>NC_061117.1:179437021-179571293 GCF_002878395.1 Capsicum annuum | reverse complement strand
TGATAAGGTGTCACCATCATCGTCAACCTTAGGCAGCAGAAGCTAAACTTGCTGAGAAGCTGACGACGTCCGTGATAGGCCGTCAAACTCCTGATAGACCGTCACGAGAGCCGTCATCTACTTCGAAGAAAATCTGAACTTTAATTTTATTTTCTTATTTAGGGTTAACTATTTAAAGCCTTGTTTTAGGTTTTCTTTTTTCATTCGATCATTATGGATTGGACATATCCTACAAGATACAATAGATGATATTTCTCTCTCTCTCTCTCTCTCAAAAACCAGTATTTTGGAGTTTTGTCTTGTGATTCAATTCAAAGTATACTTTTGATTTTCTTCATCATTGTAAGTTAATCCTTTCAGTTATGAATTCAACTTTCATACTTGTTTCTTGCATCATGAGTGGCTAAACACCTTTAATCTGGATTTTGGGATCTAGGGTTAGGTCATGATAAGGTGTTAAATGCTTAAGATTTAAGAGGTGTTAGGATTTATTGGTAATTCTGAGATTATAATTAAAGTCTGCTTGTTGCAAACAGTAGGCGTACCTACTTCGATTTGCTTGAGAAAGAAATCATAAACAGTAGGAAGTGAATTATCAACAGGGACTCGGAAAGACTTCGTTTAATAATCAGCGCTGTAACAAGGTTGATTAACCTGAGGTAAAATATGGACAGTGAGTAGTGATTCCCTAAGTCAGAGAGGATTAGGAAATTAGATGCTTGAATAGGTCGAGAGACATTCGAGAATATCATCGATAAAGATAGCTTGTCATCCTAACCACCGTGAGAATCTTGAGTCACTTTTAGCATCTGTCATGAAGCCCTAGTGAACATAATTATGGTTGTTTAATAAACTCTTGATTGACAAACACTGAAATTAAAGTGACCAAAAATTATTTGATAATCTCCAAAATCCCCGTTTTATCTTTTTATATCATTTGTTTAAATTTAACTTGTAGCTTTAGTTTCAAACTAGTTTAATCGCCACTTACATTGTTCCCTGTGGATTTGACCCTGACTCCAAAGTT
Organism: Capsicum annuum; assembly: GCF_002878395.1. Taxonomy (NCBI): domain Eukaryota; kingdom Viridiplantae; phylum Streptophyta; class Magnoliopsida; order Solanales; family Solanaceae; genus Capsicum; species Capsicum annuum. The sequence goes on along the minus strand of NC_061117.1, from coordinate 179,570,266 downwards.
GGGTATATATATTGATGCCGATCACTTACACCCATTCAAGAGTTTAATTTGAGCGTTATCACATGGTATCCAGGAGATCCTCTAAAATTTCTACCTCGAGAGGTCTGACTCTTGAACTCACCAAAATGCTGTGCCTTCTTATCGACTCCCTGAAATGCATTAATAATACCCTCTATCATCTTATTGTGATCCACAATACTCTAAAGAAGAGCTCCAAGCATAATCATCTGAGATGTAGCCAACTAAAGAGAGATATCCAAGCCCTTCACGAACTTTCTAATCTTCTCAAACTCGATGGAAACGATATTATAGGAATATATGGAAAGGGTATGAAAGCATGCCTTCTACTCAGAAACTATCACGGAGTCCTGCTCCAAATGATCAAACTCGTCCCACATAAGATCTCACAAACTGAAAGGCACAAATCACTCCAGAAAGGCATTAACAAACTGATCCTATGACAACTCAGGAGCATCAACAAGCTTATAACCGACAAATGATATCCACTAATTTCTCATAGCATCTCTCAACTGATAGTAGCATAAGCAACTCCATTCACGTAGAAAGAGTGTAACACAACTCAAAACACAAGGTATGAAAGTACTTCACACGATAAAGAATAAAATGAGGGAAGTTTCCTAAAGACGTTCTATAGCCTCTTGAAGATAGATACGGATGTCTACGTACCGATCTGCAAGACTCTATTAGACATTCCGTTCTTACACCATTGAGACCAATGAAACCTGGCTGCTTTGATACTAATTTATTACGACCCAAAAACGAGAGTCATGATGGCACTTGTCAGGCGTACCTTGACAAGTAAGACTATCACCCAAACTGATACGAGAAGAAGAAAAGATAGAAATATCCCACGGTAAGGCTTCTAGAATGAAGCCAAACTATATAAGTAATCATAATAATGTGGAAAGAACTTATCCAAAATACCAATCATGCCCAAAACCAGGTGTCATTAGTGCAATAACTACTAATACAATCCAAGAGTCAAATGCATCAAAAAAATAACCACAAAGGAATAAAACGGTCTTTGAATATTAATGAAGACATAACTACTATAGAAAGATAGAGGTGAACTTCGGATGCATGAATTTCCAACTGTTACCTTAAAAGCTCTAACAAGCACCTGAGTCAATCAAGATGAGGTGCACTCGAGCTAAGACCTACACCAAAAGGGCACAATAGGCATAAGTACAACCCAATTGTACTCAGTAGGTATCATAGGCCAAACAAGTAAAGTAGTAAATAAAGCATACAAAATATACACTAAGGGCACGTCACCTGCAATCAAAAAATATCACACAACGGCAGACCACACCGCTTGCACTTACAGTTCTAATATATCTCACATATATTACAATAACACATCAAGATATTAAACACAAGTATACATTATGTCACATATAAATAGAACAAGAGAGAACATGTAGATATAAGATCATCAAATACAAGTAAAAGAAGGTAAGACAAATACATAGATGACAAGTCAATAAGGCAATACAACATGACATTAACACAATAATATAAGTGCAATGTATATGATGATGATGATGCACGAGGTCATCGCACAACCATCGAAATCGGCGGACAATCCCTGTATACACCTACGGAGCTAAAGCTTCCCGACTAGGACCCATGGGAGGTTTGTCAACCCATATATAATCCACATATCTCATATCTTCTTTCTGGCATATCCCTCGGAAAGGGTTTTATAAGGTGTTACAATATTTTTTTAAAAAGGTATTGCTAGTGTTTCTCAGATGTTGCCACGGTGGTACCAATGTTTCATGAATGAGCATGATATGAAGATGTAATGCTCACAACCAATAACAATGAGTATTTCCACAACCAATCACATGATATACTTCCACAACCAACCACAACGATACATTCCCACAACTACATGACCAATATCAACTTATTATTTCTGTTTCATCCATGAATTTCCACATGCCTCATATGCCAATAAAGTATGATATAATCACAATACACTAATGGTACCACATTAAAAAAAATACAATTATTCACATGTATTCAAGGCTATCAATATCACATAGGACCCTACACGGTCAAATATATCACATAATATCTCAATTTTGACAATACATCACATATAGGCCCCCACACGGGTACAACACATAGATATCCATTTTTGATGATTAGTTCTCAACCTTAACATGTATTTTGTAACATCATTTACTACCCAGCCCAGTTTGAAGAGTGAAGCCATAACCTACCTCGAAAGTCGAAATCAATCCGCTACACTTAAATCCGCGACCTTATCTTTCACGAACAATCCCAAACTTTACTAAAAACATTAAATATGAAATCTACACATAAGAAAAACCAACGACACCCATATTGACTACTTTTGATTCAGGGTCAAAACGAACCCCCAAAATGGACTTCCGAAAAAGAAGGGTAAAATCAAAACTTTACTTCAAAAATATGTTTCCCATATTTTTAGGAACCTACATCTGAAAATTCAAGTTAAATCAAGTAAAAAATGAGGTTCAAATAGAAGAAAAATCATTTTTGAGCTTTACTGGGTAAAATCTTTGAAATCTGGGTTAAAATCAAGAATCGAAGTTGTTTTTAAGGTTAAATTGATGAAAATGAGTGGAAAATGGGGTTTAAAATCAAGCCCTAAGATTTTTAGGGTTTTGAGAAATTAATTAAGAAATTACTAAGAAATGGGTGAATTTTTACCTTAAATTCGTAATAAAACCAAGAAATGGGTGTTAATATAGCTTCCCAAGCACCCACAAACTTTACTTTTAAGTTTCCACACTATTTTAGGGTTTAGCCGTCAAGAGTCAAGATGAAAATGAGCAAAATGGGCCAAAAGGGTGAAAAAAACTGCTATTTATTGTAGATTACATTTTTTTGTTGGTTGATCGGACTTCGACGGGGTGCCCGGGATTTGTTTGGAGTCCGATATACACAAACGAACTATGTAACTATACTAAATTTGACGTTCCGGACGTGATGACGATACCATATTTTCCAGAAAATGTCGTTTTCACAAAATTGACCCCCGAAATCCAAAATCACAATTTTCTAAACCGAGGGTCGAAATGAGATTTAAAAGCCGTAAAATCATAACAAACATGCTAACACCCTAGAATCGGCATTCCAAATCATCTGAAAAATTCAGATTTTCCATTCGAGGTCGTTTTGCTAAAATATGGATCCCACACCCATATTTCTAATTTTTCAACTTTCCGATTAATAGGTCGAAATGAGCTCGGGTGCACCGGGACCCATACCAAAGGTTTATTTATCCTAAAATCGATATTCCGAAGCTGCTGGCATACTCCGTTTAGTCATCCATCGTATGGATCAAAATATATCTACATAAGTTCAAGATAAGGCTCTCGAAGCCATCAAAAACCACAATATTACATAAATGATACCAAAATGCATCGAAAATCATGCCAATCACTCCCACACCTTGAAAATATCATAATTCAATTACGAAGAGGGGTAAAATAGTCAAATCACATAAGATCATAAATTTTACATTTCATCAAATTTTTAGGTCATTAGAGCATATCTCACATAATTAGTATATTCAAAAGTACTGCTCGCATACCTCTTTTGCCTATAATTTTCATGTGATGTAGATTTAGATGCATACTTATATCAAGATCATAGTCTGATTGGTCACAACATCTAGCTAGCAGGTGATGAGTTCTCTTATTTTGGGACTCAAGTTAGCTGCAATTCCAATTGCATTTCTATTGTAATGTCTTAATTAGGGAAATCTGGGGGTCATGTCTTGGCTACCTAAAGTCAGTATGAGTAGAGGCTTCATAGATAGTTAGTCAGAGTTATTGTACGTAATTCTAGTTCCTCTGTCATGACCCGAACCAGGGCCTAGTCGTGACGGGTATCTCAAGTCTGCCAAGGACAGGAGACTAGCCCCATTAGCCTAGCCAACCATAACACAATTTAACTAGCAGTGGCTGAATTTAGAACATATAACAAGATAGAGACGTGTTCCGAACATATAAAAAGATAGATGAATCACTAACAAGAGGGGTCTAAGAATCCATAACATAAACAACCCACACTTAGTTGTCCACAAAAGACTCTAAGAAACCAAACATCAACCCAAGTTGGGACATGCCCCCGACCATAGCCAAAACTCACCAAAATAGTCAAAGACATAAGTAAGGACAAGAACATAAAATGAGGGCCTTCCGGAGAATGAAAGTTGCCCATTAAAAAGCTGACTCCCTGATAATTCAGAAATCACCTACCATTGCGCAAGGAAATAGAAGTATCCTGAGACCCTGCATCACGTGGGGATACAACATCCGAAGATGGTTAGTGGGTGAGCCCTATCATGTAACTTAGGGGAGGAATAATATAATGCCATGATCAAACTATAGTAAAATCATATGCACACAGGGTACACACACACACACACACACATATATATATATATATAATGCCAGGATAGGGAACATGGTTTAACATGAGATTTAAAACATTAGCCTGGATTGTGTAGCTCAAATCCTTATCTATACCCACGGGGTATATGGTTCTAGCTATCACCTTACTTAAAGGGTTTCAGTACATGTTAGCCACACAAAATGGGGTATCGAGAAAGGCTGGGGAATCTATGACACTATGCCAATCCAAGATACAAATATATAAAGTGTGACACAAACACACGGTCGTTAAGACCAACCCTCGTAACCGCAAATATGGGTGTCTAGTATCAATCCCTCGGGACCTCTACCTTTACGACTAGCTACACAACCCCTTTTAAGCCCAGATTAAATCATTTAAGAACTCCCATTCATCAACCAAGAATCAATAATTTAGGAACATATTATTGGTATTATCATACCGATTATGCTTGCAAGCTAATATCATTATGCCATTATAGTTATTCATCACCTTGGGGGAATGCCAAGACCCTCGTAATTCATTAAGTCAGTTTGGGGTAAAGCCTCGACCCCCGTAAACTAAGATTTATCAAGTCAGTCTGGGGGAATGCCTCGACCCTCATAGACTGAGATTTAAGTCAAAATATGGCCAACAAGGCCTTCAAAACCATTTGATCAGTTTATCCATTAATGTAATGCAATAGTTAAGGAGAGTAAGCCAAACCATATAGTTAACCATATTTCAAAGCCAATTATGCAAGTGGGTTATGATTACACAATTTCTAAAACCAATTCCATTTCAAAATCATCAATTTGGGGGAATTTCAAGGCCCCCATCCAATATCACCACGTCGATGCACTTAATTAGTTCAAAACCATTAATAAATCATAAATAATGCATATAAAATCATGGGAACACCATTTAAACATCAATCATCCAAAACCCTCAACCCAAGTTCTAAAACCAACATTTCAAACCCCATGAACATCAACATTGCATGCCATGAATAAAACACAAATTTGTAGGAGAGAGATACATGCTTGAGATACCAAGAATTTTGAAAAAGAAATCACTCTTCAAGCCCTAGATGACCAATCCCTTGAAAAACTCTAATTATTCTAGATTAGGGATTTGAGAGAGATAAATGATGTTTTTGATATGTGTGGGGATGATAATGATACCCTAAAGATGTTTTATAGTCATGGATTATGACTGGGGATGAGAGAAAATAACTAAATTGCCCCTAATTAAAACACAGGAAAACTGTCACTGGTCGTTACAGGTCACATCACGATTGGGAATGAGTCATTGCCTGGACTCATTATCTGGGTAGAGACTCAGGGAAACCTTACTTCTAGGGTCGTGAGTCACACCCCATGACTCATGGCTTTGCCTTACGACTCATAAGGTCCTACTTATTTTTATAGTAAAAATAATGGACCATTATAATGGTAGGACCACAAGTTTCACCTTATAACTCGTAATGTCTCCCCATGACTCATGAGGTCTATGTAGTACTCAGGATAGAAATTTGGCCATTCCTAACTGGTTTGCCTATGACTTGAGCCCTACGAATCATAATAAGTCTTCACAACTTGTTAGGTGAGTCCTTACCCTGGTAGTAAGCACAAAAGGCAAGAAATTTTTAGAGGCCAAAAATTTAGGGTGTTACATTACCTTCCCCAGATCATTCATCTCAGAATGAAGAGTCAAGGCATCTATTAGCACAAATGTAAGACAAGAATGCAATCACAAAACCTTGAACAAAGTCAGAAAAAAAATAGTTGGAAAATGCATACCTTAAGCACGAATCATATGATAACAAGACATGACATAGACATGATCTAAGGCATTAGTTCTATGGAATATTGATACATGATACGAATTGAGATTCTCACGGGATATAAGAATAGAATAGAAGCATTCTCTACCTCAAATAACACATCTAATAGCCCTTAAATATAGCCACATTTCTTCACTATTCTTTTAGCTATGGATACAACACTTTACTATTTCAATTTTATGATTGCCCTGCCAAACACATAACTACAAGAGCCTGAGATTTATATATTCAAGAAATAAGACAAGGGTTGTCACTTGAAACTATTACTTCTTATTCTAAGAATTGAGAATGGTCACGAGTGTGCATACATTGCATTATTTTGGGCTAAGACATGCCATAAGATGAATCGATATCATATAGAATGTATAGTTCCTTAGAAATAAGCATAAAGTGAGACATGAGTCTATGGATCACGAGCATCATCATATAGAGATTGAATACTTGGAAGCTTATATTTTCGTGAACCGTTATTGCTTTTAGTTCAGGGGTTGGAGCATAAACATAAGATGCCTAGAGAACTTGAACCTTAGGCATAGGCACAATTTGAATATATAAGACATTGGTAGAATGTCCTCTTGAACCAATGTAGGAGGAACTTACTAGAATGAGAGTAGATTTACCATGACTCTTTCCTGAAACTCACCATCATGTAAGATGAGCCTTAGTTCACCATCTTCCCCTCCAGCTACAAAAATTACCATCCTATTCTTATGGACATACCCTCTTATTAACCTATAAGTACAATACTCTGCCCCATGGGGTACCACTGTACACATGAATGCCAACTTCCTCGACAACTATAATATGAGCCACTACCCTTCATAGATACTAATCTAATCTTTCGCTAGCCTTTGTAGCTATCACCCTATAAGTCACAATCTCATAAGGATATATATCAAAACTTCTTAACTCATAATAAAATCTCTAATCACATAACGTCACTACTTAACAAAATTCTTAAGACTATACGAAGGGCTCTATTGTCTATCTATATTCTCCTCAATTCAGCTTTGAAGAACACCATATAAAAACTCCCCTAACTTCTTCATACTAAGACATTCAATAACATATACTAGGTTCATATAATACTTACATACTTAAAACCTTGTCTAACAAGAGGCTACCTAGGGTTCAGCATATTCTTATAAACTTAAGTCTTATCCACCTAATGACTTAGTTTGAATTCATCGCTTCAACACTAGACCTCTGGTATATATCACAATTATGTACTCCAATATTTCATAAGTTATTAACCTAATCTATTTCACACATCACATTAAGCCTACTAAGCTATTCCCACAAATCTTGCATCACTATGCTTGAGCTAACATTTTTATCACCACCATCAATATCTAAGGTTCAAACTTAGGGTCTAGAAATAATCATGCACCACCAATGAAATCTCCTGCATAATATACTAGTCCATCCAATAGAGAAATCAACCTAAAATTCCTTATTTAACTTAGCTACGACCCACAAGCATATTCTTCTTCACAATAACCTTATTTGATTATCGATAGTCTATAGAATCCGAAAAGACCCATCTATATCATGCACAAAAAACACAGAAGCATCCCACGAAGATACACTAGGGCAGATGAAATCTTTATTAAGAAGATCCTTTAACTGCTTCTTAAGCTCCTTCAGCTCAGCTGAAGCTATTCTATAAGGAGGAATAAATATAGGATGGGTATCCGGTAGAAAATCAATCCCAGAGCTATTACCCTATCAGGAGGAATACTAGGAAGATCATCAGGAAATACTCTAGGGAACTCATTAACCATAGGGATAGATCACAAAGAGGGACCCTCAAAATTAGAATTCTTAACCTAAACTAGATGATATAAACACCCTTTGGAAATCAACTTCCGGGCTTTAAGATAGGAAATAAACCTTTCCTTAGGTACTAGTGAATTACCTTCCCACTCAATTACTGGTTCACTCAAGAATTTAGAAACTGACCCTTCATGTCCTACAATCCAAGGAAGCATAACACTAGTGAGGCCAATCCATCCCCAAAAGTATATCAAAATCTATTATATCCAGCTCCCTTTCAGGTCTACCAGGGTCTTCATATGAAAGATAGACATCACACAACCCCTATAAACATTTCTAGACATAACAGAGTCATTCACCGGAGTAGACATATAAAAAGGGTTGAAAATACTCTTGGGACCAAAACCAAAATGAACAGCCACATAAGAGGTTACATAGAAAAGGGTAGAACCTAGATCAAACAGACCATACATATCATGAGAGAAAGGTTGTGATGTACCAGTAATAATATCAGGAGGTGCCTCAGATTCCTAACAAGTGGTAAGATTATAAAGACAATTTTCAGCTAGTGTCGGTACTAGAGGTAACACCCTTTGGTGCAGGAAAAGAAGAAGTAGCAACCGACACCTTATTAGCTCTAGTAGTAACATTGGCTGAAGGATAGTTCTTTATTATATGACCAGGCTGGACACAATTAAAGCACAATTTCCTCTCTTTATCATAATAACCACGATAAAGCCGTCCACAGAGTCTACAAGAAGGATATGGTGGTGCTAACTAGGATCCACTAACTTAAGACTAGGCACGTTATGCCTTAAACCCACTATTATCCAGAAAATGATGATCACCAAAAGACTTAGGATAAGGATCACTAACAGTCGCATGGGACCTCCCCCAATTCCTCTTCTTAGTCACTGTTTCCTATTTCTACTATTATTTTGTTGACCCCACCTTACTCTGAATATCTAAACTTCTTATTCTACCTCTCTTTTATATTTGCCTATTTCTTCTTCCTATTAATAGGACTAGACTGGTGTGATAGGAAGGTCACTATTTGGTCAATAGATGACTAGAATAACAAAACTCATCATTAGACACATCACCCTGAGGTGTCAGGGCATGAGTATTATCATCCTAAGAAACCCAAAGAGGACTAGTGAGAACCGGTGAAATTCCATGAGGGGTATTACACTCAAAAAGACGAACCTATACCAAATCTGTACTCCATAGGCGGGATGAGTTCTATCCATATTATCCCCAGGTGAGACACAAGAGTTTGTACAAGTATCTAATCTTTAAGGAGGTGTGATTTGAAATGCAATTAACCAAAAGTTAGAGAGTTTCCAAAACTTTAGACTTTATAGCCCAAAATTAGAATACAAGAAAGAGAAATATTTATAATGCCTCGTAGCCTCTCCCTTATAAGTGTGGAGTGATACACAACCATAAAAGGGACTCTAATTGACACGTCTATATGGACACCAATGACCATGAACTTGGCTCTGATACCAAGCTTGTCTCAAATTGAACTAGGGCCTAGTCTTGATGGGTATCTCAAGTCCACCAAGGACCGGAGACCACCCCTATTAGCCTAGCCAACTAGAACATAATATAACTTGCAGCGGATGAGTTTTGAACATATCAAGATAGAGATAAGTTCCAAACATATAACAAGATAGATAAATTACTAACAAGAGGGGTCTAAGAATCCATACCATAAACCACCCACACTTTTTTGTTCATAAAAGCCTCCAAACATCAACCCAAGTTGGGACATGGTCCTGACCATAGACAAAACCCCCAAAATTATCTAAGACATAAGTAAAGAAAAGACCATAAAATGAGGGCCTTCCGGAGAATAGAAGCTCACTACTTCAAAGATAACTCTTGGACAATCCAAAAATCACCTACCACTGTGTAAGGGAATAGAAATGTCTTTGGACCCTGTATCACATAGGGATACAACATCGAGGTATGGTTAGTAGGATAAGCACTATCATGTACCTTAGAAAAGGGATAAAATAATATCATGATTAAACTGCAGTAAAATCACATGCATACATGGTAGATATATATATATATATATATAATTATGTTGGTATAAAGAACAGGGTTTAGCATAAGATTTAAGACATTAGACTAGGCTATGTAGCTCAACCCGTCATCTATGCCCACGGGCTATATGGGTTAATCTCTCACCTTGCTAAAAGGGTATCAGTGCATGTTAGCCATATGAATTGGGTATCGAGGAAGGCTGGGGAATCCATGAACCTATACTAATCTAGGTTACAAATATATAAAGTGTGAAACAAGAACACGATCGTCAAGACCAACCCTTATATCGACAAATGTGGTTTTCCAGTATCAGTTCCTCAAGATCTCTACCTTCATGGCTAGCTACACAACCCCTTTTAAGCCTCAATTAAAACATTTACAAATTCCCATTCATCACTTAAGAATCATTAATTTAGTCATATACCATTGGTATCGTCATACTAATTATGCTTGCAAGCTAATATCATTATGCCATTCTAATTATTCATCACCTTGGGGGAATGTCATGACCCCTATAATTTATCATGTCAGTTTGGAGGAATGCCTCAATCCTCATAAACTAAGATTTATCAAGTCAGTATAGGGGAATACCTTGACCTCCATAAATAGAGATTTAAGTCAAAATATAGCCAACCTTAAAATATCATTTGATCTATTTAGCCATTTATGCAGTATAATAGTTTAGGAGAATAAGCCAAACTATATAATTAACCATATTTCAAAGCCAATTATGCAAGTGGGCTAAGGTTACACAATTTCCAAAACCAATTCTAATTTAAAATCATCAATTTGGGGGAATGCCATGACCCCCATCCTATATTATCATGACCATGCACCCAATTAATTCAAAATAATCAATAAAGCATAAAAAATGCACACATTGCATGAATATCAAAATTGTATTCTATGAATAAAACACAAGCTTATAGGAGAGAGATACATGTCTAAGACACTAAGAATTTTGAAGAAGAAATCACCCTTCGAGCCCTAGATGACCAATCGCTTGGAAAACCATAATTTTTCTTGCTTAGGAATTTGAGAGATATGAGTGGTGTATTTGATATGTGTTGGGATGATAATGAAACCCTAAAGGTGTTTTATAGTCATGGTTTATCACTGGGATGAGAGGAAATGACCAAAGTTCCCCTAATTAAAACATAGAAAAACTATCGCTAGTCATTATTGACTATTTCATAGCTGGGTATAAGTCATTGCCTGCAGTCGTTATCTTGGTAGTGACTTATTGAAACCTTACTGCTAGGGCTGCGATTCACACCTTATGACTCGTGACTTCACCTTATGACTCATAAGGTCCTAGTCATTGTCATAGCAGAAATAATGAACCATCATACTAGTAGGACCATGAGTCTTACCTTATAACTCATAACGTCTCCCTACGACTTGTGAGGTACATGCAGTACTTAGGATAGAATCTTGGACATTCCTCACTGGTTTTCCTACAATTTGAGCCCTACTACTCATATGATGTTCGAAAGGTCTAAAAATAATAGCGGGGTATGATAGCTAACCGTGAAGGTATGAGTCTGATGGACGAACACTGGAAATTCATTTTTGCTGATATGAGGATTAGTCATGGAGACCATATATGATACTTATAGGGTACATGAGAATTCTCTAAGTACACTTGTACATATGTATCATGGATAGCGAAGGGTACACAAGAATCCCCTACTTCTATGGTATCTTCAATTCATACAACTACATGCATCGGGGCCAATTCAGGAGGTTACATTGGACCCATATAGCCCGTGGGTAGTTCTAGGATGGTCAATCTATACATACCTAGGTTAATGGTTTTAAAGGCATTCTAAACCTAGTTCCCTTTCCTAATATGGTTATATGCATATATATATATATCTATATATATATGTATGTATAGTTGTGAGTGCATATGGTTGGTTTAATTTGATTTTAAAGTTGGTATTATTTTATCCTTATCCTGAGTGTATGCTAGCATTCACCTGCTAACCTATCTTTGGGCGATTGTATCCCCACGTAATGTAAGAATTGACTATTATACTCCTACTGCTTAGTGAATAGATTCGAGATTAGCTGGTGGATTAAAGTAGTGAGCTTTCATACTCTGGAAGGCACCATTTTATATCATGGATGTCTTTACCTACTTTAGTTATTTCCTGGACATTGGTTTTGGCTATAGTTGAGAGGCATATCCCAATCAGATATTGTTTTACTTTTTGTTAGAGGCTTTATGGAAATACTATGGGTTGATATGGACGGTGTTGATATTGGTGTCAACCTTAGCATTGGCATTGGTATTGGGGCTGATACTGTAGGATTGTATTTATGATTGTTCTATGAATTTATGTTATGGACTTATACTTGGTTATTATTTTGGTTTGATTTTGTTATTAGTTGGTTGGACTTTCTTGGGTTGGTCACAGTTATGAACCTATCCCAAAGTCTAGATTAGTACAAATACGCTATCTTATTATATGAATGAAATTCATCCGACTCAGGGTATGCATTTGGATGTTGGGTTGGGTCTCGGGGGTGGTCCCTAGTCCTGGTTGGACTTGGGATGCCCATTATGACATGACCCTAATTTAGGTCGTGTCAGGTTGGTAACAGAGCTTTAGGTTCATGGTCAATTAGGAGTCCACAAATTCATATCAAGTAAAGTCTTTTTAAGGGTGTATAGCATGTCACACTCATAAGAGAGAGGCAATAAGTCATTTAGTAACTGTTTCTCTTTCTTTATGTTTTATTTTCAAGCTTGGAGTTTAAGTCTTGGAATCTTCTCTATTTCTATTTGTTCTCTTTTTAGATCATTTCTTGACGATATGAAGTTCATGAAAACTCTTTTATCCCAACTAGGGATAATGTTTATGGGACACACTACACTTAGGGGATCCATACTCAGTCTAGGGGTCTATTCCCAGATATTTCTAGAATTCCACCAGTTCTTTCTAGTCCTCCTCAGGCATACATGATGAATTTTGAGTTTTATCCATCGATTCATATGATTGCTCAGTTGGTGGCTTCTCAGGCTGAGCATGGTGGATCTACTATTCTATCTTCTAAGGCCATAAGAGTTGGCTAGTTTATGAAGTTGAGTTCTCCAACCTTTACTAGTGTTAAGGTAGAGGAGGATCCTCAGGGTTTTCTGGATGAGATGGAAAAAATCTTTAGGGTCATGCATGCCACAAATATGGAAAGGGTGGAATTTGCAACTTATTAGCTCAAGGATGTGGTGTACTAATGGTACAAAGAAATGGATCAGGCAAGGGGTGAGGTTAATGAGTCATCTCAGTGGGAGACGTTCTCTAATATATTTCTGGACCATTTTTTTCTTATGAGTTGAGAAAAATGAAAGTGGATAAATTTGTAAATCTAAAATAGGGAAAGATGTCGGTCAAAGAGTATGCCTTGAAATTTCACCAACTACCTAGGTATGCTTCAGAATTACTTTCTGATATGAGGGCCATGATGAGGAAGCTCGCTTCAGGATTGTTTGAGGAAGCTCACTTTAGGACTATCTCGTGAGTTGATCCTTGAAAGAAAGACTGCATTGCTGATCAAGGACATGGATATCTCTAGATTAGTAGTTCATATATAATAGGTGGAGAAGGAAAATAGGAAGCAGAATAGGGTGAGGGAAAGATAGGGTAAGAGGTTTAAGTTCTCTAAGCAGGGTGGTCAACAGTAAGGTGGCAGGGATGGTGACAAGTGGCCAAAGAAAAAGTGGGAGAGTTCTAGTTCTTTCTCTATAGCTAGTGCTCCTTACCCAAAGTAGTCATGTGATAGGCGTCAATGGGGTAGCGATAACTTTAGGGCATAGGGTGCCCAATATCAATCTAGTGGGGCACAGTCAGTTTCATTATATCCTCCTTACATGTTTTGTGGTTGGTTACATTAGGGATTCTGTGATGAGGGGAGGGACAGGTGCTTTAAATATGGTCAGCCAAGCCATATGCTTAGAAATTATTTGATTGGTAAGGTTGCTTCGGGAGTGAATAATGCTCTAGTTGCTTCTTTATCTACTCCAGCACCAAAGGGTGTTGTTTCTGCATATATTTCTACTTCTGGTATCAGCACAGGTCAGAATAAGTTATATGATCTTGCTACCCGACAGGAGTCTAAGGCATTGCCTGATGTTATGACTAGTACGTTATAACTCTTTTCTTGTGACATGTATTATTTACTTGATCTGGGGTCCACTTTTTCTTATGTTACTCTATTTATGGCTATGTATTTTGGTTTTGATCCTGAGGTTATTTATATTCTTTTTCTATTTCTACCCCAGTAGGTGACTCTGTGGTTTCTAAAAGAGTCTATAGGGGGTGTGTCCTATCTGTTGGTAATAAGGAGACTTTGATGGATTTGTTTGAATTAGATATGGTGGATTTTGATGACATTCGGGGGATGGATTATTTACACTCGTGCTACGCATTCTTAGATTGTCAGACTTGTAAGGTTGTCTTTAAGTTCCCTGTTGAACCGATTATTGAGTGGGAGGGTGGTTCCCTAGCTCCTAAGGGGAAGTTTATATCCTATCTTAGAACTTAGAGATTAATATCTAAAGGGTGTCTCTATTATTTGGTCTGGGTTAAATACTCTAACTTAGAAGGTTCTTCTTTACATTCGACTCTGGTGGTGAATGAGTTTCCTGAAGTCTTTCCAGATGATCTTCCTGGCATCCTTCTAGATAGGAAGATTGAGTTTGGAATTAATTTGGTTTTGGACACTTGTCCAATATCTATTCCTCCTTATAGAATGACTCCAACTGAGTTGAGGGAACTGAAGGAGCAACTTAAGGAGATTTTAGGTAAGGGTTTCATCCATCCTAGTGTGTCCCCATGGGTTGAACCAGTGTTATTCATGCATAAAAATAATGGTTCCTTTTGAATATGTATTGACTATAGGTAGTTGAATAAGGTGACGGTTAAGAACAAGTATACTCTTTCAAGGATAGATGACTTATTTAATTAGTTGCAATGTGCCAAATTCTTCTCAAAGATAGGTCATTGGTCTGGATATCATCAACTTAAGATTAAGGAGGTGGATATCCCTAAGATGACCTTTCATACTTGGTATAGGCACTTTGAGTTCTTGGTTATGTAATTTGGTTTGACTAATGCCCCATCGGCATTCATGGATTTAATGAATATGGTATTCCATCATTTTTTGGATCTGTTTATCATTGCGTTTATTGATGACATTCTTGTGTACTCTAAGAGTAAGGTGGATCATGCCACTCACCTTCGTACTGTGTTGCAGACCTAAAAGGAGTAGCAATTGTATGCTAAATTCTCAAAGTATGAATTCTGGTTGAACGCTGTTACTTTTTTGGGTCATATTATTTCTAGTAAGAGAATCACGGTGGATCCACAAAAGATGGTGATGGTTAAGAAAGGGACTAGACCCACGACTTCAATAGACATTCAGTGCTTCTTGGGTTTGGCTGGGTACTATAGGAGGTTTATGGAGAGTTTTTTGATGATATCTGCACTATTGACTAAGTTAACTCAGAAGAAGGTAAAGTTATCTTGGTTGGATTCTTGTGAGGGGTATTTTTGAGAAGTTGAAGGATCAACTAACTTCGTCTCTAATTTTGACTTTGCCTGAAGGCAATGAGGGGTTTGTGGTTTATTGTGATGCGTCTCAGGTGGGACTTGGTTATGTTCTGATGCAGAATGGTAAGGTGATTGCCTATGCTTATAGGCAGTTAAAGATGCATGAGAGAAATTATCTAACTCATGATCTCAAATTTTTAGAGGTGGTGTTTGCATTGGAATTCTAGCAGCACTATTTGTATGGAGTGCACGTGGACATCTTTTTTTATCATAAGAGTCTACAGTATATGTTTACTCGAAAAGAGCTTAACCTCAGACAGAAGAGATGGCTTGAGCTTCTCAAGGACCATGACATGAGTCTTTACTACCATCTAGGTAAGGCTAATATTATTGTTGATGCTCTTAGCAGGTTATCCATGGGAAGTTTAGCTCATGTGGAAAAGTAGAAACGAGAGGTGGTGAAGGATATTCACCGCTTGGCTAATCTTGGGGTTTGCTTTTTAGACTCCGAGAATGGCGGTGTGTTGGTACAGAAAGTGGTTCAGTCTTCTCTTGGCATAGAAATCATGAAGGTTATGTGTTCCTGATGTTAATGGTTTGCGAGAAAGGGTATTGGCTAAGGTGCATGAATCACGTTATGTTGTTTATCCCAGTTTGATAAAAATGTATCATGATCTCAAGGAGATGTATTAGTGAAATGGTATGAAGAAGGATGTGGTTGATTTTATGGCAAAATGTTTGGTGTGTCAACAAGTGAAAGTTGAGCATATGAGTCCTAGACACTTGTATCAGGAAATTGAATTGCCTAAATAGAAATGGGAAGTGATCAACATAAATTTCATCACTGATCTTCCTCGGTCTCAGAACCAATTTGATTCGATTTGGGTCATCATGGATAGAATGACAAATTCGGGTTACTTTTTGCCATTGAGGACTAACTTTTTGGTTGAGGATTATGCGAGGTTGTATCTTCATGAGATTCTGAAGCTGTATAGGTACCTGTTTCTATTATCTCTAATCATGGTATACAATTTTTATCTCACTTTTGGCATTCATTTTAGAAGAGGTTGGGGACTAAGGTTAGTCTGAGTACTGCTTTTTACCCACAGATGGATGAGTAAGTAGAAAGGACCATTCAGACATTAACGGGTATGCTTCGTGCATGTGATTGATTATGGTGGTAATTGGGTTAAGCATCTACCTCTTGTAGAGTTTTCTTACAATAATAGCTATCATTCTAGTATTGGTATGGCCCCTTTTGAGGCATTGTATGGTAGTAGGTGTAGATCTCCTATTAGATTATTTGAGCTTAGTAAGGAAGATATGTTTGGCTCGGATCTGGTCTATTAAGCTATGGAGAAGGTAAAGGTAATTCGGGATAGGCTTAAGGCTGCCTAAAGTTGCTAAATTTCCTATACGGATGTAAGGCTTAGGGACTTGGAGTTTGAGGTTGGGGATAGTGTGTTCATAAATGAGTCTCCCATAAAGCGAATAATTTGGTTTGGAAAAAAGGGAAAGCTCAGTCCCCAGTATATTGGTCCTCATATAATCTTAAGAAGGGTTGGTAATAGTGCATATGAATTGAAGTTTCCTTTTAGTTTGAGCTCCATTTATCCGAAATTCCATGTCTCTATGTTGAGAAAGTGTATAGGTGATCCTTCATTGATCGTTTCTTTGTAAGGATTAGGTATTTTAAATTCTCTGTCCTATGAAGAGATCTCGATTGAGATCTTGGATTGGCAGGTTCGTCGGTTGCGGACCAAGGATGTAGCTTCGGTTAAGGTTCTATGGCGGAACCACAAGGTGGAAGAAGCTACTTGGGAAGCAGAAGAGGACATAAAGTCCAACTATCCATATTTGTTTTCTGCTCCAGATATTCATGCGAAAGGTATGTGTTCTTGATCATATCTTTGTTTTCTAACTTAGTTAAAAGAAGGTTTATTTCCTTGCATCTTTGTTTTCTAATTTAGTTAAAGGTTGGAATGGTTATGTTGGGGTGTAATTCGTGCTTGTACTACCTTGTCCGTCATTAGGGGACGAATGATCCTAGTGGAGGAGACTAAAACACCCTGGGTTTTGAACCTTAGAAAATTTCTTCATTTTTGGACCTTCTAGACATCATACGACTTACCATACTAGTCGTGTAGTGAGGGTATGGGTCCGGTTACCCAGTTGTATATTGTCCGGTATTAGGTGGTGATGGGTGGTTGAGTTTCTAGAATGGGTGCGACTTGGGTGGGTATGAGTCATATGGTGGGTGACGGGTCATAGGTTTTGGTTTTTCTTCACTTAATTTAAAACATAGTAAGTTCACTTGGATCTGAGAATGAGTAGATAACCATGAGTCATGAGATAGGGTATGAGTGGTATAGTCCAACTCATATATTAGATAGTGTCAACCCCTCTGGATTCTGCCTAAGGTACGGGTTAAGAGTATGTATCATATGCTTGGATACGACTGGGACTTGGTGGTCGTATGTTGGATCGGGTTGGGGGTCCAAGGGATTCCTAGGATACTAGTGGTGGGTACCACTCATATGATAGGGAACGATTGGTATGTTGGATTCATAACTTCCTGCAGAAAACTAATACAGTTCAAGTTGGGGGTATTCTGGACATTTTCCCCTATAACTCCTTGGAACCCCACGACTTAAAACAACTTTTGTGGGGTTTCATTAACTTATTTGCAATCAATCAAACAGTCTAAACTCTCTCAAAATCTCTCAAGGCTCTTGGAATAAGTAAAAGCTAGCATTTCTTTCAAGGTGGTCAATTAAGGCTCATAGGGGTGATTTCTTCTCATCTTCTTCTCAATCTAAGACATGTTACTCCTCCCTCATTGTTAGTTCCTACTAAAGACATATTTTATAAATTATTTTCATGGCATAATTGTTGTATGATTTTGGGTTTTCAAATATATATTGGGGTTTTTGGTTATAAATTCTTGGTTATGGGTTTTTCATGTTTTAATTATGGATTTACATGTTTTAATAGTGGATTGGATATATGGTTGCATGGTAATAGTTAATTGGTACTTGGTTTTGATTTTGGAAACACCATGCCCTCAATGTGTTTGATAAAATGCCTATAAGAATGCTTTTACTATATTGTTGGACTTTTATTGTAACTGTTGCATGGTGTAACTTGGTAATGGAACCTTAAATGTTATAAATGATTTAAATGAATCGGAATGGTTAAATGGTAAGGTTTTGGTGGTTATGGTTGGTCGAATTGAAAGCCTTGTGGTGTATAAGAGAATCCCCCAAGCAAACATAACAATGATCACTTGTGGGGTATATGGGATTCCCCCAAATCAACTTAATAATGTAATCCTATGGGTATATAAGAATCCCTTCTTCTTAAAAAGGATGACTAAGGACATTACTTGCAAGCTATAGCTGGTATGTCGATCCCACTACTTATAGCCTTAGTTAATAATAAATGGAATAGTGGCTTAGTTGTGTGGTAATGGTTTTAATTGGAAAATAATGGCAGGGTGTGATAGCTAACCGTGAAGGTGTGAGTCCGACGGATGGACACTGGAAACTCATGTTTGCTGACATGAGGATTGGTCATGGAGACCATATATGATACTTATGGGGTACACGGTAATCCTCTATGTACACTTATACATATGTATTATGGAGAGTGAAGGGTACTCGAGAATCCCCTACTCCTATGGTATCTTCGGTTCATGCGGCTACACGTATTAGATCCCGTTCAAGGGGTTACATTGGACCCATATAGTCCGTGGATGGTTCTAGGAAGATTAAGCTACACATACCCAGGTTAATGGTTTTAAAGGCATGCTAAACTCGATTCCCTTCCCAGTATGGTTATATATATATATATATATATATATATATGCACGGTTGTGAATGCATATAGTTGGTTTACTTGGCTTTCAAGGTTGGCATTATTTTATCCTTATCCTGAGTGAATGCTAGTGTTTACCCGCTAACCCATCTTCGAGCGGCTGTATCCCCACGCAATGCAGGAACCGGCCATTCTACTCCTCCTGCTTAGTGATCAGATTTGGGATGAGCTGTTGGATTGAAGTGGTAAGCTTTCATACTCCGGAAGGATCTATTTCATATCATGGATGTCTTTACATACTTTGGTTATTTCTTGGACATTGATTTTGTCTATGGTTGGGGGTATGTCCCAACCGGATATTGTTTTACTTTCAGCTAGATGCTTTATGGAACTATGGATTGGTATGGGTGGTGTCAGTATTGGTGTCATCCTTAGTATTGATATTGATATTGGGGCTGATACCGTTGGATTGTATTTATCATTGTTCCACCTTTTTATGTTATGGACTCTTACTTGGTTATTGTTTTGGTTATTGGTTGGATTGGTTGGTTGGACTTCTTTAGGTTGGTCGCGGTTATGGACCTATCCTAGAGTCTGGGTTGGTACAAATATGCTATTTTGTTATATTTTCTAAATTTATCCAACTCAGGGTGTGCATTTGGATGGTTGGGTTGGTTGTCGGAGGTGGTCCCCAATCCTGGTTAAACTTGAGATGCCCATTATTACAAGGCCACGGTTTGGGTCGTGTCATGTTTGGCGTGAGGTATAAGTTATAATAGTCCCGGGCTAAAATATAGGATTATTATATCCTATGTTTGGTTGGAGGTATTAGTTAGTCAAGGGATAATTTATCCCACCGTTTATGCCTTAATAATGGGATAAGTTATCTCATATATATGGTAGGACAACTAATACCGAAATATCTAATTCCGGAATTAATTATTTCCGGATAACTTGTTCCCAATCAAACTATCCCTAAGTTTAAATTTTGTTCCCTCTTTTAGCGTAACGAGAATTTGGGTCATTGCATGTCAAGATTTTCATGTTTGACGACCAAAATAAAATGAAAAACTATCACACAAACTGAAATAAATAGTACCTTAAGTTTTTAACCTGCAATTGCAACTTAGGAAAATATTTAAGGTGAAATTATTGTGGAGTGTGAACACAAAGTACCTCTTGAATTTCACAAATACAGTTCCTATGACAATATTTTTCTTAATGGGCAAACTGTTGATGTTAATGTTGATCGGTAAGATAATAATCCCGAGTTTGGTTGCAAAGCGCGATATCAATGATTAACAATCCTATGATTATAATCTTGAGATTGTTATCTTACATCCAATTTGAGATACTTCATTTTGTTTTATGTGGCCCTATATAAAAATTGTTGTTTCAGTTTATATGTCTAATTTATCAAATAAAGAAAATTTTATTATATTTTTTTTTATTCTTAGTATTAAATAACTACATAAAGTAGCAATAGTCAAATGTAGAGTTTCAAAACATCATTAATAAGACTAATTCAGTAAAATATATTCCTAATTAAAGTTTTCTTAAAAGATGTGTCAAGTCAACAAGGGTCAATTATAACAAAACGGGGGAGTAGTTAATATAATCATTTTTATATAAAGTTTATATTGATATTAACTAATATTCATAACCAAATATAAAATAAATGAATTTCCAAATTTTATTTTAGAATTATAATCCTAACTCTAATAACCAAACCACCTCGTGAAATTTGGATATAATGAAATAAAATTAAAGATATAAATATTATTAAATAGGTAACAAAAAAATTTAGAATCCGTAGGAATACATGTGTGTTCAGGTTGTGTAATAACTACATGACTTAGCAAAAATAAACTCCTAATTACCCTATTTAGCTTAAGTTTTAATTAGTTACAATTCAAAGTCTCTCTATCCAATTAAATACAATCCATATCCTGTCTCCTTTAATTTTTCATTTAATTTTCCATCTTTCTCTATTTTCTATTTCCTTTCTTCTTCTTTTTTCCAGTTTTTTTCTTCTTCTTCTTCTTTTTTTTTTTCATTTTTTTCTTCTTTCCTTTTCCTTTTCTGCTTTTTTCTTTTTTTTCTTTTTCATTTTTTTCGCATTTTTATATTTTCTTTGTTTTTCTTTTTTCCATTTTATCATATCTTTTTTTATTTTTTTCGTTTGTATTTCATTTTTCTTTGTAGTTTTTTTATTGTATTTTCTTATTTGGTTCTTGTTACATTTTTTTCCTTTTTTTTTTGGCCATTTTTTCTCTTTCTTTTTTTGTTTTTTGGTACATTTTCTCTTTTTTTGTTATTGTTATTGTTGTATTTTATATTTTATATATTTTTTGATATTTTATATTTTCTGTATCATACTATGTATTTCAAATAAAGTTATTATTTGTTTTTGAATAGTTTAGTTGTGAATATGCACAATTTATCATTTATATTTTTATACAAATAAGTATATGATTAATTGTATTTGCTTGAGTCTCAAATATAAAAATATGCAATGTGTCAATCAATGAAAATGTAACGTTAACATTTGTATGTCAAATTTATCATTTGTATTTGTATAAAAATAAGTATTATTTGTATACATATGGTTCAAATTGTATAAACATGTATCATTTGAAACAAATGTAACGTTTGTATTTGAATAATCTAACATTTATATTTGTATTATTCAATTTGTATCAATAATGTACAATTCATATCAATGAATATAAATACTAGTATTCTTAGAATAACAATTCTTTTTAAGTTGTTTAAGAATATAAATGATGTCGTCAACTACATATTCAAATACAAATAAATGAAACAAATGAAATTACATATACAAATAAAATAGGTTGTTAACTTACAAATACAAATATAAACACAAATACAAAATAGCTTTATTTTTAAAATACAAGTGCATCCACGAAAATATAGTACAAATGCAAATATACAAAAATGAAATCACAAAATAGAAATAGAATATGCAGTCAACTAAAATACAAATTTAAAAATTTCTTTAAAATACAAGTGTGAATTGTATAAAATATAAATGATGGTGCAAATGATAAAATACAAATACAAATATAAACTGTAAAATACATTTACAAAGACAAATGGGAACCATAAAATATAAATACAATTGTATCAACGAATACAAAAATATAAATAATGGTGCGACTACAAATATAATAAGCGATTGTGGTATTTTTGTTATCATCCATGACTTGCTCTGACGTAGTCATATTTTTTGTAAATACAAAAAGTATAAAATAAAACAAAAAATGAGAAAGAAAAAAATATAAAAAAAAAAAAGAAAACAAAAAAAAACCAAGGAATTAAAAAATAAGAAAGAAAAATAGAATTTAGAGATGTTAGAACATGCATAGTGGAAGCAACAATTAACTAGAATCAACAACTTACATAGAAGACTAGATAACATAATTATAAACGAAAATCAGAAAACTTACATCTTGAAGCTTTCACAAAAATTGTTCAATGCCTTAACCTCCAGTTCTACAGCTTCTACTATATCCTGACTAATTTTGATTATCAAACTTGTGTGGGCAGGTATTATTTGGTTTTCTTCTGAATAACAACCCCTTTTATCCCTATTCTCTACAGAATAAGGGAAAAGTAAGAGGCAAATCTCTTTGTCTTTTTAATTGTCCCAAAACATTTTCTTCTCTTAAAACACACTTAATGAGCAAAACGTTTTTGGTATTAAAAAATATTTTTTAATTAAAAAAGAATATTTATTTTCCTTGTAGAAGACAAGTAAGTAATATTACTTTTTCTAGCAGGTTCGTTTTCTTTTCCAAAAATTGATTAATTAATCAGGTATAAAAGGGAACACATATTTATTATGTGAGGCTTTCAATTATGATATTAATTCACTAATGAATGAATTATCATATTATAACAAATTATAAATTATTTCACTATAAATCTATAATTACACTCCTCAATTTAATTTCGAAATCTACCATTACATTTTATTCAACTCTCCATGTTAGAATTACCAACACCAATCAATTAAATTAAATTATCTAAAAAAATTAACTCATTGATTATCTTAATTCTCAATTTATAATGCTCAATTTATTTCACATGAAGGATATAAAATCCTCCTGCAGGGTTTTCACATGAGAACTTTTAAGCAACCATAAATGGGTGTCTTCTATCTCAGGTCTGAGACATGATTTTATCAACTAATTAATATTCCACTGAGTAATTTATCTTCATCCAACCTATTAGGAATATATTGACTCCAACCTGTTAGGAATATATTGATTCATAAAAGAGTCTCACCTTTTAACAGATTAAAATAATAAATCCAACCACACAGATTTTAATAATTATATCAAAATTAAGAGTATAAGTATATGTACCGAACCAGAGAAGTTGTTTATTAATTTAGAACATAAACAAACATCTCTAATTATTCTTTTGATACATATAAAATGTATCAGCACAAGAAGTTGGAATATTACTATTCCTATAATTAAGACCAAATTATATTTAATCTTGTACTACAATCATTAAGATGTTTTTCCTACCTCACCTTTGATTGTGAACATCAATTTATAACTTATAAGCACTGACAATTTTAATATTCCGTGCATGAGTTAAAATACTCCATACACAAAATTATCTACTATATAAATAAAGGACACGCATGTTAACACAATGATCTATCAAACAAAGATTTTATTAATATAATAAGTTATCTTTACATGAAATAAAAATATAATACTATAACACAAACTACATGGTTAATAGTATATCCTAACAAGAGATAGAAGAGAAAAAGAAAACGGAAAGAAAGAAATGAAAAAAAGAAGAAAAATATGCAAATAGGAAAAAAAAGAAGATGGAAAACATGAAAAAGAAAAAAATAATACAAAAAATATAAAAAAGAAAAAAAGAAAAAAAATGAAAATGACAATAAAAGAAGAAAGAGAAATAGAAGTTAGAGATAGATGAGAGAAAAAAATGAAAAGAAAGGATCAAACAAAAAAAAATAAAAAGTGAAAGAAAATTGAAAAAAATAAATAAAAGCAAAACGAAAAAAATAAATGACAGTGAATACAAATACAATGAGCAGTTAAAATATTTTGATCATCATTCATAGATTGTACTCGATATAGCCATGTTTTTAAAAAATACAAAAATATATAAAATATAAAATACAACCAAAAAAAGAAAAAACTAAGAAAGAAAAAAAGAAAAAAAAAGAAAAAAAGGAAAGTAGAAAGGAAAAAACAAAAAGATAAAAATAAAAATAAAAAAGAAGAAGAACAAGAAGTAGATGCTAGAGAAATAAGAGAGACAGAAAAATAAACAAAAAAGAAGATACCAAAACATAAAATACAAATAAAGAAAAGAAAAGAAGAAAAAACTAAAATAGAGGCTATGGATTGTATTTGAAAGTTAGGCTGTGGATGGTCCTATTTTGCTAAAATGCAGACTATTTTCTGTAAGCTTCCCTTTAACAAATAAGGTAAGTCATAATCATATAACAACCGAAAAAATATTTGCATTGACCATACCAAACAATATGCACTAACAAACCACACTACAAAGTAGTTAACACGCACATATGAAAAAGATTGGATTAAACTACAATATCACCCCTTATACTATTGGTTTGGGCCTTAACCACGACACATCAACAAAGTTACGTTCCGAAAACTACAATAAGGATTACACCCTAGGTCGTTCAGAAGGTTTCCCCCACCTTACATGGTATTTTCCCTTCTCTTAAGTCTTAACTAATAACCGACAATCCACACTTTTCCTATCTCTAATACGAGTCTATAAAAGCAATCAATCCATAATAAAGCATAAGCATAGTATAACATGATAATGTATATAAGAAACCCCAAATTGTAGGCTACCCAGACTATAATCGATTTTAGCCATTCAAACTCCTTGCCCAAAGGCCTAGACATGAAATCTCCCATCCATCTATGTTATATTCGTACTCTCAAACCTAGGTCTAAGATACTTAATTAACCTTAGCTTACCTGATGGCAACCTATTGTAGGAAGAGCGAACGAATGCGGAGTCTGATCTTGCTATGATCACGGACACATTAATTCTTCAAAATCCATAGGTGTGCATCCATCCACACCTCTTTATCCTCTTTTCTATGGCTTGATGGGAGGTAGCCCTTAGGTTTTTTAGAACCTCCCACATTGTTATTTCAACTAGAGTGGACAAAAGCAATAAAACCTACTTTAGTGGGTATTTTAGTCTGTTTCACCCCAACATACCGCTATAGCGGGTTGACATCGGTCAGACCCCAACTATGTTTAAGTTTCAAAATTTAACACCCATGGCCCCACATAATTTTGCTAATAAAATTCTAATAATACCTACACCCATACTAATATCGAGGTGTTTCCTCATAACGATGGTTTAGGTCGTTACAATATATATCAATTAAAAAATAAATGGCCTGAGTCTAGATTTTTGAACTTAACACTCATCCTGCAAAAGTGTAAATAAATAATTACCAATGCCTGGATAAAAATTTAAAAATTGAAATAACTAGAGAATTTATAGAAGTAAAACTACATAAGCCCTAATCACCCACTGCTAACATTAATACCCTGCCAACGATTTAACTAGAAAAGGTCTTTCATTCTCACAAGGAAACGAGCGGGATAAGGAATTTTGTTCTTTGAAAACCCGAGATCTCTAAAAACTCATCAAACAACGAACATTGAATAGGGTGTTTAAAATTTTAAAACTCAAAAAAATATTTTGTAAAATTTGGGGGGGCGGGGGGGTAGTGGACCTCGCTATAGCAGCATCTACCTTGCTATAATGGTGTCTTTATAATAGCATAAACCTCTATAGTGAACCATAACAGTTTAGAGAGGATAAATGGATTTATTTTACCATTTTTCCCATCTCACTCAAAAATACTCTCCCCCTCCCCCATTCATTCTACTCTCATCAATGGAAAAATGTTATATTCGACTTCCCTGCTCTCTATTACTTTATTGCTAGTGAATTGCCATGCATTAGGATAGAATTTCATTAAAATCTGGCGGCATTTGAGTTGGGTTTCTAATTTTTGATTTTCTGGACTTATTTTTATCGAAAATAAAAACATGGTTGCTTATCTTATGTTCACAAAGATTTAGTTGCTTTTTGGGCATAAGAATCAAAGTTTTATGAGTTAAAATGAGCCAAAATTGAGAAGAATGAGAAGATTCCTTTTTTTTAAATTGGCAATTTGGGCATGATTTAGGAGTTATCATGCCTGAATTTTGGTGTAGTATACTTCTAGGGTACTTTTAGAACATTGATCCGAGTTCAAAACTGAAAGTGGGTGGGTTTGAGTCAAGGGACGTCATTTTTACACCCTTAACTGTTTGGGATGATAAAGGTCACTATAGCAGCACCGCTATAGTGGGAGGCCACAGGAAGTGTCCCCCAGCTAAAAGCTGAGAAATTTAACTTTCTAGTTCAATCCTTTCTTGATGCTTGCTGAATTCTATAAGTTCCCTTTTGAATTTTATAGATTAACATCTATAGTGGCTGGAAACCAAGATAACGCCCAACTCACAATAGATGTTTTGATGAAGCTAGTTTTAAATTGCTTTGACATGAGGATGGTAGAAGAGAAGACACTGAAATTCCATAATCGAATGCAGGAATTTTATTGGAGCCTACTGGTGGTAGATCTCCCTAACTGAGTTGAGACTTGGGTAAGAGAGTTCTATGCTGTAATACCTATTATGCTCTGGGATTCCCCCAAGACCACCATCCGCTATTGT
Organism: Capsicum annuum; assembly: GCF_002878395.1. Classification (NCBI taxonomy): domain Eukaryota; kingdom Viridiplantae; phylum Streptophyta; class Magnoliopsida; order Solanales; family Solanaceae; genus Capsicum; species Capsicum annuum. The sequence continues at coordinate 179,543,012 of NC_061117.1, read as the reverse complement.
GGAGTAGGTATCCTGATTGACTTTTGCATCATTAATGAGGTGCTTGGGCTGCCCCATGTCTCCAATGCCAACTAAATTCTAATGCCTAAAATATGGACATGGTATAGTTGCAGGACACTTTAGTCCCAGAGGATTTCAGAGAGGGTTTCTACTGGCCTTTGAATGAGGGCATCGCTAGTACCTACTTTTCAGTGGATATTAGGAGGTTGCTGAACTTGTTGAACCAAACAATTCATTCATCGAACAACACTACCAATGTGACCTACCCTCGGGCATCGGGGGTGGCCTATTTTTTTTACGAAATACGACTAAATGTAGGGGCTTGGTTTTGCCTATGTTACACCTCCTAAAAAGTATAAAGTGGTTGCTAATCAAATATAGAATAAAACTAGGTTGTGGTCGATCCCTAGGGAATAGGTTAAATTTTTATTGCGTGTTTGTCAAAGTAATTGGAAAGTAAGTAAAAATGAGAGTTTTGTGAAACAAAATATCAATAGTAATAAGTGTTTATTTAATGGATGTGTAATCAATATTAGAAAGGCACTAGGACCGTGTTCCCCAATAATATCATAACTCCATAGGTTCTCCATAATTTAGTGACCTCCTATGGTATTTGACATACAAAATCAATAGACCATCTATCATCTAACCGACTATGTTACGCCCCTTGTAGATGACTATCCCCAAGCAAAAAGGTTAATGTGTCATGAGTGTTGCATTATGGACCCCTATCTAACCTTAACTGAGGCCACATCCTTAGTCCATAACCGACAACTGCCTATCCAATTCTCCAGTAGGACCTCTTCATAAGACAGAGAATTCGAGGTACCCAATCCCTCCAAGGGAACAACCAAAGAAGGATCACCAATGCACTTCCTCAACATGGAAACATGAAATATCAGATAAATGGAGCTCAAGATAGGAGGAAACTCCAATTCATAAGCCACGTTACCAACCCTCTGCAAGACTGTATAAGGACCAACAAATTAAGGGTCGTGCTTTCCCTTCTTTCCAATCCACATTACTCCCTTCATGAGAGATACCTTTAGGAAAACCCTAGCCCCAACCTCAAACTACAAGTCTCTACGCCATACATCCACATAGGACTTTTGGTGACTTTGGGAAGCCTTAAGCCTATCCCAAATTACCCTTACATTTTCCATAGCCTGATAAACCAAATCTGAACCAAACATATCCACCTTACCAATCTCAAACCACCCAATAGGAGATCTATACTTCCTACTATACAATGCCTTAAAAGGGGCCATACAAATGCTAGAATGGTAGTTATTGTTGTAAGAAAACTCTACGAAAAGTAGATGCTCAACCCAACTTCCACTATAATCAATCATGCACGCCCGAAGTATATCCTCTAATGTCTGAATAGTCCTCTCTGCTAGCCCGTTCGTCTATGGATTAAAAGCAGAACTCAGACTAACCTTAGTCCCCAATCCTTTCTAAAAAGACCGCCAAAAATGAGATAAAAGTTATGTACTACGATCAGAGATTATTAAAATAGGTACCCCATGAAGCTTCACAATCTCCTAAAGATACAACTTTGCATAGTCCTCCACTGAAAAGTTAATCCTCACTAGCAAGAAGTGAGCAGACGTTGTCATCTTATCCACGATGACCCAAATCAAATTAAATTGGTTCCGAGACTGAGGAAGACTGCTAATGAAATCCATTTTGATTACCTCACATTCCATTTGAGCTATTTAATTTCTTGATATAACCTAACAGGCTACATGTGCTAAACTTTAACTTGTTGACACACCATGCATTTGGCTACAAAATCAACCACATCCTTTTTCATACCATTCCACCAATACATCTCCTTGATATCATGATACATCTTTGTCGAGTTGAGATATACAACGTAGCATAATTCATGTGCCTCAGCCAATATCCTTTGTTGCAAACCATCGACATTCTGGGCACAAAACCTCCCTTAGTACCTCAAAGACCATCTCCACTAATCTCAAATACCATTACCTTTTACACATCAAAATCACTCTTGATTTTCATCAAACATCTAACACTTGTTTCTCCTTAATCTCTGCACCATGAGAAGACCGAACCACTTCCTGAACCATCACACCCCATTCTTGGAGTCCAAGAGATGAACTCAAAGATTGGGAAACGGTGAATATACTTCACCAATTCTCGCTTTCCTTTTTCCACATAAGCTAAACTCCCTATAGACAACCTGCAAAGAGCATCAACAACTACGCTAGCTTACCTGGGTTGTAGTGAAGACTCATATCATAGTACTTGAAAAGATCAAGCCATCTTCTCTACTTGAGAATAAGCTCCTTCTGAGTGAACACATATTGTAGACTCTTATGATCAGAAATGATGTCTACATGCACCCCAGACAAATAATGCCGCTAGATTTTCAAAGCAAAAACCACTGCAAAAAGCTCTAAATAATGAGTAGGATAGTTCTTCTTATGCACCTTTAACTGCTTAGAAGCATAGGCAATTACCTTCCCATGCTGCATTAAAACACAACCAAGTCCCACCTGAGATGCATCATAATAAACCACAAACTACTCATTACCTTTAGGCAATGTCAAAACTAAAGCTGATGTTAGGTTATCCTTAAGCTTCTCGAAAATCCCTTTGCACGCATCCGACCAGGAAAACTTTACCTTCTTCAGAGTCAATTTGGTCAAAAGAGCGGCTATCGTCGAAAAGCATTCCACAAACCGCCTATAATACGTGGCCAAACCCAAAAAGCTTTGAATGTCGGTTGGAGTCGTGGGTCTAGGCCACCTTCTAACCACCACAACATTTTGAGGATCCACCAAAATCCCCTCACTAGAAATAATATGACCAAGAAAAGCCACAACGCTCCGCCAAAACTCGTATCTAGAGAACTTGGCATACAACTGATGTTCCTCTAAGGTCTGCAATGCCATACAGAGATGATTATCATGATCCACCTTACTTTTGGAATATACTAAGATGTCATCAATGAAAATAATGACAAAAAAATCCAAAAGCTGCCTGGAAACCTATTCATCAAATCCATAAACTCCGCTGGGGCATTAGTCAAATCAAATAATATTACCAAGAATTCAAATTGCCCATACCGAGTATGAAAAACTGTCTTAGAGATATCCACCTCCATAATCTTAAAATGATGATACTTAGACCGAAGATCTATCTTAGAAAAGAACTTGACACATTGTAACTGATCAAACAAATCATGTATCCTTAGAAGAGGATACTTGTTCTTGACTGTTACCTTATTCAACTGCTAATAGTCAATGCACATCCAAAGGGAACCATCCTTCTTGCACACGAACAACATCGGTGTACCTCACGGGGATACACTAGGACAAATAAATCCCTTATATAGAAAAACCTTAAGTTTTTCTTTACGTTCTATCAACTCTTATGGAGCCATTCTATAAGAAGGAAAAGATATTAGATAAATGTTTGGAACCAAATCAATACCAAACTCAATTTCCCTATCTGGAGAAACACCAGGAAGATCATCCAGAAAGACCTCAAGAAACTCATTTACTACTAGAACCAAATGTAAAAAAGGGCCCTCTGAGTTAGAATCTTTAACCCAAACAAAGTGATAGAGACACCATTTAGAGATTAATCTCTGAGCTCTAAGATAAGAATTAAACTACCCCTAGAGGTAGGGAACCGCCCTCCCACTCTATAATCGATTCACTAGGGAACTTTTTCTATTGAGTCAAAGACCAGCGCTAAGTCCTAAAGACAACCTTACAAGTCCAACAATCTAAGGACGCGTAACAAGAGCGTAACCAATCCATTCCTAGAATGATATTAAAATCCACCATATATACAGTTCGAATAGATCCACTAATGTCTGCCTACCACCAATAGATACCACACCCCCTATAAACTCTCTTAGCAATAATCGTGTCACCCATCGGGGTAGAAATAAAAAAAAATTTGAAACAACCTCAGGATCAAAAACCAAAACATACAATCATATATAGGGTTACATAGGAAAGAGTTGACCTCGGATCAAGCAGAAAATACATGTCACAAGAAAAGAGTTATAATGTACTAGTAATGACATCAGGTGATGCCTCAAATTCCTGTCGAGTAAAAAAACAATATAATCTTTTCTGTCCTGTGTCGATACCAGAAATATGAGTAGATATAGAAGCCGCACCACTAGGTGTAGGAGAAGAAGATGAAGCCATCAAATCCTTGACTTCTCCCTAAGCACAGAAGATGAAGCCATCAAATCCTTGACTTCTCCCTAAGCACCCTTACCAACTGGATAATTTCAGAGCATATGGCCTGACTGGCCACACTTAAAACATTTATCCCTCCTTTTATCATAGAATCCTCAATGAAAACAATCGCAGAACCGGCAAAGAGGGCATGAAAAAGCTGACTGACCCCCACTCTCCTGAGATTAGGCACCTTGTTCCCAGAAATTATCACCACGTTATGGACACTTGTCACCTAACTACTTTAAGTAAGGAGTGCTAGCAATAGAGAAGGAACCAGAACTCCCCCACTTCTTCTTTGACCACTTGCCACCATCCCGACCACCCTGTTATTGAGCATTACCCTTTTTAAAGAACCTGCTTCTCCTACCCCAACTTTCCCCAAACTCTGCCTGTTTTCTATTTTCTTTCTCCACCTACTGCATGTGGACAACCAACCTCGAATTATCCATATCCTTAATTATCAAAGCAGTCTTGCTTTCAAGGATCAAATCCTGAGATAGCCCAGAAGTGAACTTTCTCATCCTTGCTCTCATATCATCCATAAATTTAAAGCATACCTTGACAGTTAATGAAACTTCAAGGCATATTCCTTGATAGAAATTTTCCCTGCTTAAGATTCACAAATTCTTCTATCTTCGCTTCCCTCAGCTCTTGAGAAAATAAGTGATCGAGAAAGCATTAGAAAAGGCTTCCTATAAGGATATCACCTTTATCCCTATCCCACTCCTCATACCATTGGTATGCAATATCCTTGAGCTGAAAAGTTGCAAAGTTTATACCTTCCACATTTGTGGCCTGCATCACTCTAAATATTTTCTTGATTTTATCCAAGAAAACCTGAGGATCCTCCTACACCTTCACACCAGGAAAAGTAAGAGGATTCATATTTATAAAATGGCCAACCCTCATGGCCTCAATATATGAAACACTATATGTATCTCGCTTAGCCTGAGCAACAACCAACTGAATAATTACATGAATTGATTGGCAAAATTCTACATTAGTTACCTCACCTTGAGGAGAACTAGTAGTAACTGGGGGAGCTCCAGAACAATTAGGGATAGGACACTGGGATTGAGTGGAAACTCCAAGTGTAGGGCATACCCCATCAATATCATCCCTAGATGGGATAAAAATTTTTTTTTTGTGTTCTAGATCATTGAGGTAGGATCTGAAAAGCGAACAAACAAGGATTAGATAAAATTCCAAGAATTAGACTCCAATCTTGAAAATAGAATTATAAGAAAATAAAACACTCCTTAATGCCTTGTAGCCTCTCCCTTATGACTGTGGCATGCTACACACCCCTAAATAAACTCTACTAGACACAGATTTGTGGACTCCTAATTTACCAAAAACCTAAAGCTCTGATACCAACCTAACACAAACAAAACTAGGGCTTTGTCATAGTGGGCATCCCAAGTCTAACCGATATTGGAGCCCACCCCTGTTACCTAACCCAACCGACCTATGCATATCCTAAGTCAGATAAATTTTGACTATATAACAATATAGAGTTATTGCATAATTCAAAACTCTGGGATAGGTCTATATCCGTAACAACCCAAATGAGTCCAACCATTTGATACCCAATTAGTAACCAATACGAACCAAACCATAATCCAAAACCATAACTATATAATTTCCACAATAATTATATATAATCCTAAAATAAAAGAGGATGGAACAACTAATAACACAATAAATCAGTGTCATCTCCAATACCAATACCAAGGATAACACTAATACCGATCCTGCCAATTCCAACCCATAACAGTTCTACAAAAGCCCCTAACAAACAGAATACCAAAATCTAGTTGGGACAGCCCCCAACCATGGCCAAAACCAATATCCATAAATAAAATAATGTATGACATAACATCCATGAAATAGAGCCTTTTGAAAATATGAAAGGTTACTACTTCATTCGAATAGTTGATCCCAAAGTTCAATCACTAAGCAGGAGGAGTAGAATGACTAGTTCCTGCATCGAGTGGGGATACAACCGACCGAAGATGGGTTAGCGGGTGAATGTTGGTATAAACTCAGGATAAAGATAAGATAATGCTATTTATAAAACCAAGTAAACCATCCATATGCATACAAACCTTACACATATATATATATAACCATGCCGAGAAAGAGAATTAGGTTTAGCATGCATTTGAAACTATCAACCTGGGTATGTATAGCTTAACCATCATTAATCACCCATAGGTTATATAGGTACAGTGTGACCCCTAAAAGGGCCCCCATACGTGTATCCGTACGAATCAGAGATACCATAAAGGTAAAGGATTCCTAAGTACACTTCACCCTCCATGATATGTATGTACAGTGTACTTAGAGGATTTCTGTGTACCTCATAGTATTATATAAGGTAGTGTAATACATCGAGAGTACACCTTGGGTACCACACGGTGCTTATAGTCCTGAGATACCACAATCTAACCTATCCTGCTGTGAGCACTAAAGAAAACCGATAAACAATATGTGCAGAATTTCAACTGAAATGTCGTTAGGTTTAAACAACTGAAATCAATAATGAATCATCATTTAAAACTTCTAGAAATATATTGGTAATACTGATAAAATGACTAATAATCATAACTAGAAATTGACTAACTGTCTGTACTAGTCTGAAAGCATCTAAACTGTCTGACAATGGAGTTGTTGGGATAAGCCCCCAACTAAATCCGACTAACTAAATAACTAAACTAATGACATAATTGAATGTAAGATAACTCATCCTTGAAGGATGAGAACTCACCACGGCTGCTGCTGCTGATGCCCTGGAATGTCTAAGTGTGGTGTCTGGAACCTGAGCATCTAAACCATAATATGATACATCATAGCATAAGAAATAAGTATGTGGTTAGTACTTTAAATATACTGGCATGCTACATAAGGTTAGGCTGATATACATAGGCTCATGTGTATGAGTAACAACTAACTGAATGAATAGCATGAGATAACTGGATATTTATGTGTGAATGTTGTAAAATCTGAGAATGCATGACCAAGCATATAACATGATTTTGAAATAGTTTGTAAACTAAAATACTGAAATCTGATAACTGCATAACTGACAACTGTATGCTATGGTCAATGCAAACCTGAACTGAATTATACTAAACACTGAACTGAGACTATGGGAGGTATCATCTAACCGACATGCCTAGCTCTGAACTAATTAGAGTTTAACCTGTAACCTCAGTTGAAAGGGTGTTAGTACTATTCCACGGGTACTAATAATGGCTATGTATATCCACTAAAGTATTGTCCCAAAAGACTATAGGTGTCAATCCTAAACTGATGAGTGACCCCTGAGAAGTAGTCAAGCCTAACTGACGGGTGACTCATCGTATCCTACGCTAGCTATGTAGCTCTAGAATCTAGGGACTGCTACTAACGACTCTAGCTAACTGATGGTGAATCCTCTATCCCTGCACTCGCTTGGTGCTAAATCCTATATGTAACTAAAAGACACTGAACACTGGACTAGATTATGTTTAACTATTTAAAATACTAATAGAAATGATAGGGCTTGTAACTATTCTGTAACCATTCTATAGATACTGAAAACTAGTTAAGCAGTTAGATTTTGGGTATTCAAACCCCCAGAACTCGATAGCAATAATAGAAAAATAGTACTAAAACTTTAAAGGCATGATATTTTAGTATTTATTCAAAACTCATTCTTGTAGGCATTTTATCAAACACTTGCAATTCATGGTTTAAGCTAAGCAAGGGAATAGTTTTAAAACTTTTAGTAACAATATGATTTCAATACTAACATCACTAATTAAGGCTTAAATCAGCAAACAACACCATTCAAACATTTGGGATTCAATAACAACAACAATTAAGTGAAAACATGGTATAAATAAAAATTCATGGGAATTCATCGTTAAAATCATAATAACATGTAAAAATCATCTCTTTGAATTTGAAATTCGGTTCTTGGACTCCATGGGTGGAAAGGGCCCATGGATAAACATTTAACATCTCTTAACAATAGGGAAATTATGGAAAGATTGAACCTTTGAGCTTGATCGTGCAAACCTTAGTTGTTTTTCTCCTCTTGTATTTTATATGCTAAACTGATGATGCTATTAGGGTTAAAATATGTTTAGGATCTATCAATCTCATGTATTTATGTTTAGGGACGTTTATGAGGTGTCAAATGACTTAGTTGCCCTCAGAATAACTCAAAAATAAAATGTCTAGATCGTTGTACCATGGGGTTTGCGTCGCACAAGAATTGGAAAACCTTAAGGTTTGCGATGCACACCCTATGGAAAACCTTAAGTTTTGCGTCGTACACCTTATGGAAAACCCTTTCCAGTGAACGTTTCCGACGTACACCCCTTCACAAAGCCATAACTTTTCGCTCGGGTGTCGGATTAAGAAGAAATTAGTATAGTTGGAAAGATAATTTGACTATCTATAATTTGGCGGGTCTTAATCTACTAAATTCCAAACATACATAAAGTTATACTCGTTCAAAGATGACCCTTGTAAAATCGAACACCAAAAATTGGCCAAATGAACGGCTCTTAGCTCACTTTGCTCTAAGTGACACTTATGAATATCTTTCCTACCTCATAATCTTTCTTCACTATAGGTTAATTATTATGAAACATGGATCCAAGTATGAATCACGAGACTATAGTTTACACTCGTAGGAACAAAGGTTTGATTTCTAGCTTAGAAGCATAAGGGGTATTACAATATCTCTTCCTTGGGAACATTCATCCTCGAATGAGGTTGGTTATGCTAAGAATACTGAATGAGATCATATACTAAACATGCATAAATAGGAACATAATAACATAACTGGGTATGACATATGATGCATGAACTGAATATCTTGAACTAAACTGATTTTTCTTGGATACATGCTACGACATGAGAATGGTTATAAGTCTGAGATTTGAATGAGAGAGTCAACATATGAGTACCCATTACTTCAAGCTGGATCTTGTTACGTGAAGAGAAGATGGAAGGTTTAGGATATGCAAGCTTGGGGAATTATAGTGCATCTCCCCCTTGGGATATTATGTCACTTGAAAGATGATATGGCTGAAATACTGAGGAAAGTTTGAGATGATGAACGAGACACTTACAAAATGAATCATGATCGAATATCTAGAATATGAAACTGATGCTTGATGTATGAACTGAGCTGAATTTGTAGTTTACATGGATGGTAACAGATTACCTTTTGAAATAGCTATACTCAACTGGAGCATTTTCTTTCAATTCTCATTCCAAGAAGTTCTAATAATGTTAGAGAACAGGGAATCTTGGACATGGTCTTAATAGGACATTTGCATAAGGATTCCCAACATGGCTATAGTTCTGTGACATGGAACATACGCCCACGAAACGTAAGCTAGGCTAGAATTGCTAAGCCTTGGACAATGCAGCTACTACCTTCAAGCTTAGACATACTTCTCGAAGAATCCATCAACTATACATTTCACTTTACCAAACTTCAGTTGAGGATACCAAAAATATTGTCATGAGCACTAATAGCTCTACCTAATGAAATCTGAGCTGAACTAAATTCTCTCACTATGTTCAAGCCTACCCAAATCTACAAAATTTACACTTAACACTGTAATAATTGTACGAGTCATGAATTCAATGCACCCTGCCTTTTTGATACTTTTAACTTCATGAATAATTCTTGTTACCACTTTAACAACTACATTTAATCTCTTACTAGGAATTCACTAATGCTCAATGCATTTATCCATATACATACAACCATGATGTTCAAGCCTATTTTCTTAACCATATATGCCTTTCTAAGCAAACACTCACAAAGGTATCTACCTCATATTCTCTAATGCCTCTACCAATAAACTTCAGGCGCTATTACCAAGAAAACACACATGAAATTTTCAACTAACGTTGACATGTATCAAATGCCTTGCCTCAATAATTCTTTAAATATTTCCTTAACATGAACATTTACTCTCTCCATCTAAATAAATTACCCATTATCATTATCATTCTATAAGGGGATCACTGAAAGGTTAGAACATGGGAACCTGAGACATGAAGGGATACTATGCATAACCTTGACACTTAACTAGGGCCTAAGAAATAAAGTATGAATGACATGAATTCCTCAAAGAGGTCTGAACTGAGGACATACATGACACAAATATGAATTTCGCTGATCATTAAGAGTGTAGCATGAGTAATGGGAACTGAGCATATTGTAAAACTTGAGTACATAAGTCATAAGCTACATGACCTGAGTTTGGAGTTTCTAAATTCATGGACTATAGTTCTTACTGCTGAGCAAAATGAAACTCCTTATACTAGGGACTGGAAGCGTACATTATTCTTTATGATGGGCATGGACATAAACTATAATTATGGAACTGACATGTAAGGCATGAGTAGATATCATGATGATTGAGAAACCTTACACTGAGATAGGAATGGCTTGAGCATCATTCTGTCCTACTACTTTTTTGCACATACTAACAACACTACTACGATCTGAGAGCCTGACTTTGTTACTTGTTCTAGCACCTCCTCCTTAGATTAAAGCCATCATTCTAGGTCTAGGAACTACTCAATCAACATCACTAAACTTAATTGCCACCACTTTACTCTAGAATCTAGGATATAATAATATACATAAATAATAAGATCACCCTGAAAGACTACACTTGATAATGTAAAACCCATTGCTAGTACTTCCTTCTGAGATACAACTCTTGGCTTTCTATAGCCCCCAACAATCATCATATATCAACTTAACCACTTACTAACTTAGAATTCTTAACTCTCCCTTCTATTAGCTCAATCCTTAAAGATTCAAACTTAGATTCTAACACTTAACATGGATAGCGCCAAACCTTCAAAAAACCATACTACTTTTATCATAGCCTACAATTATCACTTCTCTAAACTCATATTTTCCCTACACCATAAGAATTACCACTACACCAACATGAACAATATATAATTTTGAATCACCAAACTTAAATTCTTGCATATACTATTTCAATCCTACTGATTCACCTTTCATACAACTAGCCCCATGAAATATATGATCTACTCATATTCAGATAACACTATCCTAAGTCTACTACTGCTGGTAAACTCCTGGCTTCATGTTTTTAATTCTAAATCATATGCCATCATAGGATTCTGGAGAGGAATTTGAAAACACGTATAACTCTTAAGCACTGAGGTACTACCAATTTATTCACGGACTAGTTCATCGAGAAACTAAAACTGAATGACTATTTCTCAAAATCAATGAAAGTGGTTCTCTGGGATACTAAAATTGGGCAATTTTTGTATACTCGTCTAGCCAGGATAGATTTTGCCCTCTGAGGTTGGTACTGAAAAGGGCTCTGCTAAGGTTTTGGGACTGATATTGAACTCGACAGCTAAATAAGGGTTACAAAGAGAAAGTAAAGTTTTGGGGTCTGTTAAAACATACACAAAAATATGAAAGGCCTGTGACGTACCCGTAATCATATCAGGAGAACTTTTCTTATCATGTCGGGATTGGAGTGCATAAAGTCTATTCTGACATTAACTATATGTAGCATTAGAAGTGGCGCCCTACTGAGTCAGGCAACTGGATGGAACTTGAGAACGACTGTGTTGATTATGCTGACCCACTAGGGGCATTCCCTAACTCTATGGCCTGGCTTGCCACATCCAAAACACAACCCACTACCACCCCTACATACACCCTGATTATTCCTACCACACTTCCCATAGAGAGGGTTAGTACGACCACTCTTTGACCTTGACTTAAAACTATCTGTTCTGGCTCTCTTATTCTTTCTCTCTTTTACCTTATGCTCAATGCAACTTTCAGACTCTATAGGACTCTTTAAAACCTAGATTTGATACCAATTTTACAATGCCTCGAGAGTACACCTTGGGCGGCACACGATGCTTATAGTCCTAAAAGACCACAAGCTAACCCATGAGCTGGTACCTACTGTGAGCACTGAATAAAATTGATAAATAACATGTGAAAAATTTCAACTAAAATGCCATAAGGCTTTAACAACTAAAATCAATACTGAATCATGGTTTAAAACATCTAGAAACATACTGGCAATACTGATAAAATAACTGATAATTACAACTAAAAACTAACCAACTGCCTGTACTAGTCTGAAAGCCTCTAAACTATCCGACTGTGGAGTTGATGGGATAAGCCCACAACTAACTTTGACTAACTAAATAACTAAACTATTGACATAACTGAATATAATATAAATCATCCTCGAAGGATGAAGACTCGCCACAATTATTGTTGCTGATGCGCTGGAATGTCTAAGTATGGTTGGGAAACTGATCTTTCGATCGTATGATATGATATATCACAATGCAAGAAATGAGTATGCAGTCAGTACTTTAAATGTACTGGTATGCTAGATGAGGTTATTCTGATATACATGGGCTCATGTATATGAATAACAATTGACTGAATGAATATCATGAGTTAATTAGATATGCATACATGAATTCTATAAAATCTGAGAATGCATAACCAAGTATATAACATGATTCTAAAATAGTCTGTAAACTAAAATACCAAAATTTAATAAGTGCATAACTGACAATTGTATGCTATGGTCAATGCAAACCTAAATTGAATTATACTAAACACTAAACTAAGACTGTGAGAGGTATTATCTAACCAACTTGCCCCACTCTGAACTAATTAGGGTTCAACCTATAACCCTAGTTGAAAGGGTGTTAGTACCATGCCATGGCTACTAACAATGGCTATGTGGATCCACTAAAGTGTTGTGCCAAAGGACTAAGGGTGTCAAGCCTAAACTGATGAGTGATCCCTGAGAGGTAGTCAATCCTAACTGAAGGGTGAATCCTTGTATCTTACGCTGGTTATGTAGTTCTAGAATACAAGGACTACTACTAACGACTCTTCCTAACTGATGGGGAAGCCACCATCCCTGTACTCGCTCGGTGCTAAATCCTACTCCCAACTAAAAGACACTAAACACTGGACTGCACTCCATATAACTATTTAAAATACTGACTAAAATGATAGGGCTTGTAACTATTTTGTAATCATACTATAGATATTGAAAACTAGGTAAAAAACTAGATCTCGGGTATTCAAACCCCCAGGACTCGATATAAATAACGGCAAAATAGTACTAAAAATTTAAGGGCATGATATATAAGCATTTATTCAAAACTAATTTTGTAGGTAATTCATTAAACACTTGCAGTTCATGGTTTAAGATAAGCATGAGAATAGTTTTAAAACTTATAGTAACAGCATGATCTCAATACTAACATCACCATTATGACTTAAATCAACAAACAACACGATTCAAACGTGTGGGATTTAATAACAACAACAATTATGTGTTAAACATGGTATAAATTGAAATTCATGAGAATTCATGGTTAAAATCATAATAAAATGTAAAAATCATCGCTTTGAATTTAAAATTGGGTTCTTGGACTCCATGTGTAGAAAGAGCACGTGGATTAATAATTAACATACCTTAATGATGGAGAAATTACAGAAAGATTGAACCTTTGAGCTTGATTATGCAAACCCTAGTTGTTTTTGTCCTCTTGTGTTTTAGATGATAAACTGATCATGTTATTAGGGCTAAAACGTGTTTAGGATATACAAATCTCATGGGTCTTAATCTTCCAAATTCCACATATACATAAAGTAATACTCATGAAAAGATGAACTTTGTTAAATTGAACACCAAAAATTGGCTGAATCAAGGGCTCTTAGCTTACTTTACTCTAAGTGGCACTTATGAATATCTTTCCCACCTCATAATCTTTATCCACACTAGGTTAATGATCATGAAACATAGGTACAAGTATGAATCATGAGACTAGAGTTTACACTCATAGGAACAAAGGTCTGATTTCTAGCTTAAAAGCGTATGAGGTATTACAGCTAGCCATGACATACCGCTCATGTCGACAAACATGAGTGTCCAGTGTTCATCTATTAGACTCCCACCTTCACGATTAGCTATCACACCCCACCTTTATTGTCCAATTAAAACTATTTCTAACGAACCAAACCGTTATTATTAACCGAGGCTATACATAGTGGTATCGTCATACCGACTATAACTTACAAGTATTGTCCTTAGCCATACCTTTTAAAGATCAAGGAATTCCCATGTACCCATAGATCAAGTTAAATTGTGGGAGTCCCATGTACCCCACATGTGTTCATTACTATTTTAGCTTGGGGGATTCCTTAGTACCTCACAAGTATTGATTATTATGTTTGCTTGGGGGATTCCACTGTACCCCATAATAATGTTAATTAAACCAAAACCATTCTATTTTGACCATTCAACCAATTAACCATTTAGGGTGTCATACGCATTTGTCAAACATATTGGGGGCAAGTATTTCCAAAACCAAAACCAACTACCATGTAACCATTTCCATGCAACCAATGATCCTAAACCACCATTAAAGAATATAAAAGAATAATTAAAACATGGGAAAACCATAATAAAGAATTTATAACCAAAACCTTTAAATTATATTTGAAAGCCCAAAACTATACAATAATCAAACCCTGAAAACATTGTATAAAACCATGCCTTTAGTTGGTACTAACAATGAGGGAAGAAAATATGCCTTAAGTGAGAAAATAATGGAGAGAAACCACCAACACTAACCTCAAATTAATCCTTAAGTTGAAACCCTAGTTTCCTTTGCCCAAGAACTTTAGAGAGGATTAGAGAGTGTTTTTTAAGTGTTAATGAATAGAATAATAGGGGAAATAACCTCCCAAGGGTGATATAAGTCGTGGATCCTTAGTAGGTTAAGTGGGGAAATGTCTAGATTACCCCTACTAAAACAACACCAAAATCCTGTCAGAGGGATATGACTATCCATACTAGACGTATCCTCCAATAAGAGTGGTACCCACCACTCATACCTAAGGACATCTCCCCTGGACCCAAAACTTTCCAAGGTACGACTAACCCCAAATCATGTCGTATCTATGTATATAACTAGTACCCATGATCCTACCCTTGGAATAGAATCTAAAGAAGATTGAACACTACCCACCATACGAGTCCATGGTACGACTCGTACCCTTGATTATGGCTTATGGTAAGCCACTCGTACTTAGATCCAACCTAAGTCACTAAGTCTAAGACTAAGTGAAGTAACCAGACAATCCGTATCCACCAATATGACTCGTACTAAACAAATTGTACCCATTCTAGTAACCCAACCAACCCACCAACAAACACTGGTCAGCATACGACTAACCCATACCACTCGTATACCAGTGTGAGTCATTTACCCTAGTCGTATTCTATCTAGAGATAAGAAATTCAGAAAATTTTATAAGGGCCAGAAACCCAGGGTATTATAAGGGTAAAAGGGTCAAGGCATCTTGAATAGTTATGTAAAGCTACATAATTAGGTTAATTAAGCTAGTTATCTTAGTTGATTAATGGGGTTAATATCATGATTATGGTATTTGATCCTCTAATAATCTATTTACATTAGCCTCACAACTACATCATTAAGCAGAGATGTGAAACTAATTCAAACACATTTATATTTTATCCCTTATTTAAGACAAACTAGGCAAATTAGGTATATTTCTATCCTAACGGTGAATCCAGTCATTAACTCATCTAAAATAAAAGAAATCATTCCTTATGATCCATTTTAAATCTAATTTTACTCTTTCCAGGCTCACAAAATAACTATAGATGTGTTCTAAAGGTCGAGAATCAATAGAATAGTAAGTATAAGAACATAAGAACAACCAAATATGATAATCAACTTAAACCAACTTGAATGTTAAGATAATAAGTCATGTTTGTATCCTCAACCTTATAAAGAGGGTATGTATCTACCCATAGTCATATAAAGAATCAACAGTAATTAATTCATAAGTAAAACTATAAGAAAGCTAAAAGTAAAAGGAAGAAAAAATGTAATGTAGAGCCCTTGTTTCCTTCTCCTCTATCCAAACGTGTATTGATACCAACCTTATATAGTGATTTATTTATTTCATAGTATTCTATAAATGAATTATAAGCATAGACCAGTTTGCCCTCAACTTAAACCAAGTTAAAGCCCACTTTTGGATTATTTTGGGGGGATTGTGTTGCACGACCCATCGCATGGATTAATGTGTGTGATGTAGGGATATAGCATGGCCCAAAAATTATATCCTCTCCATAGGGGTTCTCTTCAATTACCCCTCTCATTCCCTGTGGGGGGGAGGGGGTTGCGGTGTAATGGCGCCCCCTCAAGGTGCGATTTTCAATCTCTGTTCTCTTCTTCTTGACTAGTTGTTACTTGTTTCCCAACTCTATGTGGCTTGTTTTTAGGATTAATTTAGCTTTATATCTCATCTATTTTTATCCTAAAACAACTCATAACAAACATTAGTCCATACAACACAATAGAGCTCACCAAAGTATACTAAAACAAGCATAGCTCAAACTAGCATTACAGGTTTTCTTGTCTAAATCCTATTGGATCTTTTTGACTCTTGACATTTTTTAATAGACCTTAAACTATCTAAACATATAAATTATCACAAAAATACTCAAATATAGATTTTATACTTCATTAATCACATCAAGTCACATCAAGTTATACTCAAAACTAAGCCAAACACACAAAGATAATGACACTTAGGTGTATAAATATGCCTAAGATCACTATGCCTTCTTGTCAGACAAATAACCCTCCTATTCTCATAACATTATCTTATTTTTTTTTCAAAGTGTTAGCCATATTAGGCTTATGCTCATAGTTTAAACTTCTTAGGATCATGTACATAATTTTGTATTTTTGGGCTCATATTGGGAATTCAACCAGTTTAGTCTCATCAGATTTTGATTTTGTACCATTTCATATCTTTTAAAATCATTTTAGAGCAAATTGAAACCTCAACGCTAGAAGTCATAATTCCTATTCAATTGTGGAAATAATTCCAATTGGTTTGTAATAATGAAATAATTAAATTAAGGATTCACACCATTACTGTAAGAAATAAAACCCCAAAGACCATATTAAAGCTACAGAAAAAAGGCTATCAAGTTCTCAAATACTGTCCTTTACAGAACTTAATGAATTAAGGAATAATTATGAGTGTTCTAGTTAAGATTTATAACTTTGAATTTTAGTTGGCTAATCCATTCTGGCAATCATCTTAATCATATTTGATAAGATATTGCAATTGTATCTAATGTATCATAAAAAAGAACATGATCTAATGGATAATATTGGATTAGAGGAGGGGGCATAATGGAAGGATATTAAGGATAGGAAAGTTAGGTAATAAGGAAGGAATGTAAATAAAAGGATGCAAGTCACAGATAAAAGATGGTCAGTAAGTCTAGTTAGTGAAGAAACTAATATAGTCTCAAGGAAGTGGTCTCTTCTATGTGCAAGTGCTTATGTATTACACTTCTATGTTTTTTTTTTTTGTAAATTTTTGTTTTTACAAGTTCTTTTCATTCTGATATTGATTATGAGAAAATAGAACCAACCAAAACCATATTCAACTTGTAACTATCATATTTGTTAAGCTTAAAGAAATTCAACATGTCAACCATACCTCTTAACTATTGAAAGAAGTTGAGATCTAAAGAAGGGATTAGACTTGTCTTCTTAAATTGATTCCCTTAGATTCTTGAGAGTTGTATTTGAAAAAAGAATTAGCATTGTTGAATGATGAAATAGTGTGTGAAACTTATGGAGAAATACGTCTTAGACTAATAAGAAAAAAGGTCTAAAAATGTGTGAAATTAAGTAAATCAAGGGACTTCTAACGTATGGAAACTGATGGAAAAAGAGAGATTTTACTAGCTTAAAAACGTATTGTTGTTTAAACATAATGCCTGGTAACTGCAATGAAAAGGTTTTAATTGTTTGGGGAAGAGTAAAAAGGAAAAGATGGAACTACCCCTAAAGGGCTTAACGATTGATAAGTGAGAGATATTACAATATTATTTAAAATTTATTTCTAATATTTAGTTTAAGCACCCTAGATACACAAAAAATAGTGAATGATTTTTTAAATAAAAAGAAAATCATAATAAAATTGTACTTATTAACTAAAGGGTTGCCTAATTTTATATAGTAAAATGTGTCAAAAACAAAAACAAGAAAATCACATGTAGTTACACCCATGTATAAAACAGAAGTTATTGCTATACTTCACTAAATTTTTTTCTTTCCAAAATCCCTAATTATCAAGATTAATCATGGTAATGGTGAAAATCCCATGGAATAGAGGATAACATTGGGTAAGGGTGGTTTTGGATCCATTTCTTTAGCATCTACGTTGAATTTTGATGATCAAGATGTTCATCTTCCACCTCTAATTATCCTCAAATCATCTATTTTTGGTCGTTCTCATTCCCTTCAAGTAGAGATGGAATTCCTCCAATTGTTTCAAGATTCTCCTTACATTATTCGTTATTTCAGAGTTACTATGATAGAAGAGGATCAAGTTCTTTACAATTTATTACTCGACTATGCGGCTGACAAAAGTTTAGAAGATTGCCTTCAAAATAATTATTTTGAGAATGAGATACCCGAGTGTAAATTTTGAAAGCATACCAAGAATGTACTTTGGGACTCACTTAAGTTCATGGCTGAGGAATAATAATTCACTACGATATAAAGACATGCAATATTCTTGTTGTGGGCGATGATGAAATCATAAATATTGTTAATTTCAACTTACTCTTCTGCTGGAATAGACCTGGAATGGACAGGTTGAGGGGGGCAAAAGGTACATGGCACCAGAGTTCGTGCTCAACCACATGTATAAATCAAAGGTAATATTTAGGTTGTTGGCTACACTGTCTATGAGTTTCTCACCAGAGAACCCTTATGGGAATTGAATGAAAAGGGTGATGTGCTATATTGAATAGTGTTTGATGAACCAAATATAGAGAATAAAAACCCATCAAGAGATGTGAATGATTTCCTCAGAAGTTGTCTATAAAGAATCCATGCTCACATTGGACTGCCAATACATTGTTGATTCATCCGCTCTTGAATTCTTCCAAAATAAGAGACATTGATCATTACAAAAGACAAGGAATAAGAAGAAAAGTTACATATCCATTTTATGTATACCGCATAAAAAAAGAGCATTCAAGACACAGTCACATATTTGTGGTCTAATTTTAGATCATTGACATGTAGAACAATTTGAATATAACTTCAGAATTCGCTTTCTGTTCCTCTAGCTTGTGTTCCTCTCTAACCAGTCGAGTGTCCCAAGAGAAGAAGGAAATTAACTTATAGAAGGACGCTAGATATGATCTATAAACTATACCACAAAGGACTTGATCGATTGCTAAATCAGTATCTAAGGGACTTGGTCCCATAGGAAGTTTAGTTCGGAAGATAAAAAATGATTGTAGCTAGAAGTTGAACTTTTTGTAGAAAGTTCGTGGCACTATTGTAGAGGAAGTCAACCTTGACAAATGGGCTGCATTCTAGGTTTTGTTCTCTCTTATAAAAAGATTGTTCACACATAACAAAAACCTAGTTTATGTAATCAAGATCACTCTCAAAAGCAAAATCAATTTTCAAAAGAACACTTTTTATACTTATAACACCCCAGGAATTTGACCTTTGTAAAATTTCCTTGGTTTTGGACTCAAGGGTACCATTTGTACCCTTGAATATGACTTATGAGATGGGTTAAGGGTTCACTCGTACCCTAGGTAGTATGGCTGGCTTGACTACTACCCAAGATATGACTCACTAGGGTACGGATCATATAGGAGCATATGAGTAGTGTAAAAAAAGTTGTATGGTGTATGATTGTCTTGGTCTTGTAGAATCTGCCCATGGTACGATTGGTCGGTATGGTTGGGTGTACCACTCATAACCTTAGGTACAAGTTAGGTAGGTTTAAGTCGTATAGAAACCAGTAGGTAGGGTCTTATCATGGTATTGGGTATGATTTGGGGTACCACTCGTACCCTAGGATACAGATTGTATAGGTGAGTCATACCCCTGGACTTAGCTTATTTTATTTTTAAGTCAAGGGTAGTCCGAACATTTCCTACTTCAAAAACCTTATGTTCTCATGTTATTTAAGCCTTGGTGGCCTTCCATAACAATTGTTAAAGGATTAAAACACTTCAAATACTATCACAAACTCACCCTTGAAGATTGGAGGCTAGGGTTTTTTCATATGTTCTTCAAAGGGTTCAATGGTTAAGATTTCTTTCATGAATCTTCATGTATAGGGAATGTACTCCTTCTCTCATTGTTATTTCCAACTAAAGGCATATGTATTGTATTTTAAACATTGATTTATGGATCATGAATGGTGGTTTTTGAAAACATGTTGAGGTTCTTGATGCATATGGTTTGGTATTGGTTTAAACTATGTTTTTACATATTTTTGGTAATGGTTTGCATGTGGTTATTGGTTGGTTATGGTTTAACAAATAGGTCTTTAGTAACCCTAATTATGGTAGTTTATGCATTGGTTTTGGTCTTGGTAAAGGTATACCCTCAACATGTTCGATAAAATACCTCAAAGAATGTTTTTATTCTATTGTTGTGTTTTTACTCTATTGTTGAACTTTCATTGGAACTCTTGTATAGTTTGGTTTGGTAATGTAACCTTGAATGGATTTGGATGGTTTTGCATGGTTTGAATGATATACATGCTTTGATGTTTGACATGGTCTAAAATGGTTTGGAAATTATTTTAAACGGTATAAATGGTGTACATGGTTTGGAAAGA
Organism: Capsicum annuum; assembly: GCF_002878395.1. NCBI lineage: Eukaryota > Viridiplantae > Streptophyta > Magnoliopsida > Solanales > Solanaceae > Capsicum > Capsicum annuum. The sequence goes on along the minus strand of NC_061117.1, from coordinate 179,521,994 downwards.
TTAAATGGTAAAGCTTTGGTGGCTATGAAAATGGTTATGCTTATGGCGTACATGGAATTACCCAAATGGTTTAGTATGGTAAATGGAATGGCACTTGGAAGTATCCTTAAACCTATATATAGTTGGTTATTGATAGTACTTGCAAGTATGGTCGGTATGATGATACCACTGCTTAATGTCCTCGGCTAATAAATGATAAATGGATTGGTTGGTGGCTTGGTAATGGTTTTAGTTGTGTACTAGTTGTGGGATGTGTAGAAAAGCCGTGGAAGGTTGAGGTCCTGGGGGAACCAAAATTGGAAACTCATATTTATCGATGTGAGGTTGGTTTTTTTGACTGTGTGCATAATGTCACACTATATTTTAGGGGATTTACTATTCATCCTAGGTTTTATTCCCTAGTCATGTGGCTACACGCACTAAGGCCCTTTCAGTTGGGGAGTTAAACCCATATAGCCCGAGGGTGGTTTAGGATGACAAAGCTACACAACCTAGGTAAAAGTTTTAAATGCATGCTAAACCCAATTCCTTTTCCCAGCATAGATATATATATATGTGTATGGTTGTATGCAGTATGATTGGTTTTAATTGGTTTTATCAATGGAATTATCTTCTCCTTATCTTAAGTGTATGCTAGTGTTCACCCACTAACCCATCTTCGGGCAACTATATACCCATGCTATGTAGGGATCGACCATTCCACTTCTTCTGCTTAGTGATCAGATTTGGGGATAGTCGATGTTTGATTGAAGTGGTAAGCTTTTATATTTTGGAAGGCATCTATTTCATGTCATGGTTTACTTTATATATTTCTCATCTTTCATAGACTTTAGTTTTTGCTATGGTCAGGCTATGTCCCAACTAGGTACTCTTTGGTTGGTCTAGAGGCATTGTATTGACAACTGTGGACTTGGGTATGGCATGGATTATTTTATTATATGTACATACATACAATCGTTTATTATAATGGTATTAGTTTATGGTTTCCACATTGGTTTTCTAGGTTATTAGCTGGTTGGACTTAGTTAGGTTGGTCTCGGATATAGACTTATTCAAAAGTCACCATATGGTTGGATACGCTATCTTGTTATATGTTCAGACTTCAGCCAACTCAAGGTATGGAAATAAGGGTGGTTCTTAATTCTGGTTGGACTTGGAATTACTAATTATGACAAAGCCCTGGTTTGGGTTGTGTCAAATTGGTATTAGAGCCATGTTTTGGTATTATGGGGTGTCCATAAAGCCGTGTTGAGTAGAGTCTTGCTTATGGGTGTGTCATTCACCACACTTATAATTAGGAGGCTACGGGGCATTTAGGATGATTCACTTACTTGGTTATTCTACTTAAAGGCTATGGAGTCTAAGGTCTTGAACTCTTCTTGAATCCTCATTGGTTCACTCTTTGGATCATGTCTTCTCAATAATCTAAAGTTGTGGAAATTTACCTGTTCTACTCAAAAATAATATACATGGATCTAGTCTAACTCATGAGGCACAGATACTATAAGGGGTCATAGCTTCTGGTTTTCCTAGTGGAGCCCAATCCTTATCATCCTATTTTTTTTATAAATTTTATGGTTGGATGCACCATGGTTATTGCAAGAAGGAAGGAGTTGGTGTTCTGGTTGTTGTTAGTTGGGTCTCGTGTAATGGGGATGTCCCATAAGGGTTGCCACTTAGGCAAATAGAGTATTGGCTACTACCTATGGCTCCGGTAGTGGACCAAATTATCTCAATGTTTTTTCTATTCCTCGAGAGTCCGAGCCATCTTTTAATACCGACAATGGTATGTTGAGAACTCCTTTATTTATGGTGTGTATGGTTTACTTGGTTTGGGGTCCTCTATCTTTTATGGCACCATTTATGGTTGTGGATTCTGGATATGGTCCCAAGGTTACTTTGGACTCTTTTCTTCTTCTGTTTCTACCTCGGTAGATGACTCTTCAGTTGCCAACAAAGTCTATGGGGTTGTGTGGTATCTTTTGGTAGTAAATAGGTCTTGGTGGATTTGTGTGACTTGAATATGGTGAATTTCAATGTCATTCGGGGGAATGGATCGGTTGCACTCATGCTATGTGTGATTGGGTTGTTGGATCAGTAAAAAAATTGTCTTTATACTTCATAATGAGTCAATTATAGGATAGGAGGATGGTTTTGTTCCCTAGATATTAAGGGAAACTGTTGTATCATATCTTAGAACTCGGAGGTTAGTTTCAAAAGGGACATCTTTATTATTTGGCCCAGGTTAAAGATTTTAACTCGAAAGTACTTTCTTTGTATTCAGTTAAGGTGATGAATGAATTTCCTGGGGCCCTTTCTAATGACCCTCATGGTGCCTTTCTAATAGGAAGGTTGGTTTGGGGTTGGTCTTATTTCAGACATTTGTCCAAATTTCTATTCCTTCTTTATAGAATGGTTCTGGTGGAGTTAAAAGATCTTAAGGAGAAATTAAGTGATCTTTTTGATAAATGTCTCATCAGTCTTAATGTTCCCTTGTGGATTATTTGTTCTTGCATGCATAAGGGGAATGATTTTCCCTGAAAATAGATAGGGTTGTCGGTGGGTGACTAAGGAATTTGGAGTGCTCTCTTTGTGGTGTGGGCCATGCTTATTTATATTCTATAAGGGTACTTTGTTAGTAGTACATAGTGGTTAGTAGATACTAGGCTTGAATTAAGATTCTTGATTTTGATAAAAGGGAGATGATAAGCTCGGAAATAGCAATGTAGGAGTTGTAGAGGTAAACTAGTAGGTTGGAGGAGGTTGATCATTTGGGAAATATAATAGGGGGAGAGTTGTACCATATAGGCTGGGAGTTTAGGTTGAACGGAGGGACTAGAGATCTAGTCATTCGATAAGTTTGATCATGGAGCTTTCATGTATCCTTGTCCCTATACTTGTACTTTATTGTTGGCATGAAATTGATTATTAAATTCATGGTTTTGAAATTGGGTTTCGGCCCAATTGAGTTCTTTGACATGATTACTCATTTAAGTTATTTTCCATGGGTTATGATGCATTATTCGTGCTTTATTTATGTTTATGAATATTGTGGGATGCATGGGAATGTAAAATGGAATTCGGGGTACTATGGATTTCCCAATTACTTAATTTTTGTTTTGGAATTTCTATACCCTCAAAATATTTGTGAAATTGCCATTGGATATAATTTTGTCATATGATTTGACTATTCTTGAATCTTTGATTGCATAGATGGTTAAGGAAACATGGATTAGGTTTCCATTGGATTCAAATGATTTTTGAAAGGCCTTGGTAGCCATGGTTTGATTTTAAATGGTTTTGATTTAAATTGCAAACCTTGGAATCAATTTGGTCTAATGGTTTTTACATATCTATGTTGAGATCTAAGTATCATTAGGATGAATAAGGTTTTGGGTATAGGAGAACTAAGCATCCCTGGTGTACTTCTTCGGTGATACCTATTAGAGCGGAGAATTATGTTAGTTGGTGTAATGGGATGGAGGTTGGTAGTTAATCTAGAATTCTCTTTTAATGATGGACTTCAAGGGAAGGTCGGGTCGCATATTCTAGTAATACTCTTCCATCTTGGTTGAGAGAGTACTTTACTAGTGTTGCGTGCATTCTTATAGCACTTATGCCTAAGGTTCACATTTGGTATTTGCCCTATTCCCTAAATATGAGTTTGGACTTACATTACATTACTCATGGTATATGTTATTGTGTTTCTTTCGGTGTCCAGTCTTAAGGACTCCTTTTCAATATGATTAGGTCGGGATGGTTCTTTATTATGGTTTAGGTGGTTATTATGAAGTACTTCGTGCCTATGGTGCCGTGTCTTGTTTCGAGGGGTCTTTGTCTTGCCTTGGTTGGCATGGGTAATTCTTGTGATTTGGTTCCTTAAATGATTTTTCTTATGTTAGGATGGTAGTGGCATTGGGGAGCATGATGATATTGTGAAATGGGGAATATAGAAGTCCTTAAGAGGGGAAGAGTGTAAGGTGACTACTAGAGTTAAGGTTTTGGAAGGAAAGGTCAGGTTGTTGTCATGGGAAACAGTTAGGAAAGGAATAGGTGGTGAAAATCCTTTGTCAAATATTAGATGGTGCTAGATATCTAGAAGGATAGATCATACCAGGGGTATATAAGTCGTAGGCTTGAATATTGTGATTGATAGATGTATCAATAGTTGTGTTGGGTACTTGAGAGGTTTGGATAGGAATGGTTTTATACAATGCTTTCATGGTTTGGTCATTGTATGGTTTTGGGTGCTCAATTATAGGATGGAGGCTTTGTTTATAATGGTTGGATATGGTTTGTCCATGTTCGTTACTCATGGTTCCCATATTACAATGGTAATAGAAACGGAGTAGTGTTTTGGGATAGGGTTAAGGAGTAAAGCTCGGTGGCCTAAATTAGCTCTTTCGTGCTTTGGATAGGATTGAACATAGAATTGGTGGTGTATAGATAGACTCAAGCTTTCGTGGTATTGGGTCTTGGTAATTCTAAATCAAATTAGACTTGCCTTTTAGCATGAGCTCATTCATCTGGTAATCTACCTATTATGTAGGGTGAGGTATGGATGGACCTAGGTTGGTTAGTTCCTTTGGGTGATATTGGTATCTCGATTTCTTTGTTTTTTTGGGGAGGTCTCGATGAGGATCTTGGATTGGTAAGTTCACTGGTTGCGAACAAATAATGTATGGCTTCGGTAAAGGTTCCATGGTGGAACTAAAGGTCTGAGAAAGTCATTTGGGATACGGAGGAGGACATGGAGTCCAAGTATCCACGTTGGTTCTTCATTCCAGAAACTCGTGTGTAGAGTATGTGTTCTTTATCACATCTTGGTTTGTAACTTGGTTAAAAGTGAGGAATGGTTCCTCTTGAATCTTTATTTTCTAACTTAGTTAGAGGTCGAAATGAAGGTGTTGGGGTGTAAATCGTGCTAGGGGTATGTGACCTCCTCTCGGTCTATATTCTTGTCCTCTATTTCGGTTGGAGGAAACTTTTATGTGTGTTAACATGTTATTTTAGTCTATGTTCTTGTCATCCTATACATGATGACCCAAATCAAATCATATTAACTCTGAGATCGAGGAAGACCTATAACGAAGTCCATATTGATCACTTCCCACTTCCATTCGGGCAAATCAATTTCCTGATACAACCCTCCTGGCCTCATGTGCTCAACCTTAACTGTTGACACACCATGCATTTGTCCATAATATCAGCCACATCCCTCTTCATACCATTCCACCAATAGATCTCCTTGAGATCATGAGACATCTTAGTCGAGCCGGGATGAACAACATAGCGCGACTCATGCGCCTCAGCCAAAATCCTTTGTCACAACCTGTCGACATCAAGAATACACAACCTTCCTTGGTACCATAAAGTACCATCACCACTAATCTCAAACACCACTACCTTTTTCCCACCAACGTCAATCTTGATTTTCATCAAGATAGGATCTAGCACTTGCTTCTCCTTATCCACACCAAGAGATAATTGAACCACTTCTTGCACCACCACACCACTATTCTTGGAGTCCAAGAGGCAAACTCCAAGATTAGCCAAGCAGTGAATATCCTTCACCAATTCCTGCTTTCCTTCCTCTATATAAGTCAAACTCCCCATGGATAACCTGCTAAGAGCATCAGCAACCACATTAGCCTTACCTAGGTGATAGTGAAGACACCTATCTTAATCCTTGAGAAGCTCAAGCCATCTCCTCTACCTGAGATTAAGCTCTTTCTGAATGAACACATACTATAAACTCTTATGATCAGAAAAGATATCCATGTGAACACCATACATAATGGCGCCATATTTTCAAAGCAAACACAACCGCCAATAGCTCCAAATCATGAGTAGGATAATTCCTTTCATGTACCTTAAACTGCCTGGAAGCATAGGAAATCACCTTCCCATGCTGCGTCAACACACAACCAAGCCCTATCCGAGATGTATCACAAATAAACAACGAACCCTTCATTGCCTTTCGACAAAGTCAAAATTGGAGCCAAAGTTGAATTATCCTTCAACTTCTCGAAACTCCCTTCACAAGCATCTGACCAAGAAAACTTAACCTTCTTCTAAGTTAAATTAGTCAAAGGAGTAGCTATCGATGAAAATCTTTCTACAAACAACCTATAATACCCGGCTAAACCCAAGAAGCTCCAAATGTCGGATTGAATCATACGTATAGGCCACCTCTTCACCATAACAACCTTCTGTGGATCTACCATGATCCCTTCACTAGAAATAATATGACCCAAGAAAGTCACAGCGTTCAACCAGAACTCACACTTGGAGAACTTGGCATACAACTGTTGTTCCTTTAAGGTCTACAACACCATACGGAGGTGATTAGCATGATCCATCTCACTCTTTGAATAAACCAAAATGTCATCAATGAACACAATGATGAAGAGATCTAAATACTAATGAAAAACGTTGTTCATCAGATCCACAAATGCTATCAGAGTATTAGTCAAACCAAATGACATCACCAAAAACTCAAAGTGCTCATACTAAGTATGAAAAGCCGTCTTAGGAAAATCCACCTCCCTAATATTTAGTTGATGGTACCCAGACCGAATATTTATCTAAGAAAAGAACTTGGCACCTTGCAAATGGTCAAACTGATCATCTATCTTTGGAAGAGGATACTTTTTTTTTACTGTCACCTTGTTTAGCTACCTATAGTCAATGCACATCTGAAGGGAACTATCCTTCTTTCATACAAACAACATCGGTGCACCCAAAATAGATAAACCGGAGCCATTCTATAAACCTTTTATCTATGAGACCCTTAAGTTGTTCCTTGAGTTCCCTCAACTCAGCCGGAGCCATTCTATACGGAGTAATAGAAATTGGACAATTGTCCGAAATTAGATTAATATGAAACTCTATTTCCTTATTCGAAGGAACACCAGGAAGATCATCTGAAAAGACCTCTGGAAATTCATTAACCACAGGAGATAACTAAAAAAAAAGACCTTCTGAGTTAGAATATGTAACCCAGACCATATGATAAATACAACCTTTAGAGATCAATCTCTGAGCTCTAAGATAAGAAATAAACCTCCCCCTAGGAGCTGAAGAAACACCCTCCAATTCTATAACTGGTTCACCAGTAAACCTAAAGATAACCCTATGGTTTCGACAATCCAAAGACGCGTAACAAGAGTGTAACCAGTCTATACCCATAAGACATCAAAATCCACCATATCCAACTCAGACAAATCCACCAAGGTCTGCTTGTCACCAACAAATACCACACCTCCCCTATAGACTCTCTTAACAATAACCAAGTCACCTACTGGGGTAGAAAAAGAAAAAAGATCCAAAATAACTTGTAGATCAAAACTAAAAGATATAGCCATATAAGGAGTCATATAGGAGAGAGTGGATCCCAGCTCAAGCAAATAATAGACGTCATGAGAGAAAAGCTATAACATACCCGACATTAGGTGATGCCTCAAATTCCTATCTAAATGCCAAAGTACACAATCTGTTACAACAAACACTAGAACCAGGAGCAGTAACAGAAACAGATGTAATACCACCAGGTGTAGGAGCAGAAGATAAAGCCATAGGAAACTTATTTACCCCTGTAACAACCTTATTAATCAGACAATCCCTGAGCCGATGGCCTACCTGTCCATAGTTGAAGCATTTTTCCTTTCCTTCATTGCAATAACCCCGATAAGTACGACCAAAAAATTGACAAGAAGAGCATGAAGAAACTGACTGACCTCCTCTTGCTTGAGATTAGGCACCCTGCACCCAAAAATTATCACCACCATGATGATGCCTGTCGCTTGAATAATAAGGAGCACTAGCAAAAGAGTAAGAACCAAAACTCCCTACTTCTTATTTTGCCATTTGCCACCATCCCAACCACCCTGAGACTGAGCACCTCCCTAATCAGAAAACCTGCTCCTCTTACTCTACCTATCTCCTAACTCTGCCTGCTTGACCTTTTTATTCTTTACCTGCTGTATACGAATGGTCAACCTAGAGATGTCTATATCCTTAATCATCAAGGCAGTCTTGCTATGCAAAATCAAATCTTGATTCAACCCAAAAGCGAACTTCCTCATTCTAGCCCATATGTTAGCCACCAAATCAGTAGCATACCTTGACAATTGATAAAACTTCAAGGCATATTCCTTGATAGACATTCTCCCCTGATTGAGGTTCACAAACTCCTACATCTGTGCTTCCGTCAACTCTTGGGGAAAGAAACAATCCAAAAAAGCACCAAAGAAGGAATCCCATAAGTATGACTCTTCTATATCTCCTCTATCCCTATCCCACTCTTCATACCACTGATATACAAATCTTTGAGCTAATATGTTGCAAAGTTTACCCTCTCCATATTAGTAACCTACATCACCTGAAATATTTTTTCTATCTCATCAAAGAAGCCTTATGGATCCTTCTACACCTTTACTCCAAAAAAAAGTAGAAGGACCCATCTTCATAAATTAGCCAACCCTTATGGCCTCAGTAGATAAACAACCAGGAACATCCCATTCAGCCTAAGCAGCAACTAGTTTTGCAATAGCATGAATAGATTGATGGAATTCTGCATTAGTAATCTTTCCTTCAGGAGGACTATTAGCAACTAGTGGAAATCTAGAACAATCAAGGATAGGACCATAAGATCAAACATGAGCCCCAAAAGTAGGATGCACCCCTTCATCATTACCCCTAGATGGGTTACAAGAATTTTATTGTGTTTCAGATCTACGAGGCATGATCTGAAAGATAAAAAAACAAGTATTAGAGAAGATTCCAGTACTGAGACTCCAAGCTTGAAAGTAGAATACCAAGAAAGTAAAATATTCCTAAATGCCTTGTAGCCTCTCCCTTATGAGTGTGGCGTGCTACAAACCCCTAAAAGAGACTCTACTCGACATGACTTTATGGACTCCCAATTGAGAATAAACCTAGGCTCTGATACCAACTTCACATGACCCGTCCTGGGGACTTATTGTAATAGGTATCCCAAGTCTGAACAGGACTGGAGACACCTTTATTTCCAACCCAACCTCCAGCCGCCTGCCCTAAGTTAGTTGAATTCTGAGCATGTAACAAAATATCATAACAGCTTACATAAAGACATTAGGAATAGGTTACAACCGTGACCAACCCAACCGAGTCCAACCATTCCATATCAATAATCCAACCATGCCAAATCATACCAAAACAACCATAAACTAGGACATTACCAAAGATGTTCCAAAACATAATATAATTAATCCTAAAAATGTAATATGACCAAATAGTAAAAAGTTATGTCTGATGTGCCATCCTCCTAGCCTATTCCAATGCCAAGGATGACACATATACCGTTCCCACCCATTGCAACCCATAGAAGTACCACAAAACCTCTAACCATAAGAGTAATAAAATCTGGTTGGGACATGCCCCCAACCAAAGCCAAAACCAATGTCCAAAAGAAAACCAAAACATCTAAAATATCCATAACATAAAATAATACCTTACAAAAGGATAGAAGCTCACCACTTCAGTCCAAATGTTGTCCCTGAGTGAATCATTATATATGAGGAGTAGGATGGCCGATTCCTACATAGTGTAGGTATACATTTGCTAGTAGATGGGGTTAGAGAGTGACCTTTAGCATGATCTCAGGGTAAGGATAAAATAATGCCTTTTATAAAATCAAGTATAACCATCTATATGTGCATAACAAATCATATATATATAACCATGCCGGGAAAAGGAATCTGGTTTAGAATGCCTTTAAAACCTTTACCTGGGCTTTGTAGCTTTGCCGTTCTAAACCACCCACGGGCTATATGGGTTCAGCTCCCCCTGCTGAAAGGGCCTTAGTGCATATAGCCTAATGACCAGGGAAGTATCCAATAGTATGACTAGTACATCCTTAAAATAAAGTGTGATATTATGCATACAGTAATCAACACCAATCTCATATCGGCAAATATGAGTTTCTAGTTTTGGTCTCCTTGAGACTTCCATCTTCCATGACTTTTCTACACATCCGGCCATTATTTCCTAACAAAAACAAATCTCCAAATAACCAAACCATTATCCATTTATTAACCAAGGGTCATACCAACCCTTACTTGCAAGTATCATCCATAGCCAACCATTTATAGGTTTACAAGGACTCTCAAGTACCCTTCCATTTACCATATCAAATAACTTGAGAGACTTCCATGTTCCCCACAAGCATAACCAATTATCCTTTAGCCTTTCCAAACCATTTAAACCATGCATAATTTATTTACCAAGTTTAAAAAATGCAAGAGTTCCATTAAAAGAAGTCAATGCAATGAACATATCTTTATAAGCATTTTGTCAAACACATTGATGGTATAATATAACCAAAACCAAATTCCAATTACAAAATAAACCATTACTATTCAATCAAGTTATCTAAAACTACCATTAATGCATATAAAAGCATAAATTAAACCATGGGAAACCATAACCAACCATTTAACATAAAAAACCCCAAATCATATTTGAAAGCCAAAATCATGTAATAGTAAAACCATGAAAGCATTTATATAACCTATGAATTTAACTAAAATTAATAATGAGGGAAGAGAACATTCCTTAAAAAAAGATGATGATGGAAACAAATCACCCAGTCAAGCCCCAAATTGACCCCTTAGTTGAAACCCTAGCTCCCCTTACCCAAAAGCTCTTGAGAGAATTATGGAGTGTTTAGGAAGAGTTTCTATGTGTTGATGACTATAATAATACGTGAAATAACCTCTAAAGTACCTTAGAAGTCATGGGACTCCATTAGGATAAGTGGGGAAATATCCATAATACCCCTACATAAGTTATATAAAAATCCCATCACAAGGATACGACTGACCCATATGAGTCATACCCTCTGATATGATTGGTATACTCTACTTGTAACCTAGCATCATCCTTAGGATCAAACACTGTCCATCATACGACTCATCCAACCAAGTCATAACCACAGCATACGATCCATATCGATGACCTGTATTCCTGGCAGAATGAAATACCAGGAGGATTGAAAATTGTCTACCATACAAGTCCTTAGTATGATTTGTACCCTGGATTAGGGCTCATGGTGAGCCAATCATACTCATATACAACCTAAGTAACCTAGATTAATATTAAGTTAAAGAACCAAACAATCTGTAACCACCAATATGACTCGTACCCCTAGGTCGTATCCATTTTAGTAACCAAAATCCATCCTATAAATCAACACGGGATAGTATACGACTGGACCATACCATCCATACTCCAACATATGGATTATACTATAAGTCATATTGGGTATAGAGAATAGAATTCCAGGGAATTTTCTTAGGTACAAAAACTAGGGTGTTTTGTATGGTAAATGGAAGGGCATGTGAAAGTCCCTTTAAACTTATATATGATGGCTATGGATAGTACTTGCAAGTATGGTTGGTATGATGATATCACCACTAAATGTCCATGGTTAATAAATGGTAAATTGGTTGGTTGCTTGGTAATGGTTTTAATTGGCCAACAATGGTGGAATCTGTAGAAAATTCCTAGAAAGTGAAGGTCCCAAGGGGACCAAAATTGGAAACTGATATTTGTTGATGTGAGGTTGGTCTTGGTGACCATGTGCATTATGTCACTCTATATTTTGGGGGATTTATTATTCATCCTAAGTTTTCTTTCCTGTTCATGTGACTGCACGCACTGGGGCCCTTTCAGTAGGGGGAGCTGAACCCATATAGCCCATGGGTGGATTAGGACAACAAAGCTATACAACCCAAGTAAAGGTTTGAAATGCATGCTAAACTTGATTCCTTTTCCTGGCATAGATATATATATGTATGGTTGTATGTATTATGGTTGGTTTTACTTGGTTTTATAAATGGCATTATCTTATCCTTATCCTGAGTTCATACTAGTGTTAACCCACTAATCGGTCTTCAGGCGGCTGTATACCCATGCTATACAGGGACTGGTCATTCTACTTATCCTTCTTAGTGATCAGATTTGGGGACAGTCTATGTTGGATTGAAGTGATGAGCTTTCATATTTTGGAAGACATCTATTTCTTGTCACGATTACTTTACATATTTCTCATCTTTCATAGACTTTGGTTTTAGCTATGGTCTGGGTCATGTCCTGACTAGGTACTCTTTGGTTAGTCTAGAGGCTTTGTATGGACAACTGTGTACTTGGGTATAGTATAGATTGTTTTGTTGTATATATATACATACATTGGCTTATTATCATGGTATTGGTTTATGGTTTTTGCATTGGTTTGGTAGGTTATTGGGTGGTTGGACTTGGTTGGGTTGGTCTCAGATATAGACTTATCCCAAAGTCACCACATGGTTGGATATCCTAGCTTGTTATATGTTCAAACTTCAGCCAACTCAAGGTATGGATTAGTGGTTGGGTTAGGAAATAGGGGTGGTTCTCGGTCCTAGTTGGGATTGGGATTGGGATTGCCCATTACAATAAGGCCCTAGTTTGTGTTATGTCAATATTTCCACAAGAGACCTAATTGAGTGTTGTCTAAGTCTTGTTATATCTTTGAGTTTCTATGTTATTTCTCTTATATTATAAATATACTCCTAAACTATAAAGGAAATTAGATCAATAAATTGTCTAAGTTCTACTTGTGTTGGATTAGTTAGAGTTAATTGATCAAGTTACTTTTTATTTGGTCAAGTTTCTTTTCACTTTGGTGAATTCTTTCTTCAGTAAAGTTACTTAGGATAGTCGGCTAGAGTTAGTCGACAAGGGGTCTGGTAGAGTTACTACATCAGTCTTGCAGTTGAGTTATTACAAGAAACTAGGATTAAGAGGTTAATCCATTGTGATTATTGGAGTCTATAATCACTTTATTGCTTAAGGTTAGTGGAGAGTTGGGAAATCCTATGAGACAGGTCATATTTTTTATTTCCTTGAGCAAGGAGGTTTCCAAGTAAACATTGCCTGCATCTTATCTTTTGTTTTGTCTTTCTTTGATAATTGTATTACTTTATTGGTTTAGCGAGGGACTTGGTCCCTTGGTACTTTGTGGAATCCTACATTTTATAAATTGGTATTAGTGATATCTCTCTTAATAACATCTAGAGAGGATTCAACTTAGTAATGATAGCTCCACTAAATTTAGAAGAAGGATAGTTGTCTATCAGACCACCTCATATTAATGGTCAATACTATGGTTGGTGGAATACAAAAATGCATAGTTTCTTAATGGATGAGGTTAGTAAATTATGGGACATTATTTGTGATGGTCCACATATTGAAATAAGGGATGTTAAGAAATATGATGTTAATATATTGGTTCCCAAGACTCGAAAAGAGTATGATGAAGATAGTCTCAAGATTGAGAAATTTACAAGGAAAAGAAGCTGCTTGTGCGTGGCATAAGAACTAATGAATATAATTGGATTTCTAAATGTGAGACAGCTAAAGAAATTTGGGAGTGCCTGAAGAAAACACATAAAGGAACAAGTCAGGTGAAGGAGTCAAAAGTTGACATGCTCACAACTCAACGCAAAACTTTTATAATGAAGGAAGGAGAGACTATATAGTATATGCTACCAGATTTACATCCATTATAAATGAGTTATTGCATTTATGGAATTACAAACTTGGACATGTGAGCTCATCACTTTTGAACAAACTAGTTGGTAGGGACCTAGTTCATGGAATTCCTAAGATAAAATTGTAGAAGATGAGATTGGTGATGCTTGTTCAAAGTGAAATCATACCAGGTCACCATTTAAATAGAAGAAGCATGCCAGTACCATCATACTGTATCCTTGTGATGAGTTTTGTCTTGACTACGACTCCTTGTGATAAGTTATAACATATCCTTATGGGTCCTATAGTAACTCGTATTCACTTGCAACAAGTTTTAGTCTTTTCATTAAGCGCACTTTGGATATTTTCCCTATACCCCAATTGTAACCCATGACCTAAAACCCTATTGGGAACCCCATTATTATTTTTAACTTACTCAAACACTTCCAGAAGCTCTCTTAAATTCTCTCAAGCAACCATACTTAGGGTTTCTAAGAAGTAGGTCATCCAAGGGCTTAGGGTTGAGTTCTTTTCGTGAAACTTGGTATTTCAGGCATGTTAGTCTTACCTTATTGTCAATTGGTCAAAATCATATGTTTCAAAGTATTGTTCATAAGATGTTTGTTTTGGTTTAGAAGGCTTGTTACTGAACAGTGTTATCCCATGGTTTACATATGATTATTCATGCTTTAATTATGGTTTTGAACTTGTGGATGCATGGGTACGGTTAAAGAACTATGGAATTGTGATTTTTCTAAAGTTGTGACTTTTGAAGTGATTATGACCCCAACCCCATATTGTGAAAGTAGTTTTTACTTATGAGAAATATGAGAATTTAACTATTCTTGAACTATTGCAATATGATTTTGAATTGAATCTTATAGGTTTATGTGTTCAGAAGTTATTGTATAATTGAACCAAGGGGGTTGTAAATTCCTCCAAGTTATGAGAATGTTCTGGTATGTTTTTGTTACCTTGTACGTGTAGTTGGTATGACGATACCAACAATGTATGCCTAAATATGTATTATGGTTCAACGAATATGATTGTGTGATAATTGCTTTAATTGGGTTTTAATGAGGGTTGTGTAGCAGATTCGTGAAAGTGGTGGTTTGAGGGACCCACACTGGAAATCATAGTTGTCTACATGGGGGTTTATATTATTGGGTGGTTTGAGTCCCCCTTATCACTATCATTTGATTTGGAGGTTCGAGTCCACCAGTAATGCCCCATAAAATTCTTTTCCAATCTGAGCCTTAGAGTGTATTTGGTAAAGCAAAAATCCGAGTTAAAATATTTCAGAAATGTCCTCCCAAGTATGAAATATGTTGAATGATGTCGGAATCTATTTGAGCATGAATTGAGATCGTAGAGGTCCCCTAACTTATGGATGAGTTGAAAGCTTTCCTATCGTTTAAGTTTTAGTGACCATCAAGATTTGGGTCAACTTCAATCACCCATAAATCCTTTCATATATTGAATTAGAGGACCTACTATATATCAAATGTAATCTTTTTGAATTATATTTCCAACAATACCAATTTTGTCAAAAACTAATATCGGAGCAAAGAGTTATGCCCATTTTACTCCAGCATGTCTGGCTGGGAAACTGGTGACGACATTCGTGATAAGCTATCAAGCCCGTGATGGCCTATCATCAATGTCGTTAGCCTTGGGAAAATTTCTGACCCCAGTGACGACATTTTTTGATAAGCCGTCATGCCCGTGATGGCTATCACTAATGTCGTCAAACTTAACCAGAAACTCAATATTTCACCTTTTTTTACGACATTCGTGATGGCCTATCACCAACTTGATGGTCTATCACAGATGTCGTGAAGAATATTTTCTCAATAATTTAAGGGCATTTTTTCAAGGGTATTTTGGTCATTTCCTATTTTTTTGAGCTTGTATAAATATGAGAACCCTTATTCAAACCCTAATTTCTCCATTTCTCTTCCAATTCTCTAAAGAGAGAATATCTTGGGTTTCAATTCAAGAACACTAATCTTCCAAAAATAATCCATAAATCCTCATGATTTCTTCAAGAACTAAGTTCCTCATAGTATGGGCTTCGAGAATCATTTATTACAAGTGCGGATAGAGTCTCAAGCATTAGAATTCATCCGACTTCAAAGATTAAGGTATGTAGATATTGATTCTTGGATCCCTTTCATCCAAGAAGCTCAAGAACCCTTTTTAAAAACTAAAAGATTTTTATGTTTGTGAGTTGTTAATGATTTGTATGAGTTGAAATGGATGTTCAAGGTGTTGTGGAGTTTTGATATATGTTTGTTTACAATATTTATGAGCTTTGACCCTAGTATGTGGAACTAATGTGATACAACCTCTTGAAGTTGATTTCTATCTGATATGTTCATGACTTTTGGGTGTAGAAATAGTTGAATAAGCGAAGCATGTTCCCCATGGGTTTGATAAAAATGCCCAAATGAATGAATTATTCCATGGTAGCAGGAAATTCCCAAATAAGTGTGAACCCATGCATGCCAAGTGTTTGATAAAATGCCTTAGTGAGTGAAATATGCCAAGATAGCCTGAAATCCCCAATTAAGTTGTGGCATGATAGTAAGAAGTTTCACCAAGCTATGTGATATCCAAACATATGTCAAGACTAATATAGGTATGAAATAGTTGAGGTAAGACTTTGTTGAATGGAGTACGATCTAGTAGCATGTTTTCCCTACATTATTATATGATTATGATTCCGAGATGCTTAAAGTGACCCCTTGGCGACTATGATGATGAATAGACGTTTGTGATTCCTAATTTCTTGAAGAGTTGTGTTAATGATTGGGAAGATGCTTTAATAATTATGATGATGCATGAATGATTATAATGATACATGAATGATTGTGATGATGAATGAATGATTATGCTTTATTTTTACGCTATCGAGTCTTGGAGGTATTTGTACCCAACAATAGAGCTGTTGTCTAGAGCCCATGTCAATTTCTTGATAACTCCATTTAAGCCATGATTCTCCAAACTCAGTGAACTATAGACCCCTGTATCCTCAGACATGTCAAAACTTAAGAAAGCTCAGTAATCTCAGTTATCTCTGTTATCTCTGTATCGCTAGTAATATAGCCTCAGTCCTGTAATCAGCTCAAATCTAATAGTATTCAAGTTTAATCTCAGAAGCGATTCGAGTAATCTATTCTAGCTCTGTATCGTTAGTCAGATACCATGATTCGATACCTTTTTTGTTAGATACGAAACTAAGTAATCTCAGCATAACTCAGTCAGACCTTTTGAGAAACATGATTAGTAAAAGACTCAGTTCAATTGTGTTCAGTTAAGAATTCAGTTCAGAGTCTTTCTATTAGGAGTAGAAGCTAGCACCAAATGAGGGAAGGGATGGTGGCTCTCCCATCAGAGAGAATGAGTCATTAGGAGCAATCCCTAAACTTTAGAACTACGTAGCCAGCGTAGGATGCAGGAGTCTCCCGTTAGTAGAGGCTATCACCATTAGAGAGGTTTGACTATCATATTGCCTCAGGCCGGCTACCTACGAGGGTCATCCCATTAGAGCGGCTTGACCAGAGAGGTATTTACCCATGGCATGGTATTAACACCCTCCTAGCTAGGGTCATAGGTTGGATCCCACCTATGGTAGGTTAAGGTATGTTGGTTAAGTAACTACTTCCCATAGTTGCAGTTTTAGTATCACTCTTTAAAAATTAAGACTGTGTGGTACAGTCATCTATCCCAGTATGTTACTCAGATAGTTCCATTGATTCATGGACTATCCCGTCAGATAGGCCTGGTCTCATATGTAGATGCTTATTATCATTACTAGAGATCTCTCGTCAGAGAGGTTTGATCTCAGTCTCAGATTCAGTTGAGTATTCTCGTGATTATATCTAGAGATCTCCCATCAGAGAAGCTTGATCTTAATCTTAGACCATGTTGAGTATTCTTATTATCATATCTAGAGATCTCCTATCAGATAGGCTTGATCTCCATCTCAGATTCTATATTTTATTGAGTATTCTTGTTGTCAGATTCGGACATGATCATACTTCTTATCATTGATAATCACTTCCAGAATAATCTATTAGAAAAGTTGATCTCTAATTTTATCAGTCCAAAGCAGTAAGCTCAAAATTTAGTCCTTGATGTAAGTACATCCAGATCCTTAATTATCAGTAAGAGATGAGTTAGTGATTTAGTATCTCAGTGTTAGTAGTGAGTTCATTCTGCAGTAAAGTGGTATCTGAGTTTCAGTATCTAGAGTTGTGATGATTGTGTTCATGGTATGTACATTCATGTATGTGTTCTCATACGGCATCTTCATGATTATTCAATTTAGATATTGTGCATGCATGAACCCTTGCATTAGCCTACCCCGTCTACATACTTAGTACATTCCTGTACTGACGTATTTGCACTATGGTGTTTTATTTGATACAATAGGATCTAGAGTATCCTCAGCAGTTCAGTCCCAGTCAGCAGCAGTAGTAGTGAGTCCTCTTCTTTCGAGGATGAAACTCAGTTTACTATTATTTCTTCAGAATTTATTTATTTTTAGTTGATGGAGTTAGTTGGGGACTTGTACCATCAACTCCATAGTTTAGTTAGTTTAGAGGCTTTTCAGACAGATGTTGTTGATGTGTATTATGAGTATTCATAGATGTGTTAAACCTTATGGCTAGTTTTTGAATTTATTTCAGATATTATACAGTATACAGGTATAGATATTAATAAAGGGTTAGCTTATGGTCCTTTGGGGTCATAAGCACCGTGTGACATCTAAAGATGGGATTTCGGGGAGTTACAAACTTAGTATCAGAGCCTAAGGTTCAAGAGTATCCTAGGGAGTCTGAAAGCCGCATCTAGTAGAGTCTTGTGCATGGGTGTGTAGTGCACCACATTTATGTACAAGAGGCTACAGGATGTTCTTAGGAGCAGTTCCTCTTCTTTTAATGATCATTTTATGCATATGAGCATGAGCTCAAGTTGATCGTCAATCTAATCCACTTCTTTCTTCCAATTACAGAGTATGCCTCTTCGTAGAGATTTTATCCACGGGGTTGATGACCAGTCCCCTCAGCCAGTAGATCCTGAGAATGAGAGTATGTCATATATAGAGTTTTGGGTTGCTTTCCAGGTGCTAGCCGAAGCTGTGACTAATGTTCATGGCAACCATCAGGCTGCAGTCCCACCTCAGCAAGATGGGAATTCTGTCGTAGCTAGGATTAAAATCTTCGTAAAATGAACCCACCCAAATTCTTTGGGTTAGTAGTAGGTAAGGACCCATAGTTATTTCTAGAGGAGGTGAAGAAGATCACCCAGATTATGCATATTTCTGAGGAGCAGAGTGTTGATTTAACATCTTATAGGTTGAAAGACATTGCTCATGATTGGGTAGTGATGTGGGAGAAAAGTAGAGAGGAGAATGCAGCTCCCATGACTTGGCAAGAGTTTCAGAGTGCCTTTGTAGATAGGTTTTTCCCACTAGAGATGAGAGAGGATAAGGTAGAAGAGTTCATGAACCTAAGGCAAGGTTCCATGACCGTGAAAGAGTATTGTCTTAAGTTTAACCAATTAGCTAAGTATGCTCCCGACTTGGTAGCTGACCCTAGAGCGAGTATGAGTTAGTTTTTGTCTGGGGTGTCAAGTGATGTGTTGAAAGAGTGTAGAGATGCCATTCTCAATAGAGATATAGATCTTTCTAGGCTAATGATGCATGCGTAACAAATTGAGGAAGATAAAATGAATGAGAGAGAGAGAGTGAATAATAGAGCTAAGACAAGTAATCATGGTTTCCCCCAGGAATGGTCTCAAGGTGGTAGCAGTTCTTAGTATGGTCGGAGATTTTTAGTTCCATCTCCATCTTTAGCTAGTGTACTCGCAGGTGTTAGGTCTGAGGGAGCGCCAAGCTCCAAAGCCCAGAATAGTAATAGTGGTATTTGTACCCATCTGCGTTGTGAAGAGTGTAGCAGGCGCCACCAAGGTTTGTGTAGAGCCGGTAGTGATGTGTGTTTTGGTTGTGGTGAGCCAGGCCATAGAATGCGAGAATGTAGAGTGCTGACTCAAAGGGGTAGACTTCGTGCGTTTCAGGCTTGCCCTGATCGAGAAGGATTCCTTGTAATAGACCCAGGTATGTTATGAGCCCTTCATCTTTATGATATGCATTGTTAGATCCTTTGATCCCTTTTTGAGATTATATATTAGCATGAGTCATGCATAATTTTTAGATCTTGATCGGTCAATTATGACCCAGTCTGTAGGTGCCCCACGCACTGCTCTCTTATTTCAGCGAAGTGTGTTTAGAGGGACATAGAGTCCCAAGGGGTAGATACCCTATAGTATTATGATGTTGCATGACATTAGATTCATCCCAATGCATGTTCAGATTTTATTTATAGAGTTAACATTAGTTGTCATTGCATTGTCGATCTTACTTTCAAAAGTCAAATTAGCTGGACATTCATGCATTTGATATGCACATTTAGTGGAAAGAGTTCATCTTGTCAGCGAATGTTCAGTCGTGTATTCATGAGATCATCCCAGTTATGAGCTCATGAATCAGATATGCATGTGTATTATGAGAATTCAGCTATAAGTATCATCAGTCAAGTATTCCATGCATCAGATATGTATACCAAGTGTGAGAACTCTATATGTAAGTCATTCCAGTTGCGTAGTCCTGATCTGAGATATTTCCATTTCTTGAGTAAGTTCTGTTGATCCATATTCTCAGTCTATCAAGTGACATTCGAAGATGAATGTTCTCAAGGGGGAGATAATGTAATGCCACGTAAAATCCGTTTCCAGTATGAGCCTTAGAGCGTATTTAGTAAAGCAAAAATTTGAGTTAAAATATTTTAGAAATATCCTCCCAAGTATGAAATACTTTGAATCGTGTGGAAATCTATTTGAGCATGAATTGAGATCATAGAGGTCCCCTAACTTATGGACGAGTTGAACGCTTTCCTATTATTTAAGTTTTAGTGACCATCAAGATTTGGGTCAAATTCAATCAACCAAAACTCCTTTTCATATATCAAATTATAAGGCTTACTATATATCAAATGAAAGATCTTTGAATTATCTTTCCAACAATACCTATTTCATTAAAAACCGATATCGGAGCAAAGAGTTAAGCCCATTTTACTCCAGCATGTCTGGCTGGGAAACTGGTGATGACATTCGTGATAAGCTATCACGCCCGTGATGGCCTATCACCAATGTCGTCAGCCCTGGGCAGATTTATGACCCCAGTGATGACATTTTGTGATAAGCCATCACGCCAGTGATGGCCTATCACCAATGTCGTCAGTCTTAACCAGAAACTCAAATTTTTACCTTTTTTTTACGACATTTGTGACGGCCCATCACCAACTTGATGGCTGTCCCAGATGTCGTCAAGAATATTTTTCCAGAAATTTAAGGGCATTTTTGCAAGGATATTTTGGTCATTTCTAATTTTTTTTATCCTCTATAAATATGAGGAACCCTCATTAAAACCCTAATTTCTCCATTTCTCTTCTAATTTTCTAAAGAGAGAATATCTAGGGTTTCAATTCAAGAACCCTAATCTTCCAAAAATCATCCATAAATCTTCAATATTTCTCCAAAAACTAAGTTACTCATAGTGTGGGCTTCGAGAATCATTTATTACAAGTGCTGATAGAGTCTCAAGCATTAGAATTCATCCGACTTCAAAGGTTAAGGTATGTAGATATTAATTCTTGGGTCTCTTTCATCCAATAAGCTCAAGAACCCTTTTTTAAAAACTAAAATATTTTTATGTTTGTGAGTTGTTAATGATTTGTATGAGTTGAAATAGATGTTCAAGGAGTTGTGGAGTTTTGATTTATGTTTGTTTACAAAATTTATGAGCTTTGACCCTAGTATGTGGAACTAATGTGATAGAACCTCTTGGAGTTGTTTTCTATGTGATGTTTTCATGACTTTTGGGTGTAGAAATGGTTGAATAAGCAAAGCATGTCTCCCATAGGTTTGATAAAAATGCCCAAATGAATGAATTATTTTATGGTAGCAGGAAATTCTCAAATAAGTGTGAACCCATGCATGCCTAGTATTTGATAAAATGCCTTAGTGAGTGAAATGTGCCAAGATAGCATGAAATCCCCAATTAAGTTGTGACATAATGGTAAGAACTTTTCCTAAGCTATGTGATATCCAAACACATGTCAAAACAGATATAGGTATGAAATAGTTGAGGTAAAACCTTGTTGAATGGAATACGATCTAGTAGGATGTTTCCCCTATATTATTATATGATTATGATTCTGAGATGCTTAAAGTGACCCCTTGGCGACTATGATGATGAATAGACGTTTGTGATTCCTAATTACTTAAATAGTTGTGTTAATGATTGGGAAGATTCTTTAATGATTATGATGATGCATGAATGATTACGATGATACATGAATGATTGTGATGATGAATGAATGATTATGCTTTACTTTTACACTATCAACTCCTAGGGGTATTTATACCCGACAATAGAGCTGTTGTCTTGATCCCGTGTCACTTTCTCAATAACTCTAGTCAAGCCATGATTCTCCAAACTCAGTGAACTATAGAACTCTGTATCCTCAGACAAGTCAAAACTTAAGAAAGCTCAGTAATCTTAGTTGTCTCTGTAATTTCTGTATCGCTAGTAATCTAGCCTCAGTCCTATAATCAGCTCAGATTTAATAGTATTCAAGTTTAATCTTAGAAGCGATTCGAGTAATCTAATCAAGCTCTGTATCGTCAGTCAGATACCATAATTTGGTACCTTTTTCGTTAGATATAAAACTAAGTAATATCAGCAGAACTTAGTCAGATCTTTTGAGAAACATGATCAGTAATAGACTCAGTTCAGTTGTGTTCAGTTGAGAATTTAGTTCAAAGTCTTTCAGTTAGGAGTAGAAGCTAGCACTGAGTGAGAAAAGAGATGGTGGCTCTCCCATCAAAGAGGCCGAGTCATTAGGAGCAATCCCTAAACTCCAAAACTGCATAGCCAGCGCAGGATGTAGGAGTCTCCCATCAGTAGAGACTGTTACCGTCAGAGAGGTTTGACTATCATATTGCCTTTAGCTGACTTTCTGCGAGGTTTATCCCGTCAGAGAGGCTTGACCAAAGAGCTTTTTACCCGTGACATAGTACTGACACCTTTCCAGTTGGGGTCAAAGGTTGGACCCTACCTGTGGTAGGTTGGGGCATGTCGGTTAAGTAACTACTTCCTACAGTTGCAGTTTTAGTCTCACTCTTCAAAAATTAAGACTGTGTGGTACAGTCGTCTATCCCAGTATGGAACTTAGATAGTTCCATTGATTCATGGACCATCCTATTAGATAGGTATGGTCTCATATGTAGATGCTTATTATCATTACTAGGGATCTCCCATCAGAGAGACGTGATCTCAGTCTCAAATTTAGTTGATTATTCTTGTGATCATATCTAGAGATCTCCCGTCAGAGAGGCTTGATCTCAGTCTTAGACTATGTTGAGTATTCTTATTATAATATCTATCGATCTCCCATCAGATAGGCTTGATCTCCATCTCAGATTCTTTATTTTATTAAGTATTCTTATTATCAGATTCAGGCATGATCATACTTCTTATCATTGATAATCACTTCCAGAATAATCTGTTAGAAAAGTTGATCTCTAATTATGTCAGTCAAAAGAAGTAAGCTCAGAATTTAGTCCTTTATGTAAGTATATCCAGATCCTCAGTTATCAGTATCTCAGTGTTAGTAGTGAGTTTAGTCTGCAGTAAAGTGGTATCTGAGTTTTAGTATCTAGAGTTGCGATGATTGTGTTCATGATCTATACATTCATGTATGTGTTCTCTTGTAGCATCTTCATGATTATTCAATTTAGATATTGTGTATGCATAAGCCCTTGCATTAGCCTACCCCATCTACATACTCAGTACATTCCTATACTGACGCATTTACGCTATGGTGTTTTATTTGACACCATAGGTTCAGAGGCATAGGATCCAGAGTATCCCTTATAGCTTGTAGGTGACTTTGTATATTATGACGGTTGAGCTTTACAACCCAAATAAAAGTTTAAAAGGTGCATGTTAAACCTTGTTCCCTATCTAGGCATATGATATATATATATATATGCATTTGATTATGTGCATTGGTTTTGAATAATTTTAAACTATTGATCGTGGAATTAAGTTATCCTCTTCCCTGAGTTACATCCTAGTTTTCACCCTATTAACTATCTTTGGGTGTTGTATCCCCACGTGATGTATCGAAGTTATTTCTATTTTTTCTGTTTAGAGTTAGGTCAGTCGACTCGATTCATTGGTTCTTTGTGTTATGGTGAAGTGGTGAGCTTCCATTCTTCAGAAAGATAAGGCATTTCTTAAGATTTCGTTCTTAGATTTTAGTTGGAAGTTACTTTTATTACTATTAACATTAACATTATCATTTTTGTTTTTATTTTCATCTGTCAGAGTTAGGGATATGTCCCGACCAAGACTAATTTTGGTTCTTTATTTAGAAGGCTTTGAAGGTAGTGGAAATGAGAATGTTACATTGGATGTATGGCCTTACTAAAGGGGATAAATTTAGAAATGAGGTTATCCTAGAGAATGTGGGAGTGGCCTCGATAGAGGACAAGATATGAGAAGGAAGGTTGAGATGGTTTGGGCATGTGATAAGGAGGGGCATGGATGCCCCAGTTCAAAGGTGTGAGAGGCTAGCTTTGGATAGTTTCGGGAGGAGTAGAGGTAGGCCAAATAAATATTGGAGGGAGGTAATTAGGCATGACATGGAGCCGATTTAGATTACTGAGGACATGACCCTAGACAGAAAGGTATGGAGGGTGCAGATTAGGGTAAATGGATAGTGTGAGTATGTAGGTTGTGTCTCGGTGTTAAGAGAGTTTGAGTGTGGTGGGTGTATTATGTTTGTGAGTGCATATTACTATTAAATGGGTATCTATTTTTTATTCCCCTATTCCATATTGTTTGTATTCCTCTTATTTCCTATTTCTCTGATACTTAGGGTTATTATTTCTTATCTCTTATCTCTGTTATGCTATATATCTTGTTTCATGTCTCATAATGACCTTGTTATATTATTCTTTATCTTGAGTTAAGGTTTTATTGAAAACAACCTCTCTACTTCCTCGGAGGTAATGGTATGGACTGCATACATTTTACCATCCCCAGACCTCACTTTGTAGGAATATACTGGGTCTATTATTGTTATTTTTTGTATTTAGAAGGCTTTGTTTGGATTACTATGGATATTGGGTGATGTTGGTCGATTGTTTGGCCAGTCACCGATCATCAGTTATAGACATGTTTTAAATTTCCTTAATCATGTTTTATGCTATCTTATATGTTCAAAATTCATCCGACCTTATGGGATGTTGTATTTGGTTTGGTTAGGTACAGTGGATGATCTTTGGTCCATGTGGGATTTGAGATATCCTTTATGGTTAGGCCCTGGTTTGGGTTATGACAAAGAAGGTATCAGAGCCTAGGTTTGGTGTCATTAGGTGTCTAACAAAGTCGTATAAAGTAGAGTCTTATTTATGGGTATGTAGCACACCACACTTATAAGGGAGAGTCTATGAGGCATTTAGGAATGTTTCCCTTTCTTGTTGTTCTAATTCAAGCTATAGAGTCTAAGGTCTTGAATCTCCTCTAATTTTTGTATGTTTGCTTTTTAGATCATGCCTCCTAGAAGATATAACATTCATGGAAAATCTTCTGCCCTGTCAGAGGACAATATGGATAGAGCTCGTCCTAACCCAGGAGTTCCAACTTGGTTGAGGGTCACTACTTTTGATTACCCTGAGAGAGCTCCATCGATTTCCCCTATCCCTCCCTAGGCACCTTAGGCTGGAGTATTTAGTGCTGAGTTTTGCTAGTTGATTCATTTGCTTCCCTAGTTAGTGGCCTCCCAGACTAAGTGTGTTGCTTCTATTTCTCCATTATCTAAGGTCACTAGGGTTGGCCAATTTATGATATAAAGTCCTCATACTTTCACTGGTTCTAAAGTAGAGGAATATCCATAAAACTTTATTAATGAGATAGAAAAGACTTTCGTATAATGCATGCTACAAATATAAAGGGTATAGAGTTTGTTTCTTATCAATTGAAAGATATGACGTATCAGTGGTATCAGGAATGGGACTAGTCTAGGGGAGACGATGTTGAGTTCACTTTGTGGGATAATTTCTCTAGTTCTTTCCTTGATTGCTTCTTTTCTTAGGAGTTAAAGGAGGTAAAGAATGAGAAATTCTGAATCTGAAGCAAGACAGGATATCCATAAGAGAGTATGCCTTGATGTTTTATCAGTTGTCGCATTATGCTCCTATGGGTTATCCCATGAGTTGATATTGGAGAGCAATGCTACCCTGTTGAACAAGGATATAGATATCTCTAGACTTGTAGTGTGTATGTTATAAGTAGAAGAGCAGAAGAAGAAGCAAACGAAAGATAAGTGAAAGGTAGAGTAAGAAGTTTTGCTATTTGAATCAGGGTGGATGTCAGTAGCAAATGGTAGGGATAGTGGAAAGTGACCTAAGAATAAGTGGGGCAATTTTAGTTCCTACTCTACGGCTAGTGCACCTTATTCGAAGTTGTCAGGTGATTGTTCTTCTCAATATGATAGTAGTTTTGAAGAACTAGGAGCCTAATCTTAGGCTAGTGTGGCTTAGTTAGCCCCATCATATCCTCCTTGTAGATTCTATGGCTAGGTTCACTATGGTGTTAGTGAAAAAGGGAGGAACAAGTTCTTTAAATCTTGTTAGATTGGTCATATGTAGAGGGATTTTCCTTATAAGTTTTTTTTTAGGGTGAATAAGATCCTTGTTGCTACTTCCTCCGTTCCTACACCAAAGGTTGCTACTTCTGCTTCAAGCTTCGACATTGGACGGAAACGTCTATATGCTCTTGCCACTTGCCAGGATTCTAAGGCTTCGCCCGATGTTGTTACTAGTATTCTTAAAATCTTATCTTGTGATATATATTATCTTATTGATCTCGGGTCTACCCTCTCTTATCTGACCCCTTATGTACCTATTTATTTTGGTTTTGATCCTGAGTGTATTTGGGATCCCTTCTCTGTGTCCACACTAATAAGTTTCTTCATTATGGCTAGAAGGGTCTATATGGGTTGTGTGATATCGGTCCATGGTAAGGAGACCTTGGTGGATCGAATAGAGTTGGACATATTAGACTTTGATATGATTTTATGGATGTACTGGTTGGATTTGTGTTATGTGTCTCTTGATTGTCAGACCCGAAGGGTCAATTTCCATTTCCCAAATGAGCCAGAGATTAAGTGGGAAGGTAGTTCCCTAGTGCCTAAGGGAAGGTTTATTTCATATCTTAGTGACCAAAAATTTGTTTCTAAAGGGTGCCTCTATCACTTAGTATATGTTAAGAATTCTAGAACCGAAGGTCCTTCTTTCCAGACTGTCCCTATGGTCTATGAATTTTTGGAGGTGTTCTCTGCTGATCTTCCTAGTGTACCTCCCGATAGGGAAATTGATTTTGGGATTGATCTTCTTCCGGACACTCGTCTCATTTCTATCCCTCCTTACAGAATGGCTCTTCAAAGAACTTAAGGAGTAGTTGAAAGATCTTCTTAACAAGGGTTTTATCTTCCCTAGTGTATCTCCGTAGGGTGCTCCCATAATCTTTGTGCATAAGAATAATGGTTCTCTTTGAATGTGTATTGATTACCGCCAATTGAATTAAGTAACCATGAAGAATAAGTATCCACTTTCAAGGATTAATGATCTGTTCAATCAACTTTAGGGTTCTAAGTTTTTTTATAAGATGAATCTTTTGTCGGGCTATCATCAGCTAAACATTAGGGAGATGGATATCCCTAAGACTACTTTCCAAATGCAGTATGGTCACTTTGAGTTTTTGGTGATGTCTTTTGGTTTGACCAATGCCCAGCAGCATTTATGGACCTTATGAATTGGTTTTTCTATCAATTCCTAGATTTGCTTGTGATTGTCTTTATCAATGATATTTTGGTATATTCTAATATCTAGGAGGATTATGTCGATCACCTCCGCCTTATGTTTCAGACCTTAAAGGATCAGCATTTGTATCCAAAGTTCTCGAAGTATGAGTTTTGGTTAAATGTTGTGACTTATCTGGGTCATGTTGTTTCTACTGAAGGGATCATGATAGATCCACAGAAGATTGTGGTGGCAAAGAAGTGGCATAAACCCACGACTCTAACCAATATATGGAGCTTCTTGGGTCTAGCCGACTACTATATAAGGTTTATGGAAAGTCTCTCTTTTATTGATGCCCCATTAATTAAGTTGACTCAGAAAAAGGTGAAATTCTTATGGTTTGATGCTTGTGAGGGTAGTTTTGAGAAGCTGAAGGATAATCACTTCGGCTATGGTCTTGACTCTACCCGAGGACACGGAGGGCTTTATTGTCTATTGTGATGCATCCCGAGTAGAAGTGGGTTATGTGTTGATACAGCATAGCAAGGCAGTTGCTTATTCTTCTAGACAGTTGAAAGTTCATGAGAAGAATTATCCAACCCATGATTTGGAATTGTTAGATGTGGTGTGTGCATTAAAGATCTAGTGGCATTATTTGTATGGGGTTCATGTTGATATTTTGTTTGATCATAACAGCCTGCAATACATGTTCACCCAAATAGAATTGAATCTCATGCAAAAGAGATGGGTTGAGTTGCTCAAGGACTACAACATGAGTCTCCACTATCATCTAAGTAAAGCTAACGTGGTTGCTAATACTCTTAGCAGGTTGTCCATGGGAAGCTTGTCTCGTGTGGATGAAAAGAAGCGGGATTTGCTAAAGGATATTAACTATTTGTCTAATCTCAAAGTTTGTCTCTTAGATTCTGAGAATGGTGGTGTGATTGTTCAAGAGGTGGCAAGGTCATCTCTTGGTGCTGAAGTAAAGGAGAAGCTAGTGTTAGAACCTATTCTGATGCAAATTAAGAATGATGTAGATAGGAAGAAAGTGATGGTTTTCGAGATTGGCGGTGATTGTATCTTAAGATACCAAGGTAGATTATGTGTTCCCAATGTTGATGGGTTGCGAGGAAGAATATTGGTCGAAGCTCATGAGTCGCGATATACTATCTATCCTGGTTCGATGAAAATGTATCATGATCTTATGGAGATTTATTGTAACGCTCCGAGAGTACACCCTGGGTGCCACACGGTGCTTAAGACCCTGAAGGACTACTAGCTAACCCATGTCTGGTACCTAATGTAAATACTGAATAACAATCATAAGACATATGCAGAAGTGAAGTTGAAAATGCCATAAGGTCCATAATACTGAAAAACAAATACTGAGTACATCTATGGAATAACTGCTAACTGATAGTGTTTAAAAGCCTCTAAACATCTGAATTAAAAGAGTTGGGGGGATAAGCCCCAACTAACTCCAACTACTGTTTAAAAATAACTAAAATACTAAAATACTATAAGTAATGCAATGTCTAAATAAGTATCACGTCCTCGATGGATGAGGACTCACTACTATAGCTGCGGATGAATTGATGATCTGGCTAAGTACAGTAAAAAAATTGAGTATCCAAACCTATGATATGAGACATCATACCGCAAAGAGAGTATGCATCAGTACTTTAAATGTACTAGTATGCTAGTGGAGGTTAGCCTAATATGCATGGGTTCATATGCATGAGTAATAATAACTAAATATCATGAAGTAACTGGATGAGAGTATATGCAAGATTGGAACTACTGAAAGTACTGAACATACAATACCAATCATATATCATTTGTCTGAATTAGACTAAAACTGAAGTACTGAGTTTCTAATAACTGAATAACTAATAACTGTAAGCCATGATCTTGAAGAACTGAACTGAGTTCTGTACTGACTACTGAATAGTGAAACTGAGATAGTGGGAGTTATCATCTAACCGACATACCCCAATTATAGGCTGATTTGGGGTCCAACCTGTAACCCCAATTGAAAGGGTATTAGAACCTTACAACGGGTTACTGACACTGGCTGGGTCAACCCTAATCTGGAAGGAAGACTCATGATATGTATATGGTTACGTCAACCCTAGTCTTGCAGAAAGATGATTTACCCAACACTGGCTCGTAGTTCTGTAACTTAGGGACTGCTACTAAGGGTCAAACCCAATACTGGCAAGAATTCTCCCATCCCTGGGTTCACTCGGTGTTGAATCCTACTCCCAAATGAATCGACACTAGAACTGATCACTATACTATACTAGGCTTGACTGAACTCACAGTGATTCTATTAGCTGACCGAATGCTACTGTTCAGGATACTATAAAATCATTCTATTTTGACTGGACACTAGATAAACAACTAATTTAGGGTATTTAATACCCCCAGGACTCGATAGCATAGATGATGGAACCATATCTCATCTTTAAAAGCATTGCACATAGGCTACCATGCATAATTCATTCACATAGACATTTTGTCAAACACCTAGGATGCATAATTCTTGTACATGAGAATGAGCAATATATAAATGTCATGACTACCAAATTAAAATCACAATTCAAAGATTTAACTTGAGGGTTACGTAAATTAACACACATTCTAGTTTATTTACATGAAGCTCAAAATCTTCTTGGCTTGAAACCCACACGACAATACATACATGAACACAATTCCATTCAAGAATGTAAATCATAATCCAAGTTTAGAAAAGGGATTCTTGAACTCCAAGGGTGGAAGGAAACCCAAGGATGAACACCTAACATACCTAAGTAGTTGAATTCGTGAGAATTATTGGTGATTTCTTGGAACTTGATCTTAGACTTAATGAACTAGGGTTTTCTCTTGACAGAATTGTATGAAAAGATGAGTGAATTTACCTTGTAGAAGGCTTAATTTCATGTTATGGTGGGTTAAGATGGGTGGAAAATGACTCATTTGCCCCCACAAACCCATAATTTAATAAGCAAAAAGTGCCCAGTGATGCGATAGGTAGCGTGCGATTACCAATGCAATGCATCGATTGTGATGACGCGATGGCTAATATGACATATCCTGATCACATTGGCTCGCTATTTTGGTCATCCAAACATATCTCAATGATGTTCGAAAATTCCGAAACTCACCTGAGATGACCTATAGATAACTCTGATCATGAATCAATTTAAAAATCGACAATCTAAGGCTGGAAAGGTTGAAAATAAGCTAATTGAAAAGCCAAGGCCAAAATGAGACTAAGTTAACACTTCATTGAAATTTTTCTAAGTCTGGGACCTCTTTTGGAATGCTATATAGGACTGAAATGGACTAGAACTTTACGGGGTCTTACAATATCTCTCTCTTGGGAACATTCGTCCTCAAATAAGACTGATTAAGATGAGAGGCATTAAGGTACTGCGACTATACTAACGTGCATAGATGAAACAGGACTGAATCATGAGACATAACACATGACTGAACTGATTCATGAATGTATAAATGATATGAGAATGATATGCAGCTGAAACTAAGCATAGAATAGAGTAAATCTAAGAAAGATTGTTACCTTAGGATGAGTTTGAGTTTAAGGAGAAGTGATGAGGGTACTTGGTTCATATGTCCGCTTCTGCTTCCCAAGTGGCTCGCTCAACAGACTGGTTCTACCAAAGAACTTTCTCCAAGGAAACTTTTTGGTTCCTTAGTTCACGAATCTAACAATCAAGGATTTCAACTGGGACTTCTTCGTAAGAGAGACTATTCTAAGCATCCATACTCTCTACGCGGACTACAACTATTGGGTTACCTGTGAACTTCTTTAGCAAGGAGACATGAAATACTAGGTGCACTGATGCTAAGTCTACAGGCAACTCAAGTTCATACGCTACCTTTCCAAAATGACTTAGAATCCTATAAGGACCAAAATATCGGGTTCTAAGCTTCCCCTTCTTACCAAACCTCTTCATTCCCTTCACAAGAGAGATTTTCAAATACACAAAGTTGCTAATCTCAAATTCAAGATCCTTTCTCCTCACATCTGCATAATATTTCTTTAGGCTTTGGGCTATCTTAAGGCTCTCGCTAATCAACTGAACTTTCTCTAAAGCATTAAATTCCAAGTCAGGCCCCACGACTGCAGCCTCACCTACTTCAAACCAACCAATTGGAGATTTATATCTCCTCCCATAAAGAGCCTTAAACGGAGACATCTAAATACTAGAATAATAGTTGTTGTTATATGCAAACTCAATCAAAGGAAAGTGATCATCCTAACTACCCTCAAAATCAAGAACATATGCTCTAACATATGCTCTAAAGTCTGAATAGTCCTTTCTGCTTGACCATTTGTTTGAGGGTGCAAGGTTGTACTAAGGTGAACTTGGACACCACGACCCTTCCAAATAGCTTTCCAAAAGAGAGAGATAAAATGCGTACCTCTATCTAAAATGATGGATAATGGGACACTGTGTACCCTAACAAACTCTCTGAGATAGAGCTTGGCATAGTCCTTGGCTGAATAGGAGGTATGGACTAGCAAGAAATGGGCAGACTTGGTCATCCTGTCTGCAATGACCCAAATTGAATTGTGATGATGATGACTACGAGCCAAACCCATCATGAAGTCCATTTTTACTTCTTCCCACTTCGATATGGGAATCTGAACTTCTGCATGGAACCACTAGGATTTTAGTGCTCAATCTTCACCCACTGACAAGTAGAGCACTTAGCCATAAACTTTGCAATGTCCCTCTTCATCCCACTCCACCAATAAACTTCCCACAAGTTGAGGTACATCTTAGTGGCCCCTAGATGAATATTGTAATGCACACCATGAGCTTAAGTAAGAATTTGCTATCTCACATTTTCTATATATGGCATACATAGCCTACCCTGGCAGCGCAACACACCATCTCCCTCATAGGAGAAGACCTTTACTTTCTGATCTTTATCTAACTCTTTCAGCTTAACTAAATTGGGATCCCTGCCTTTCTATTCTTTCATCTCGGAAACTATAAAAGATTTTAAACTATTCTGCACCTAAACACTACCCTCAGCCGAATCAAACAAATGGACACCTAGTCTAGCAAGATGATAAACTCTCTTAACTATCTTGTTCTTACCATTCTCAACATGAGCAACACTACCCATGGACGACCTACTAAGGGCGTCTACCACTATATTGGCCTTTCCCAGATGATACAGAACACTCATATCATAGTCTTTCAACAACTCTAACCACCTCCTCTGACACAAGTTCAGGTCTTTCTATGAAAACACATACTACAGGCTTCTGTGGTCTGTGAATACATCAACATGCACCCTATACAAATAGTGCCTCCAAATATTTAAGGCAAACACAATCGCTGCTAGTTCAAGATCATGGATGGGATAATTTTTTTCATGGGGCTTAAGTTCTATAGAGGCGTAGGCTATGAACTTACCTTTATACATCAAAACATACCCCAATCTAACTCTGGAAGCATCAAAACTGAGGCTGTAGTGAGTCCAGTCTTAAACTCCTAAAAACTCTTCTCACAAAAATCTGACCACTGGAACTTGATTTTTTCTTAGTCAATATTCACATAGGGGATGCAATTAGATAAAAATCCTTCAAAAAACAATTGATAATAGCCATCCAAACCCAAGAAACTCCTAATATCTACCGAAGAGATGAGTCTGGGCCAGTTTTTCACTATTTCTATCTTTTGAGGATCAACTTTACTGCCATCACTAAAAATTATGTGACCAAGAAAAGCTACTGACCTTAGCTAAACTTCATATTTACTAAATTTGGCAAATAACTAATGGGCTCTGAGAGTCTGTAATACTATGCTGAGATGGTCTGCGTGATCATTTTCATTGCGGGAGTAAACAAGAATGTCATCAATAAAGACTATGATAAACATGTAATATTACTTCTTGAACAAGCGGTTCATCAAGTCTATGATAGCTGTTGGGGAATTAGTAAGACCAAATGACATGACTAGAAATTCGAAGTGACTATATCAAGTTCTAAAAGATGTTTTTGGAATGTCACATTCTCTTACTCTGAGCTGATATAGCTAGATCTGAAGTCTATCTTAGAAAATTAACTGGCACCCTAAAGTTGGTTAAACAAGTCATTGATTCTAGGAAGTAGGTATTTATTCTTGATGGTGACTTTGTTCAACTAATAGTAGTCTATACACATTCTAAGAGAACTATCTTTCTTTCACATGAATAGAACTAGTACACCCAAAGAGATATATTAGGCCTAATAAACCCTTTGTCTAAGAGGTCTTATAACTATTCTTTCAACTCTTTAAGTTCAGTTGGACCCATTCTATATGGCGGAATAGATATGGGATGAGTATCAGGAAGAAGGTTTATTCCATAGTCAATTTCCCTTTCAGGAGAAACTCTGGGGAGATCTTTGGGAAACACATCTGGAAATTCACTTGTGACTAGAACTGACTCAAGATTAGGAGTATCAGAACTAGGGTCTTTGACTCACACTAGATGATAGACAGACCCCTTGGTTATCATTTTTCTCGCTCTAAGGTATGAAACAAGTTGACCCTTAAGTGCTAAAGTACTACCCCTTTATTCTAGGATTGGTTCATTCAAAAACTGAAAATACACAATTATACTCCTACAATCAACTGAAGCATAGCATGAATGAAGCTAATCTATGCAGAGAATGACATTAAAATCCATCATTTGTAGCTCTATAAGGTTTTTTAAAGAAATTTTATGAGACACCATAACTGGATAGTTCCTATATACCATCGGGCTATGATAGACTTACCCACTAGAGTAGAGACTGAGAATGTCTCTAACAGAATTTTGAGGTTGACTTTGAAGTCGACGTCTATGTAAAGAGTTACAAAAGATGGAGAATCTCCAAGATCCAACAAAGCATAAATATGTAAATAAAAGACTTGCAATGTACCAGTAACAACATCAAGAGAACTCTCCTAATCCTATCAGGACTGAAGTGCATAGAGCCTATTTGGGTGTTGCCTAATAGTGGCATCAAAAGCGGTACCCTACTGAGACGGGCGATCAGACTGAACTAGGGGGTGATTATGCTGACTCTGCAAACCCATGTAAGGACATTCTATGATCCTATGGTCTAGCTTACCACACCCAAAACACATATTATTGCCAGCCCTGCAGACACCTTGATGGCTTCTCCTATATTTCTAGAAAAGAGGATTTGTTCGAGCACTGTTCATATTACCCTGAGACTTAGATCCTAGCGTCCTATCCCTATTATCATTTCTAAATTTGGGTACTATTGAAATATCTAAAGATGGAGTTGGGACTAAAGATTTCTGAAGAAATTAAGGACGATTACCACCCTTTGACTTTGGCTGAGTAAAATTAAAGCTACCTATTCTAGACCTTTTGTTCTCCCTCTTTTTCTTCTTAGTCTTCTATTTCTAAATCTGTTGAGCATGGACCATTAACCAAAACAAGTCCTATCTCCTTAATCAGCATTGTAGTCTAACACTCCTTGACCACACTGTCAGATACACCAGACACAAATGTGCTCAGCTTAGACATGCTATCAGCCACCACATGAGGAGCATACCTGGCCAACTGAGTAAACTTGAGGGAATACTCTTTCACACTCATGTTGCCCTACTTTAGATTGATGAACTCTAACACCTTAGCCTCTCTTAACTCTAATGGAAAGAACCTATCTTAGAAAGCAGTAGCAAACTCTTCCTATTTTATAGGCCTATTATCTGCACCTCTATTTACTTTCCAATACTTAAACCATGTATTAGCTACATCTTGCAGTTGATAGATAGCTAATTCAGCACTCTTACTAGCAGTTTCCCCCATAATATCTGTTATTTTCTGCACCATGTCAAGGAATTCCTATGGATCTTCTTAAGACTTAGACCCCAAAAATGTAAGAGGTTTCATTCGAGTGAAGTCCCAAATTCTAGCTACAATAGTATTGGCTATTGGGTTGGCCTGAACAGTAGCTGGCCAAACATTCTGAGCTACCACAAAATGGGCTGGAATGGTGAATGTATCTCTGAATTCTACATGAAAAACATGCTCATTTAGTGGATCTTCTTGAATGAGCAGAGGTATTGGCTGGTTCCTATTTCTACCTCCGTTAGTCTTTCTGGGAGGTATGTTCTATAAATAAAAGGAAAAGTTGGATTAGATAGAGAATTTAACTTTAGCTTATTCTCACTCATATGATATGAACACCGAAAGAAGGGAACTTTTCCTAAAAACTCCTCGTAGCCTCCCATCCATAAGTGTGGTGCGCTACACACCCATTCATAAAACTCTACTTGACGTGACTTTTAGAATCCTTAGGATACTTCAGAACCTTAGGCTCTGATACCAAGTTTATAACACCTCGAGAGTACACCTTATGTGGAACACGGTGCTTACGACCCCGAAAGACCACAATCTAACCCATGAATGGTACCTGCTGTGAAGATTGAATATCAATCATAAAACATATGCAAAAGTAAAGCTAAAAATGCCATGAGATCCATTATACTAAAAAACAAATACTGAGTACATCTGTGGAATAACTGGTAACTTAAAAGTGTCTGAAAGCCTCTAAACATTTCAAATAAAAGAGTTGGTGGGACAGACCCCAACTAACTCCAACTACTGTCAGAAAATAACTGAAATACTGAAATACTATAAGTAATGCAATGACTAAATTAGTATCACGTCCCTGATGGATGAGGAATCACTACTGTAGCTATGGTTGAATCAACTAATTTGGCTAAGTATGGTCAGGAAGCCAAGTGTCTAAACCTATGATATGAGACACCATAGCGCAAAGAAAGTATGCGTCAGTACTTTGAATGTACTGGTACGCTAGGTAAAGTTAGGATAATATTCGTGGGTTCATGTACATGAGTAATAATAACTAAATATCATGAAGTAACTAGATGAGAGTATATGCAATATTGGAACTACTGAAAGTAGTAAACATACAATACCAAGCATATATCGTTTGTCTGAATTAGACTGAAACTGAAGTACTGAGTTTCTAATAAACAAATAACTGATAACTGTAAGTCATGATCGTGTAAAACTAAACTGAGTTCTGCACTGAATACTGAATATCGAATACTGAGATTGTCAGAGTTATTACCTAACTAACATACCTTGATTATAGACTGATTTAGGGTCCAACCTATAACCCCAGTTGGAAGGTGTTAGCACCTTGACATGGGTTACTAACACTGATTGGGCCAATCCTAATCTGGTAAGAAGACTCATGAAATGTATATGGTCACGTCAACCCTAGTCTAGCAGGAAGACAATTTACCCTACACTAGCTACATAGTTCTGTAACTTAGGGACTGCTACTAAGATTCAAACTATATAATGGGAGTAATGCCCCCATCCCTGGGTTTACTCAGCACCGATTACTACTCCTAACTGAAGCAATACTAGAACTGATCACTAGACTTTACTAAGCTTGACTGAACTCACACTAATTCTGTTAGCTGACCCAATGTTACTATTTGAGATACTATGGAAATCATTCTATTTTAATTATAGACTAGATAAATAACTAATTTCATGTATTCAGTACCTCCATGACTCAATAGCATAGATAATGGAACTATATCTTATCTTTAAAAGCATTACACATAGGTTACCATGCACAATTCATTCACATAGACATATTGTCAAACACCTAAGATGTATAATTATTGTACATAAGAATGAGCAATATATGAATATTATGACTACCACAGTCAACATTATAATTCAAATATAACATGAGGGTTACATAAATCAACACACAATCTAGTTTATTAACATGAAACTCAAAATCTTCTTGGTTTGAAACCCACATAACAATACATACATGAACACAATCCATTCAAAAATTTAAATCATAATCCAAGTTTTGAAAAGGGGTTCTTGAACTCCAAGGGTGGAAGAAAACCCAAGGATGAACACCTAACATACTTGAGTAGTTGAATTCATGAGAATTGTTGGTGATTTCTTAGAACTTGATCTTAGACTTGATGAAATAGGGTTTGCTCTTAAGAGAATTGAATGAAAAGATGAGTGAATATGCCTTATAGAAGTCTTAATTTCGTGTTATGATGGGTGAAAAATAACTTATTTTCCCCCACAAACCCATAATTTAATAAGCAAAAAGTGCTTAGTGATGCGACAAGTGACTCATTGCATCGATCAACCCGATGCAATCACCGATGCAACGCATCAATGGTGACAAAATGATAGCCAACACGATGCATCCTGATCGCGATGGCTTACTATTTTGGTCATCCAAACATGTCTCAAACCTTGTCTAAAAATTCTAAAACTTACCAGAATGACATATAGATAACCTTGATCATGAATCAATTTAAAATCTACAATCTAAGGCTAAAAAGATTAAAAAAATAAGGCCATTGAAAAACCAAGGCCAAAATGAGACTAAGTCATAACACTTCACTGAAATTTTTCTAAGTCTGGAACCTCTTTTGGCAAGCTATATAGGACTAAAATGGACTAGGACTTTACAGGGTATTAAATTTATTGGTGAAACAATATGAAGCGAGATGTGCCTAATTTTATATCTAAGTGCATAGTGTGTCAGTAGGTGAGGGCAGAGAACTTAAGGCACGGTGGGTGACTCAAGAGATTGGACTGCTAGTATGGAAGTAGGAGATAATTAATGTGGATTTTTTTGTGGGTCTTCCACGGTCTCACCAATAGTTTTATTTGATTTGGTTCATTGTGAATAGGATGACTAAGTCTGCTCAGTTCTTGCTATTGAGGACTAATTTATCTTCTAAAAATTATGCCAAGATGTTCATTGAGGAGATCGTGAAGTTGCATGGTACTCTAATTTCCATTATATATGATTAGGGTACTCTAATTGCATGGGGACTAAGGTAACCCTTAGTACTTTTTTCCACACCTAGATGGATCGGCAAATAGAAAGTATAATTCAGGCCTCAAAAGATATGCTCCAAGCTTGTGTTTTTTATTTTGGTGGTAGTTGGGTTGATCACTTGTCTCTCATAGAATTTTCTTACAACAACAGTTATCACTCTAGCATTGGTATGGCTCCATTTGATCCCTTATATGGTAGGAGGTGTAGCTATCCTATTAGGTGGTTTGAGGTCGACAAAAATAAGTTATTTGGTCTGGATCTGGTTTACCAAACCTTAGATAAGGTGACATTGATTCGATATAGAATTAAGGTCACCCAAAGTTGCCAAAAGTCCTATGCGGATATAATGAGAAGGGAGTTAGAGTTCAGTGTTGGTGATTGGGTATTTCTGAAGGTGTCTCCCATGAAGAGAGTGATGTGGTTTTGTAAGAAGGGGAAGCTAAGTCCCTATTATTTTGGTCTATACTTGTTCTAAAAGAAGGTCAGTAATATTGTATAAAAATTGGAGTTTCCTTCCAACTTGTGCTTCATTCATCCAGTGTTTTATGTCTCGATGTTAAAAAAGTGTATGGGTGATCCTTCAACAATTGTTCCTTTGTAAAAGGTAGGTATTTTGGATTCCTTATCCTATGAAAAGGTCCTAGTTGAGATTTTGGATCGGTAAGTCCGTCGATTATGGACCAAAGATGTGGCAAATGTAAAAGTTCTTTGGAGGGTAAAAGCTCTTTGGAGGAACCAAAGGGTTGAGAAAGCTAATTGGGAAGCCAATAAGGACATAATGTCCAAGTATCCATTCTAGTTCCCTATTTCGGATAATCGTTCTTGAAGTATGTTTATTCCTTGACATATTTGGTTTTTGTCTTTGTTAAAGATAAGAGTAGTGGTATGTGGAGTTAAATCATGCTAATAAATCCCTTGTCTTGTCATTCAAGGATGAATAATCCTAAGAAGGGAGTATGAAATGCCCCAGGTTTTTGACCCTTGAAAAATTTCTAAAATACTATCCTTATTGTCTTGACTACACTCCCCTGGCGAGTCGTAGGGAGTCATGATCAGTCGTTGGCACTCATCGTAACTTAATCAGAACAAGTAGCTTAGTATTCTACTCTGAGTACGAATGGCTCTCAACTAGTGTCAAGACATCTTATAGGTTGTAAGGACTAAGTCATAAGGTGTCCAGAAAGTTTGGTCCAAGACACTATCTTCATTAAAATTTGAGGCCATGAGTCATGAAGAATCATGATGAGTTATTATATCCTGATCGTAGGGTGTCCAGTGTGTCATCCCAAATTTATTGTTATCTCGAGTATTAGAAGTGGTTATGAGTCGGTGGTATGAATCGTAGCCTGACCAGTATGCCACCTTGGTTGTTCTTTCTTTACTACGACTCCTTTTGATGAGTTGTAATGTATCCTCATGGGTCGAATAGTGACCCGCAGTCCCTTTCGATAATTTTAAGTCGTTTTATTAAGGGCACTTTGGATATTTTCCCTATATGCCAATTGTAACCCATGACCTAAAAACCTATTGAGGACCCATTAGCATTTCTAACTCACTCAAACACTTCCAAAAGCTCCCTTAAGTTCTCTTAAGAAGCCATATTTATGTTTTCAAGAAGTAGGTTATTCAAGAGCTCAAGGGTTGAAATTTTTTCGTGAAACTTGGTATTTCAGGCATGTTACTCTTCCCTCATGGTCAATTTGTAAAAAGCATATATTTCAAAGTCTTGTTCATGAGATATTTATGTTGGTTTGAAATCTAGGGTTGAGGGTTTATAATAGTTGTTGCTAAACAATGTTATCCCATGGTTTACATATGATTATTCATGCTTTAATTATGGTTTTCAAATTATGGGTCATGGGTATGGTGAATGAACTAGGTAATTGTGATTTTCTCAAACTTGTGACTTTTGAAGTGGTTATGACCCCAACTCCATATTGTGAAAGTGGTTTTTAATTATGAGAAATGTGGTAATTTAACTATTTTTGAACTATTGCATTATGATTTTTAATTGAACCTTGTGGGTTCATGTTTTCATATGTTATTGCATAATTGAACCAAGGGGGTTGTAAATTCCCCCAAGTGATGAGATTTTTTGGGCATGTTGTTGATTCCTTGCAAGTGTAGTTGGTATGATGATACCAATAGTGTATGCCTAAATGTGTATTGTGGTTAAATGAATGGGATTGTGTGATAATTATTTTGATTAGGCTTTAATAAGGGCTCTGTAGTTGAGCCATGGAAGTGGTGGTCCCGGAGACCCACACTAAAAACTGTGGTTGCCAACGTGGGGTCAATATGATTGGGTGGTTTGATCTCCCTTATTACTATTATTTGATTAGGAGGTTGGAGTCCCCCACATCTTATTACATGATTTGGCGCTCGTGTCACCTTGATATGGAGAGAGGTTCTCATCCTCCATAGTGCATATTTATATACACTCTGGTTCGTGTAGCCATACGTACTAGGGCCCTACCAGCTGGGGGGAAGTTGGGCCCATATAGCCCGTGGGTGCCCTTGTATGTTAAGATGGTTAAGCGACACAACCCAGGCTGAAGTTTTAAAGTGCATTCTAAGCCTTGTTCCCTATCCCAACATATGATATATATTTGTATATGCATTGGATTATGTTCATTAGTTTTGAATAATTTTGAACTATTGATCATGGAATACTATTATCCTTATCTCTAAGTTACATGCTAGTGTTCACCCTACTAACTGTCTTCACTGTATCCCCATGTGATGCAGGAACCAAAGCTACTTCTACTTTTCCTGTACAGAGTTAGGTCAGTCAGCTTGATCCACCGGTTCGTTGTGTTGTGATGAAGTAGTGATCTTTCATTTCTCGTAAGGCTTAGGCATTTCTCCAGCTTTCTTTCTTAGATTTGAGCTAATAGTTACTTTTATTATCATTAACATTATCATTTTCGTTCTCATTGTCATCCATCAGAGTCGGGGACATATCCAAACCAAGAATATTTTTTATTCTTTATTTAAAAGTCTTTGATTGGATTACTGTGGATATTGGGTGATGTTGGTCGGTTGTTTGGCCGGTCACTGGTCGTCGGTTATAGACATGTTTTGAATTTCCTTAATTTTATTCAATGTTATCTTATTATATGTTCGGAATTTATCCGACCTTAGGGGATATTGTGTTTTGTTTGGTTAGGTGTAAGGGGTGATGTTCGGTCCTAGTAGGACTTAAGATACCCATCACAGCCAGGCCCTGGTTCAGGTCATGACATTATAGATGATTTTTCAAGGTTTACCTGGACCATGTTCTTGAGGTACAGGGAAGAAACCTGTGAAACATTCATAATATTTTCCAAGAGAATATAAGTCAAGTATGCTACTAAGATTATTGGGATCATGTCAGGTCATGGAAAAGAGTCTAAGAATTCAAAATGGACCAATTTTGTACAGAGCATGGAATCTATAATAACTTTTAGGAACCCGAAAATCCTTAACAAAATGGAGTTGTTGAAAGAAAAAATAAAACTCTAGTAGATATTGCAAGAACTATGTTGATAGATTCTTTTCTTCCTAATCATTTCTGGGTTGAGAAAGTAAACATTGTCTGTCATGTTACAAATAGATGTTTGATCAGGTTAATTCTGACCAAAACTCCCTATGAATTGTCAAACAATAGGAAACCCATATTGGGTTACCTAAGGGATTTTGGATGCAAATGCTTTATTCTAAATAATGGCAAAGATGATCTTGGAAAGTTTGATCCCAAGAGTGATGAGGGAGTTCCTGAAAGGTACTCATCAATAAGTAACACCTATAGAGTTTTCAATAAGAGAACTCTCTATGTAAAAGAGAGTGTCCATGTTATCTTTGATAAATTAGGTAGCCTAGAGGATTTGTGAAACAAAGATGATATAGAACTGGAGGAGGTTCTCCAAATTTAGAGAGATTCATTGAATAAAGATGGAAGAGTTGGCCAATAGAATGGAGAAAGTAATGAAGGATAGGACCATCAAGAAGCTACAAGTGATGACACCAAATCTACGGAGGGACCAAGTCCTTAAGCAACTTATCATGATCATACAGACTCACAAACTCAGGAGTTAGATGACCAGTTGAATGAGGAGCCTGGAACTAGTCATCCTAAGTCAAGCATCAGAGGATTTGATTGGAATCATAAAGCATCCCATCTACTTGAAAATCTTACCTCTCATTTGGACTATGGGATGTAAACCAGGGTTGAACCAAAGAATCAAAATGTCTTCTCAGCCTTCATAGCTACTATTGAGCCTAAAAATATAAATAAGACACTGAAGGATGTTGATTGGGCCAATGCAATTCAGGAAGAGCTTAATCAATTTAAAATGAGTAAAGTATGGAACCTGGTTCCCAGGCCTACTGATAAAACTATTAAATGGACTAAGTGTTATAGAAATATAAAGGATGAACATGGAACCATTATCAAAAATAAATATAGACTAGTGGTGCAGGGGTACAACCAAGAAGAAGGAATTGACTATGATGAGAACATTGCCCCTATAGCAAGGATGAAAGACATCATGATTCTCATTGCCTTGTTGCTTGCATGGAGTTTAAATTATTTCAAATAAATTTAAAGAGTGCCTTTCTGAATAGATATCTCAAGAAAGAAGTGTATGTAAGGCAACCTCCAAGTTTTGAAGATATTGATCAACCTAATCATGTTCTACAGGTAGATAAAGCCTTATATAGACTGAATCAAGCTCCAAGGGCATGGTGTAAAAGGTTTTCTAAATTCTTTCTTGTAAATGGATTCTCTTGATATTTGATCAACCTAATCATGTTCTACAGCTAGATAAATCCTCATATGGATTGAATCAAGCTCCAAGGACATAGTATGAAAAGCTTTCTAAATTCCTTCTCACAAATGGTTTCAAAAGAAGGAAGATTTATGTAATGCCCTGAGTCTGTACCCCGGATGCTACACGGTGCTTATGACCCCAAAGGACCACAAGCTAAACCATGACTGATATCTTCTATGAGCACTAAATAATAGTACTGAAATAAATGCAGAATTAGGCTGAATTGCTATAAGGTTCAAAATCTAAATATTGATAAATAAGAACATATGGTAAAAACATCTGAAACTAAACACTGTTTGAATTGGTCTAGTCTGAAAGCCTCTAACTGAGCTTTCTAAATAGTGGAGTTGATGGGATAAGCCCCAACCTAACTCTGGCTACTGAACTACTGATAAATTCAAAATACTAAAATAAAGTATGCCCTCGATAGATGAGGACTCACTACTAAATCTACGACTGCTGACTGGATCTGTCTAAGCGCAATCGGGAACCTAAGCATCCAAACCTATAATATAAGACATCATAGTGCAAAGAGAAAGTATGCATC
The DNA here is from genome assembly GCF_002878395.1 of Capsicum annuum. Classification (NCBI taxonomy): domain Eukaryota; kingdom Viridiplantae; phylum Streptophyta; class Magnoliopsida; order Solanales; family Solanaceae; genus Capsicum; species Capsicum annuum. The sequence continues at coordinate 179,478,235 of NC_061117.1, read as the reverse complement.
AGTATGTGGAATGTACTGGTATGCTAGATAAGGTAAGGTTGAATGCAAGGGTTCATATGTATGAACAGTAACTGACTAAATGCTATGGAGTAAACAAATATCAGAGTACATGGATAACTGACACTGCTGTAAATACTAAGTATGTAACATTATGCATATGCAAATATATATTTTGTATCTGAGCTTTTCTGAAGCTAAGTATTGAGTTCTGATAACTGAGTAACTGATATTTAAAGTTACTAATAACTGAATTACTGATACTGAGTGACTGTGTCATACAGTCCTGATTCTGTAGAACTGAACCAAGTCCTAGGCTAAGATTGAAACTGAAACTATGGGAGGTAATCATCTAACCGGCATGCCCTAAATCTGAGCTGATAGGGGTCCAACCTGTGACCCTAATTGAAAGGGTGCTAATACCGTGCCATGGGTACTAACATTGGTTGTGGAGTCAGTTCTAACTAACGAGTGACCCCTGAGATCTGTCCTAAACTAGTGGGTGATCCCTGAGTATGTCAGTGTTATCTAACGGGTGATATCTCATAACCTTCACCATCTACGTAGTTCTGGAACTTAGGGATTGCTTCTATGAACCCATTCCTAACTAATGGATGAGCCCCAATCCCTAGGCTTGCTCGGTGCTGAATCCTACTCCCAACTAAAAGACACTCAATTGATTATACTAAACTGGACTGGATTGATACTGAGTTTTCCTAAGTTCTATAACTGACTAAGTTGTACTGAGTTTTGTGACTGACTGAATTCTACTAAGTTCTGTGATTGACTGAGTTCTTCTGATCATGACATGAGTGATACTATTCTGTAACTTACACTAGATATAAGTAAACAGCTAGATTTTCGGTTATTAAATACCCCCAAGACTCGATAGCATAAAAAAGGCATAGCATAACCTTGAATAACATAACAATATTCACTTGGTCATAATTCATTCATAGAGGCGTTTCATCAAACACTTGTAATGCATTAACTTGTACATGAATGGGGAAGACATGTTAGCATGCTGTAATGGCATTATTTCATTCTCATGGACAATTTATAAAACACATGGGAGGCACAACTAAATCATTAAATCATAAACACTTAGGGTTGACATGGTTTCAACAATCAACTTGCAAATTGAAGGGTTTATCATGAATGTTATATAAGTCAACACATACTAGGATCAATTCTTCGAACTTGTAATTAAAATCATGGATTAAAACCCAACAATAATATGAACATGAATTCAATTCAACTAAATCATGGAAATTTATAAATACACAATCTTTGTATTTTGAAAAGGGTTGTTCAGCTTCATGGGTGAAAGGAGCCCATGAATAAACACCTAACATACCTGAGAAGAAGAGTTCTTGAAGGTTCTTGGAGGATTTCTTAGGCTTGTTCTTGATTTCTTGAACTAGGGTTTTTTCCTCTTTGAGAGAGAATATTTTATTCATGAGAGAAAGTGAGGAAATAATAAGGCAATGGGTTATTTAGGGGTTTAATTTTGTGTTTAGACTGATTAGGGCCATGGAAAAAGACCCAATTACCCTTGAAAAAGATATCAAAATTCATACTGAAAAACTTGATTTGGGCACCTGGCGCAATGCGGCTCTATCGTGTCGTGTCTCTGGAAAATGACAACTGGAAAAATACACGGTGGCGCGATGCGGTGGTATTGCATTACCACACTGGTTACAACCTGAAAGTTCATCGCGATGCGGTGACATCATGTAGCATCACTGGTAAATGGACAATTGTTAATTTAGGGCTTGGCGTGACATGCTAATATAGAGATGGAACACTTGAAAGTGACCATTGCCATTTGGTTGGCCTCTGCGACACGTTGATGGTCAAATTGGCATACTGCTTTACGAAAATGGCTCTAACTCTTCTCTCAGGTATTGGATTTGGGAAAATTTTATATTGTTGGAAAGCTAATAGAATTTCCTACACCCTCTAAACTAAAAAATGCTAAGTATTTCAAAAAATTTTATAAAGGGTAACCCATGTACTGAGGGTTTATTTAAGCTAGGGAAATATGGGGTATTACAATATCTCCCCTTTGGGAATATTTGTCCTCAAGTGAGATTGATTAAGATGAGAAACACTTATAGACTGAGTTTACATACTTAACATGCACACTGAAGCATGACTACTTGACTGAACTACTAACAAGCTGAGTTCTCATACTGAACATGCATAATTGATGCCTGGAATACATGATTGAAGTTACTGATAAGCTGAATTTTCATACTAAACATACATATTTGATGCATGAGTACATGACTAAACTAATTCATGAATGCATGACTAAATATGCAATGGTTATGAATACCAAGATTATAACTGTAACTAAATCATGGGACTGAGTAAATCTAAGGAAGACTGTCACCTTAAGCTAATAATACTAATGAACTTGAGATCATTTACTGAACATGTATGAATGGGAACATGAGAACATGACTGATTCTGAAACATGATATATGAACTGAATATCATGAACTGAACTGATTCCTTGAATACATGCCATGCCATAGGAATGGTTATATGGATGAGATTGGAATGAGAAAGTCAACTTATAAGTACCCGTCACTTCAAACTGGATCTTGTTGCATGAAGAGAAACTGGAAAGTTTAGGACATGAAATCTTGGGGGTTATAGTGAATCTCCCCCTTGGTACATTATGTCCCTTGAAAAATGCTGACTTAGCTAAGATACTGGGGAAAAGCTGAGACGATGCACGGGGCACCTACGAGTTGAATCGTGACTAAATATTTAGGATCTTAAACTAAGGCATGACAGATGAACTGGGCTAAACTTGTAACTACCTGGTTGTGCTATTTTGGGGTAATCATATTCACGATACTCCGGAAGTATGACTAGATGGAAAGATGGGAAAACATACGAACTTATCCGCCTGACTGCTAAACTAAATTGCTGATTATACGGATTAACTCATGCTGAAAACTTATACTCGACTGGAGTGCTCTTATGACACTCTTTCTATAAGGTTCTAATGACTTTAGGTAGTAAGGAACCTTGGCATGGTCTGACTAAGACATCTTAATAAGAAATCACAGCATGCTAAAATTCTGTAATATGGGCACTAATAACTCTACCTACTGAGTTCTGAGCTGGACCGACTTTCCCCACTAAGTTCAAGCCTACTTAAATCTCTAAAATGTATTTATCCACTTACATATAAACATGACATTCAAGCCTATCTTCATAAATACAGCCTCGTGTAAAACTAGCATGCAACAATCTTTTCTTAATATGAAACATCTACTCCCTCCCTTCTAAGAAAATGCTCATGACTATACGATTTCGTTAGGAGAGTTAACTGAAGGTCAAAACATGGGGACCTAAAGTATGAATGGACACTATATTGAACTTGACACTTAACTAAGTCCTGAGGAATAGAGCATCAACATCTTGGACTTTATCAAGAGATCCAAACTGAGGATATACATGACAAAATCTGAATTTAGATAATTATTAGGAGTATAGCATAAGTCATGGGAACTGAGCTTACTGTAAAGCATGAGTACATGAGTCATCAGCTGCATGACCTGAGTTTGGAGTTTTTATGTTCAGGGAAGGTGATTTGTAACAGTGAGTAAACTAGAACTGCTCATACTAGGAACTGTAAGCATACACGATTTTTGATAATGTGCATGAATAGGAGCTATGATAATAGAACTGACATGTATTGCATTAGTAGATATCATGATAGCTAAAGTATAATACTTTGGGCTGAGGTAAGGACGAGTTGGGCATCAACCTCTCCCAAAACTTTTCTGCATATACTAACATTACTACTAAAATCTAAAGGCCTGGCTTTCTGAGATATCATAATCGGACAGTTCTTGTATACCTGTCGGGCTATGATAGACTGACTCACTTGGATGGAGACTGAGAAAGGTTCTGTTAAGGTTTCTAGTCTGACTTTGAAATTGACTTCTATGTAAGGAGTTACAAAAGACAAAGAAGCTCCTGGATCTAATAAGATAAAACATGTAAATGGAAGATCCATAATGTACCAGTAACCATGTCAGGTGAATTTTCCTGATTTTGTTTGGACTGAAGTGCATAAAGCCTATTTAGGCATTGCCTACTGGAAGCGCTGGAAGTAGCACCTTGCTGATTCGGGTGATCCAACTAAGCTGAAGAATGGTTGTACTAACCCTATTGGCGTAAATCTTTTCCCCTTTGAGCCATAACTTTTTACTCCCACATCTTGTGGCCTGACTTACCATACCCAAAACATACATCACTGCCAGCTCTACATACACCTAGGTGATGTTTGCCATATTCTTCTCAAAGCAGATAGGTACGACCATTGCCCACACTACCCTAGGTTTCGGAGCTTGGCGCCCCATTATGACTGCCATTCCTAAAGTTTAGTATTGGTACACTAGCTGAGGATGGAGCTAGAACTAAAGATTTTGGATAAAACTAGGGATAGTTACTGCCCTCTGACTTAGGCAGATTGAAATTGAAACTACCTATTCTAGCTCTCTTGTTCTCTCTCTGCTTTTTCTAAGCTTATTCTCCTCAATCTGTTAAGCATGGACCATAAGACTAAAGATGTCTATCTCCTTAATCAACATCGTAATTCTACACTCCTTAACCACACTATCTGACACCCTAGACACAAACTTGCTTATTCTAGACCTATTTTCTCCTACTACATGGGAAGCACACCTGGCTAATAGAGTAAAGTTAAGGGATTACTCTTTCACACTCATACTTCCTTGCCTGAGATTGATGAACTTTAACACCTTGGCTTCTCTCAGCTCTTAAGAAAAAATCTATCTAGAAAAGTAGTAGCAAACTCTTCACACTCTGTGGGCTCAACATCTATGCCCCTGTCTACCTTCCACTGCTTAAACCATGTATGAGATACATCTTGTAGCTGATAGGCAGCTAACTCAGCACTCTTACTAGAACTCACTCCCATAATATTTATGACTTTTTAAACCTGATAGAGGAACTTATGTGGATCCTTTTCTGACTTAGATCTTGAGAATAGGGCAGGATTCATTCGAGTGAAGTCCTGAATCCTGGCTGTAGCAGTATTGGCCACTGGGTTGGCTTGAACAGCAGCTAGCCATTCATTCTGAGTTGTTACATAATTAGCTAGAGTAGTGAATATAGCTCTAAATTCTACATGGGAGATGTGCTCGTCCAGGGGATTGGCCTGAATGGGCTGAGGTGCTGAGTGATTTCCAATTCTTCTTCCATTAGTCTTTTTGTGAGGCATGTTTTGTAATCAGAAGGAAGAAAAGGATTAGACTTAGAATTTAACTTGAGCTCATGCTCACTCGCACGACATGAATACTAAAAAAAGGGAAACTTCTCCTAAAACATCTCATAGCCTCCTATCCATAAGTGTGGCATGCTACACACCCATGCCCAAGACTCTACTAGATGCGGCTTTTAGACTCCCTAGGACTCTATTGAACCTTAGGCTTTGATACTAAGTTTGTAATGCCCCGAGTCTGTACTCCAGATGCTACACGGTGCTTATAACCCCAAAGGACCACAAGCTAACCCATGAAATCAAGAGGAGATAGTTAATCTGTGATTAACAATAACGATTAGTAATGTGACACTCTGAGATTGAGAGGAGATAAGTGAAATTCACCTAAACCAAGGTCGAGAGATAGTTAGGTGATACATAACTTGTTAGATTTTTCATTCAAGCCACTGAGATAGTTGGACAAGAACGAATAATCTGTGGAGTTAAAAAGTCACGGGGAACAAAATCCTAGTAATTGTCTAATATTAATATCAACCCTAATTTCCCAAAATTATTACTGTTACTATTATTGTCACAAAACACCCTTTTTACTTTCTGGATTTCCAATTACATCAACAAGCTAGTGATAGATTTCCTACCTATTCCTCTTTGGATTGACCCCAACCTAGTTGGGTTCTATATTTGACAAGAGATCATTTTATACTTTCTTAGAGGTGAAATTAGGGTGACATCAAACTTTGGCACCCTTTATAGGAAATAGAGTTACTGATTGATTGATTAATTTTGTTAAAGTTGTTAGTTTGATTTGTTGATTATTGGATTTCTACTATTTTTGAATGGATACAATGGTGAATGCCCAGTACTTGAAGTTAAGGAAATCCTTTTATTCCATTTGATCCTGAACTTGAATGGACCTTATGACAAAATCATAAGATAGAGAGAATAGAAGAGTATGATCAAAGAGCCTGGCATGAAAGGGTTCATGATGAACTAGCAGTATTGAATTGGCCACCCCAACATGGTGTTCAAGAAACTATAGAGCAAAGCATTACCCAGTTAATAAACAAATAAAATACTATGCTAACACTTGCTCGACGTGCTGAAGAAAAGGATAAATAAGAGGAGAAAGATCATCGAGCAACAATTAATAGAGATATACTTAGAAATAATAGAGGTCAACCACTCGTTAATCATTATTCTCTAGTTTATGATGATCCAGAAGAAGATTTGGGGTATGTTAGACCAACTAAAATAGGTTCTATCAGCTCTCCAAAATTAGCCCAAGGAACGAAATTTGATATTATGAGCGCAATGATCCAATTATTAGAGAAAGTGTTTGTTGGTTTGCCTACTAATGATGTAAACATACACTTTATGAACTTTCTAGGGATTTACACATCGTATAATCTGCCTAAGTGAGTTAGGAAGCATATGACTTAAGTAGTTCCTATTCTCTTATGCAGGGGAAGTGACTTTATGGTTAGGAGAGTTGTCTCATGGGTTTATTACCACTTGGAATAAGTTGAGGAAACATTTCTTTGATCGATTCTTCCTACCTTGTAAAATGCAGTTGAAGGATGAGATTTATAATTTCAGAAAGTTAAATTCAGAGGCAAATTATGAGACATGGTTGAGGTTCAAGAAGAAGCTGATAAATGATACAAATCACAAAATCACATGAATGAACTTAATTGAGATATTCTATAGAGCCTTGAATGCAAATCCAAAGCTGTAGAAAATACTATTACAGGTGGAGCTTTCATGAGTCTTCGATGGGATTAGGATTTAGAAATATTAGACAAGATTACTAAAATCAATTGAGTTTGGCTTACTTAGGAGAAAGATAGATCACCCCGTACTTATGGGGTTGGTGCTTCCAGTGAGCAAAGCACATTAGATAAGACAGTGCCTAAAGTGGTACCAAAGAAAAAGTACTGAGATTGGGTCTTACTAAGAAATTCACAACTATTTAAGAAAAAAAGGTAAATATTATGGGTACTCGAGGTAAGGCTTCTAGGCATGGCGAGTTTGATTCAGAAAAAGAAGCAAAGTACTTGGATAGATATATCGCAGGTTTTTTAGCCAAGGGCCATGGGTCTAATCAAGACAGTTAGAACTCAAGGCAAGGGAATAAAATTTGGAAATACTATAAAGACATGTATTAGGATAGAAGTAGAGAATGTGATGGTGACTAAATGAGAAAGAATGATTATAAGGAGAAGAATGGCCTGTATGTTCCACCGGGGAATCGTAATGCTGAGTCTAGAAGTTTGAGAATGGAAGTGTTTCTTCCTAAGCTTATGAAGGGTTCATAGATCCAAGAGAGTTGTCTTAAGGAGATTAAGGTAGACATATCTGGGTTGATCAGTCACGTGCAACCATTATTTAGCAGCTTGAGCAATAGATTGGACAAATGTCTACCACTTTGAATCAGCGTCAACCAGACACTCTTCCTAGCAACATACAAATCCAAAGAACAATAGTCATTATTTTGCTATCACTACTCGAAGTGGTAAGGACACTATTGATTCATCTATGCCTATGGTTGATAATGTGAGGAATGACCTAGTGGACTTTGAAAAGGCAAACAAGGTTGAAACTAAAAAGTTGGTGATGAATGAGGCATATCCAAAGCTTATAACTACAGAGAAAGGAGCTGAAAATAAAGGAAGGGTAAGGAGGTCATACCACCATTAAAGCATATTTTATGACTTTCTCTACTATTTTTCTAAAGATTGAGGCAGAATATAAGAAGTTTATTTCTATGCTGAAGGAGTTGACTATGAACATCCCTCTTTTTGAAGCTCTAGAAAAGATGCCTGACTAAGAAAAATTTATGAAGGACTTGGTGACAAAAAAAAGAATTATCAGTTATGACAATGTGGGTGGTTTGTAACATTATAGTGCAATACATCTTGATCTCTTGTGCAAAATAAGGGTGACCCCGGTGCCTTCATAATCCTTTTACGATTGGGTCATCTAGATTTGTCAGGGATTTATGTGACTTGGGTACAAACATTAACTTGATGTTACTGGCAGTGTTCAAATAATTGTGCTTCATACCCTCTGAACTAACGATGATATGATTATTGATGGCAGATTGTATGGTTATAAAGCCTATGGGCATATCCTTTAATGTTTTGATCAAGGTGGATAACTTCATCTTTCTGATATTTTTTGTTGTCTTAGATTATGAGGTTATCTTTGAGATGCCCATAATTTTGGGAAGATCATTTTTAGCCACGGGTAGAGCATTGATGGATATAGAAAAGGGTAATCTAAAGTTTAATCTAAATAATTAGGAAGTCATATTTAATATTCGTAGAACCATAAAGCAGTGGTTTCAGTAATAAATAGCTTTGATGACCCTAGAAGCTAACCTTATGGCTACCTTGATAAAGTTTGAGTAATCAATATCCCTACGTCATGTTGAAACATTAAATCAGGCATTGGTTAGGAGGCAACCCAGGGTTCCTTGTTATTTATGCATTTGTGATACTTTTGTTATTCTAATTAACATCAGATCTACGCACCTAGGTGTCATATGAATTTTTTTTTATTCTCTTTCTTTGTGGTGGCCTAATGCATTGGGGATAACACATGCTTATTTGATGGGGATAGAGCTACTTGTGGGTCAAGATGTCCTCTCAAGGTTTTTGTTGCCATTTCTTTTTTCCCTAGAGTGAGTTTGTATAGTAAAGCCAGAATATTTAGGTATTGTAGTGTCTTTGTGAATATGTTATGTGTTGTCTTGTTTAATTAAAAGGAAAATAAGAAACCTAAGTGCAATCAAAATATTTTGTGTTTGTATGTGTTTGAAAAATATGATACCCCTCCTAAAAATTTTGTGAACTATGTGTTGTGAATATGTAACATCCCGAGTCTGTACCCTAGATGCTACACGGTGCTCATAATCCCGAATGACCACAAGCTAATCCATGATTGGTACATGCTGTAATAATTGAATAATAATACGGTATAATGCAGAATAATGGGCTGAAATGCCATAAAGTTCAAAACTGTAATACTGATGAAAAAAATGATAACGTCTGATAAAATATCAGAATCTGAAAATACTAAATATTGTCTGAACAACTAGTTTGAAAAGCCTCTAAACTGAACTGTCTGAATAAGGAGTTGATGGGACAATCCCCCAACTAACTCCATCTACTGAAATGCTAAATCTAATGAGATAATGAAATAAAAGAATATCCTTGGATGATGAGGACTCGTTGCTAGTCTACTACTGCTGGCTGAATGTCTGAACTGCTAAGAATGCTCTGGGGCTCGTGCATCTGAACCTATAGTATAAAACACCATAGCACAAAGAAAAGTATATGTAAGTACGTGTGCATGTACTGGTACGCAAAGTGAGGAAAGGCTAAATGCAAGGGTTGATATGCATGAACTATAACTGACTGAATAACATGAACATGACTGTGTGAAAATACATGCATAAATATATAACTGTAACTGAAGTCATAATAATTCTGAATACTAAATTTACTGATAACATTGATTACTGATAACTGATATAACTGATAACTGCTATACTGTTTACTGAGTGACTATGTCTGGCAGTCCTATTTCTGATAGAATTAGCTGAGTTCCGTACTAAGCTGAGTAACTGTACCTGATAGTCTTGAAATCTATAGAACTATCTGAGTTCTTTACTGAAGACTGAGAATTAGACTGTGGGAGGTAATTATTTAACCGACATGCCCCTTTTCTAAATAGATTCGGGGTCCAACCTATAACCCCAGTTGGAAGGGTATCAGTATCGTGCCACGGGTAAAGACACTGAAGAGATACCCTCATCTGACAGGTTCTCAAATGAGAATGGTGGGACCCTCAACTGTCAGGTTAAGCCACCTTATCAACCCTCAACTATCAAGTTTTGATGTTTCAACATACACTGGCTATGTAGTTCTTGAATGCAAGTACTGCTTCTAAGGATCACAACCTCTGCTGGCAGGTGAGTCCTCATCCTTGGGTTCACTCGGTGCTGAATCCTACTCTCAACTGAAGAGACACTGAACTTATTTCCTAGTTCATACTAGGCTAGACTGATTTATTACTGATTATACTGATTAACTTAACTGAGCTAAGTTTACTGAGTTTTCCTAAGTTTTACAACTGAACTAGAGTACTACTGATCGTGACATGAATGAGACTATTCTGTAACTGACACTGGCTCTAGGCACACAACTAAATTGTTGGGTATTAAATAACCCCAAGAATCGATAGCATTAAAATAATAAGACATGACAATTCTTAAATATTTGACAATCGTCAACAACTCGCAATACGATCTATGAGGCATTTCATCAATCACTTGAAGGTCATAAACTTGCACATAAATAGGAATGCATACTAACACATCATAATTTCATTAAACCAATCTCATGAGCATTCCATCAAACACATACAAGGCATAACTTTAACACGGAAGACATTGTGAACATGTGGGTATAGCATAAGTTCCTCGTTTAGACCACCAAAGGACCACAAAAGATCATAGTCTCAATTTAGCATTTTATTAAACACAGTAGGCTTAGCTTTATACTTGGGTATGATCAACAATTCTAATACATCATGACTTCATAATTCAAGGGTTTCAGTATAAGAGAATGAAAATTCAACTTACATGCTATCATGATATCAAGAAACACATAAAGATTTTGATTTGGAATACATTCCACAACATCCACATGATTACATTCAAACCCACCACAGGGAAATTACAATTCATGTCTTTGAAAGAAGTTTCTTGAACTCCAAGGGTGGAAGGGACCCTTGGATGAACACTTTACATACCTTGTTAGAGAATTTTTGGAAATAAATGGTGGAATCTTGAGTTCTTGATTTGAAATTTAAAAACCCTAAGGCTTGTTCTTGAGAGAAATTGAGAAAGAATGGGTTTATTTGCTTCCTTGGGTGTTAAATTTTGTGTTTTGGGGGATGAGAGTCGAGTAAAAAAAAACAAATACCCCCAAGAATGTGGTCTTTTAACGAGTGAAAGTTGGATTGCCGACGCATAAATTGATGTGGCACATTGATGGTACTGACACGATATCCAATATATCATGCCAAGATCGCACCGACTCACTGAAATTTGATGTTGATATCTGGGGAAAATATTAACCAATATGATAGGCCACGCGGTGCGCCAAGATCGCGTTGGTACACTATTTTGGGATTCCAAATGAGCTTCAAACAAAGTCCAAAAATTCAAAATTTATCTAGGAACACCTATTGACCTTCTTGGTCATGAATTAACTAAAATATAGACATTTAAAGGACTTTAAGGTCACGAAATGAGATTGCTAACTTTTAAAGGCATAAAATAAACTAAATTTGAATACTTAGCTTGAATTTTCTAAGTCTGGGACCCCTTAAAAAGCTTAAAGGACTGAATTAAGCTAGGAATTTCGTGGGGTCTTACAATATCTCCCCCTTGGGAACATTCGTCCTCAAATTAGGCTGACTGAACTGAGAGTACTAGTAGGCTGAATCTAGTTACTGGACATAAACATATGGGACATAACTATAGGACTGATATTACTGATATACTAAATTATCACACTGAACATGCATATCTAATGCATGAGTATATAACTAAGCTCGTTCATGAATACATGACTAGGAGTACTACTAAGCTGAGTTTCTCATACTGATCATGCATATCTAATGCATGAATACATGACTGAACTAACTCATAAACATATAATTGTATATGCAAAGGTAAATGATACCAAGTTTGTTATGGAAATTTGAGCATGAAACTAAATAAGCTTAAGAAAAGCCATTACCTTGGGCTGAGTCTGGATTAGCGGAGAAGAGGTGAGGATACTTGGTCCGCATGTCTACTTCTGCTTCCCAAGTATCTCCCTCAACGGACTGATTTCTCCAACGAACTTTGACTAGAGGGACTTCTTTGTTCCTCAATCTGCGAGTCTGATAGTTAAGGATTTTGACTGGAATCTCTTTAAAAGAGAGGTTGTTCTGAACATCTATGCCCTCTATAGGGACTACAACTGCAGGGTCACCTATGTACTTCTTTAGCAAGGAGACATGGAACATTGGATGGAATGAATATAAATCTGAAGGTAATTCGAGCTCGTAAGGTACTTTGTCGAAGCGACTGAGAATTTTGAAGGGATTGGCATATCAGAGACTGATCTTTCCCTTCTTGATGAACCTCTCCATTCCCTTCATGGGAGAGATTTTCAAATACATATAATCATAAATATCAAACTTGAGATACTTTCTGTGCACATTAGCGTACAATTTTTATCGGCTTTGAGCTGCCTTAAGCCTCTCTCTAATCAACTAAACTTTTTCTAAGGTATCGAATACTAGCTTAGGCCCTACAACTGTGGCCTCACCCATCTCAAACCAAGCGATTGGAGATCTATATCTCCTGCCATAGAGAGCTTCAAATAAAGCCATCAAAATGCTAAAATAATAGCTGTTGTTGTATGCAAACTAAATCAAAGGCAAGTTGTCATCTTAGCTACCTTTAAAATCTATCGCACATACTCGCAGCATATCTTCTAAAGTCTAAATGGTACTTTCAGGTCGACCATCTGTCTGGGGATAAAAGGTTGTACTGAGGTAAACTCAGGTACCAAGACACTTTTGGAATGCCTTCCAAAAATGAGAGGTGAATTGGGTACCTCTATCTGAGATAATAGACAACGAAACATCGTGCAATCTGACCAACTCTCCGATTAGAGTTTGCCTAATCTTTGTCTAAATATGAGGTATAGACTGGAAGAAAGTGAGCTTATTTGTCCACCCTATCTATGATGACCCACTGAATCGTGCTGACTATGAGTATGAGGCAAACCCGTCACAAAGTCCATGTTCACTTCTTCCCACTTCCAAGTAGATATACCAAACTCCTGCATAGACCCACTTGGTTTAGCCACGAATTCTATAATGTCTCTCTTTATCCCACTTCACCAATAAATCTCCCATAAATTGTGGTACATCTTAGTAGCCCCTAGATGAATAGAGTAACGCGCACCATTCTCCTTTGCAAGAATTTGTTGCCTCAAGTCATCCACACCTGGTACACATAGATGACCCTGACAATGCAAACCACCATCTCCCCCTTGGGATAAAACCTCCACATTTTGATCTCTGACTGACTTACTAGGATCTTTATCCTGCTTTTCCTTTACTTTAAAAACTAGAGATGATTCTGAATTGTTTTAAACCCATACACTACCTTCTGCTGAATCGACTAAGAAGACACCTAGTCGGGTAAGCTGATGAATTTCCTGAACTAACTTAGTCTTACTGTCCTCAACATGAGCAACACTACCCATAGACAGTCTACTGAGAGCATCAGCCACTATATTATCCTTAACCAGGTGATATAGAATGCTCATATCATAGTCTTTCAACAACTCTAACCACCTTCTCTGATGGAGGTTTAAGTTTTTCTGAGAAAACACATACTAAAGGCTTTTGTGATCTGTGAACACATATATATGAACCCCATACAAGTAATGCCTCCAAATCCTTAAGGCAAATACTATTGCTGCTAACTCGAGATCATGAGTTAGATAATTCTTCTCATGGGGTTTAAGCTATCCAAAGGCGTAGGCTATGACCTTATCATGTTGTATGAGGACATAACCTAAACCTACTCTGGATGTATCACAGTATACTACAAACCCATCTGAACCATCTGGAAAAGTCAAAACTGGGGCTGAGGTGAGTCGAGTCTTTAACTCTTAAAAACCCTTCTCACATGAATCAAACCACCAAAATTTGACTTTCTTTTGAGTCAATCTGGACATAGAGGATACAATAGATGAAAATCCTCAATAAAACTCTTATAATAGCTAGCCAAACCCAAGAAACTCCTAATATCTGATAGAGAGATAGGTCTGGGATAGTTTCTTACACTTCGATCTTTTAGGGATCCACCCTAATACCATCACCGGAAATGATTTGGCCAAGGAATGCTACTGACCTTAGCCAAAATTCACACTTACTAAATTTGGCTAATAACTGATGATTTTTAAGAGTCTGCAATACTATTCTGAGATGGTCTGTATGATCATGTTCACTACGGGAGTAAACTAGGATGTCATTTATGAAAACTATGATGAACATGTCCAAGTACTGCTTGAACACATGGTTCATCAAATCCATGAAAGCTACTAGGATATTGGTAAGACCAAAGGATATTACTAAGAATTCGAAGTGACCATACCGTGTTCTGAAAGCTGTCTTTAGGACGTCACATTCTCTAAGCTGATGATAGCCTGATCTGAGGTCTACCTTAAAAAAGTAACTAACGCCTTGAAGTTGGTCAAACAAGTTATCAATTCTGGGAAGGGGATACTTGTTTTTTACTGTGACTTTATTTAATTGGCGGTAGTCAATGCACATCCTAAGAAAACCGTCTTTCTTATGCACAAATAAAAAATTGGTGCACCCCACGGGGACACACTGGGCCTGATGAATCCCTTATTTAGGAGTTCCTTTAACTGTTCTTTCAATTCTCTAAGTTTTTTAGGTGCCATTTTGTATGGTAGTATAGATATGGGCTGAGTATCTGGGAGAAGATCAATTCCAAAATCAATTTCACTTTTAAGAGGAATTCTGGGAAGACCTTCGGGAAATACATATAGGACTTCACATGCTACTGATACTTATTCAAGAGTAGGGTTTCTAAACTGGAGTCCTTGACTCGTACAAGGTGATAGACACATCTCTTAGATATCATTTTCCTTGCTTGAAGGTAAGAAACAAGCTGACTCCTAAACGCTGAAGTATTACCCCTCCACTCTAGGACAGGTTCATTTGGGAACTAGAACTGGACAATTCTATTTCTGCAGTCGACTGAGGCATAGTAGAAATGAAGCCAATCCATACCAAGAATGACATCAAAATCAGTCATCTCTAATTTGACTAAGTCTACTGAATTTATTTCCCGAGATGCCACAACCGGACAGTAACTATATACTCATCGGGCTATGATAGATTTACCCACTGGGGTAGAGACTGAGAAAGGCTCTGCTAGAATTTTGGGCTTGACTTTGAAATCAACTGCTATATAACGAGTAACAAAAGACAAAGAAGCTCATATATCTAGCAAAGCATAAACATATAAGTGATAAACTTGTAACGTAGTAGTGACCATATTAGGAGAACTTTCCTGATCCTGTCAGGACTGAAGAGCGTAGAGTCTATTTATACGTTGCCCACTGGTTGCACTGGATGAGGCACCCTACTTATTTGGGTGACCAGACTGAGTTGGAGGACTGTTTCACTGACCTTGAGAACCTGACTGGGGATAATCTCTGACTCTGTGTCCTAGCTTGACACATCTGAAACAAACATCACTGCCAGCTCTGCAAATACCCTGATGGTCCTTGCCACAAGTCTGACAAAGAAGATTGGTTCGGGCACTACTGACACTAACCTAAGACTTAGATCCTGGAGCCCTATCTCTATTTCCATCTCTGAAATTTGGCACTAGAGCACTAGCTGAGGATGGAGCTGGAACTAAAGATTTTGGGCAAAACTGAGAACGATTCCTACCCTCTGACTTAGGCTGAGCTAAGTTGAAACTACCTATTCTAGCTCTGTTGTTCTGCTTCTCTCTCACCTTATTCTTCTGCTCCTCTATCTTTTGAGCATGGATCATTAGCCTATCCAAGTTAACCGCACAAATCAATATTGCAGTCTTACACTCTTTGACCACACTATATTCACCCCATACACAAACTTACTTATTTTGGATTTGCTATCTGCTACCATGTGAGGAGCGCATGTAGCTAATTGGGTAAACTTGAGAGAATACTCTTTCACTATCATGTTGCCCTACTTTAGATTAATAAACTCTAACAGCTTAGCTTCTCTCAGCTCTAGGGGAAAAAATCTATCTAGTCTGAAAACCCTCTAAACTGAACTATCTAAATAAGGAGTTGATAGGACAATCCCCCAACTAACTCCATCTATTGAAATGTTGAATCTAATGAGATAATGAAATAAAAGTATATCCTTAGATGATGAGGACTCACTACTAGTCTACTGTTGCTGGCTGAATATTTGAACTGCTAAGAATGCTCTGGGGGCCGTGCATCTAAACCTATGGTATAAAACACCTAGCGCAAATAAAAGTATGTGTTAGTACGTGTGAATATACTAGTACACAAAGTGAGGTAAGGATGAATGCAAGAGTTCATATGCATGAACTATAACTGACTAAATAACATGAACATGACTGCATGAGAATAAATCCATGAATACATAACTATAGCTGAAGTCATAAAAATTTTGAATACTAAATTTATTGATAACATGAAGTACTAATAACTAATATAACTGATAACTGTTATACTGTTTACTGAGTGACTATGTCTGACTGTCCTATTTCTGATGGAACTAGCTTAGTTCCATATTGAGCTGAGTGACAGTATCTAACAGTCCTTAAATCTGTAGAACTATTTGAGTTCTTTACTGAAGACAGAAACTGAGACTGTGGGAGGTAATTATCTAACCAACATACCTCTTTTCTAAATAGATTCGAGGTCTACCCTACAACCCCAGTTAGAAGTATGTTAGTGCTGTGCCATGGGTAAAGACAGTAAAGAGATACCCTCATTTGGCATGTTCTCAAATTAGAATAGTAGGACCCCCAATGTTAGGTTAAGCTACCTCATCAACCCTCAACTAGCAGGTTTTGATGTCTGAACCTATGCTGGCTATGTATTTATGGAATTCAAGGATTGTTTCTAAGGATCACACCCTCTGCTGGCAGGTGAGTTCCCATCCTTGGGTTCGCTCGGTCCTGAATTCTACTATCAACTGAATAGACACTAAACTAATTTCCTAGTTCATACTAGGCTGGACTGATCTGTTACTGATTAACTGAACTGAGCTGAGTTTACTGAGTTTTCATAAGCTCTGTAACTGAACTAGACTATTATTAATCGTGACATGATTGAGACTGTTCTATAACTGACACTGGCTCTAGGCATACACCTAAATTATTGGGTATTTAATACCTCCAGGACTCTATAGCATGAAAATAATAAGACATGACAATTCTTGAATACTTGATAATAGTCAACAACTCACAATACAATCTATGAGGCATTGCATCAATCACTTGAAAGTCAAGAACTTGCACATGAATAGGAATGCATACTAATACATCATAATTTCATTAAACCAATCTCATGAGCATTTCATCAAACATATATAAGGTATAACTTTAACATGAAAGACATTTTGAACATATGGGTATAGCATAAGTTCCTCATTTAGACCACCAAAGGATCATAAAAGCATCATAGTCTCACTTTAGCATTTCAACTTAGAATACATTCCACAACATTGACATGATTACATTCAAACCCACCACATGGAAATCATAATTCATGTTCTTGAAAGAAGTTTCTTGAACTCCAAGGGTGGAAGGGACCCTTTGGATGAACACTTTACATACCTTATTGAAGAATTTATGAAAATAAATGGTGGAATATTTAGTTCTTGATTTGAACTTTAAGAACCCTAAGGCTTGTTCTTGAGTAAAATTGAGAAAGAATGGGTTTATTTGCTTCCTAGGGTATTAAATTTAATGTTTTGGGGGATGAGAGTCGTAGGAAAAAAACCCAAATAACCCCAAGAATGCGGTCTTTTAATGAGTGAAAATTGGATCACCGATACGCAGGTCAATGCGGTGCATTGATAGCACCGACGCGATATCCAATGCGTCGTGCCAAGATTGTGCTGACTCACTGGAATTTGACACTGGTAGCTGGGGAAAATGTTAACCAACCGGATAGGCTATGCGGCGCACCAAGATCACGTTGGTACACTATTTTGGGATTCCAAAGAAGCTTCAAATAAAGTTCGAAAAATCCAAAAATTGTCCGGAAACACCTATTGACCTTCTTAATCATGAATTAAATAAAATATAGACATTTAAAGCACTTTAAGTTCATGAAATGAGATTCCCAACTTTCGAAGGCCTAAAATAAACTAAGTCTGAATACTTAGCTAGAATTTTCTAAGTCTGGGACCCCTTAAGAATCTTAAAGGACTGAATTAAGCTAGGAATTTTGTAGGGTCTTATAGAATATATATGTGACCATGGTTGAATCTTTCTATGGCATTAGTATTAGGGATAAAATAATGACAACTTAGCATTGCATGAACTAAATAGGGCATGGTTAATGATAAAACCTTGTACCTCTGTGTTTGAGGTATTTACCTAGTTCACTTTGTGTATTTAATCCAAAACTTGACTGGTTAGTCTTACCTAGGTTATAGGATAGTTGGTTGGGACATGATCATAAGCCATGTTTGAAGAAGTCCACTCTTAGCCTAAAAGATTGACCAAACAAGAATAAGTATTCCTTGATCCCTAATTTGAGCCTAACTTGACCTATTTTCTTATTTTAACCTTTTTACCTTCTCATTTAATTAAAATGAATCTGTTTTGGCTCTGATCCCTCCTTTGACATTGTGTACCTTAACTCAGTCAAACCTACTAAGTTATGGGTGGCTATCATAGAGGTGCGTAGTTGAAGATGGTATGAAAAAGGGTGTTGAATAAAAGAAAAGAAGTAGGATCGGGTGTGGTAGAAAAGTGTGAAAAAATAATAAGTATAAATACAAAGAATAAAGAAAACAACACCAATCTGAATAAGTAATAAAGGAGAAAAGGGGAGAATAAATGAAGCATGGTTAAGTAGTGGAGCCAATAAGGTAAATATAGTGTAAAGTAGGGTGAGTCACTATTTCCAATATTTACCATAACTACCCCCAAGCCTACATTACAATTCGAGAAAAATCCTACAGTTATCCTAGTCCGACTATCCAAAAAAAGGTATGGAAAATAAGGGCAAGCGTATAGTATTTTATGCACATTTTTTGAACTTCTTTATGAGCGTGAGTAGTTTGATGTAGTCCCTGCATTGATATATATTATGATACTATGAGAGTTGGTTCTTCTTTGTTTTTAGGGTACATGGGTTGGATTGTGACAGCGCCCAAGTGCACAGGCAAGTGTATGTGGTCTTATCAAGTAGTAAGTGGCCTAATAAAAGCCAAGTATCGATCCCACAGAGACTTGATTCAACAACAATTCTATTTTAGTTCACAATTTAGATTTAATTGATGCAAGCTTAACCAAAAAGAGAGTTTTTAATTTATAACTAAAGAAAAGTAAATAATGTGAAAAGTAAAGATCTTGAAACAATCAGTAGGAGAAAACCAGGGTTAAAGCACTTTGAACAATCATACTATGTTATTAAACTTCATTCATTAACTTTCTTATCTTGGTTGTGGATTCTTAGGGTTAATTTAATGATCATGGTGTTCCGACCTCTAATATTTTACCTAATTTGGACATTACAACTACATCGTTGAACAGGGATGCAATAATCCAATTAAGTGTTTTAAAGCTCTCATCCTACGTATGAATCAAGCAAGGCATCTAAGTACATCCATATCCTAGATACTAATTTGAATTCCGTATTTCATAAAATAATACAAATCATTCTTTGTTTATTCCCATGTTCTATCTCTATATTCCCTCTCCCGAGATCACAAGGTTGACAATTGATGTATTCTAAGGATAGCTAATCTTTAAAATAGTTAAAGCAAGAATAAGCAAACAACCAACAATGTTAAGCAAATCAAACGAACTTAATTCAAAACAATAGTACTCATGTTCTTGGCTTTAACCCTAGAAAAAGGGCGTTTAGCCTCACATAGTCATAATCGTAATCACAAGATTGTTTTTAACAACTAAAAACATGAATGAACTAAATTAAAATAATAAAAACCTAATTATGAAGTTGTAGCATCCCCTCAATCTCCAAAATATGTCCAAGAATAATTAAAAATGTGTCCAAGGATGTATTTATAGCAAAAGGATAAAACAAAGCCATTTTGGACAAGGAATCAGAGTGCAAGTCAGGCCTAGAATGAAGCCTGTGTCACCAGATTCATTGCACCATTCTAGAGCCTGCAGCGTGGTATCCATTGCACCAAAATAGAGCCCATGTTGTGGGATAATCTTGGTCGCCCACTGGAAGTTGATCTCAAAATATTTTCTAAGGCAAGGGAGCTCTGAAATAGAGGGGCCACCAAGAGATCCATTTCACTGAAATAGGGTCGCGTCGTGGGATTATTGCGGTGACACACTATTTTGGGTTCCTTTTGAGTCTTTTTATGTATATAATGCTACAATATACCTTTCCACATGCCCTTAATCTCCTTGGACGTTCCATGTGTCCAAATTGAGTCCAAGTTGTGTATTGTGCTTTCGTTGATCCATTCCAAGACTTTTTGAGTTGTTTCCACTTGATTTGAAGCTTGTATATACTTCATATATCATAATAATCCATTAACCAAGAATCCTATATCATTAAACACAACAATTCAGAGCTCAAAAAAAACACAACATCCAAGACAGAGAACTAGAAAAACGAGCTAAGCATAGGCTTCATTCACTTTGATTTCTAACTTATTGTTTTGACTCTTGTCTTGATCCAACTGACCCTTGAACATTACAAATAATTTGTTTCATATATAAATAAACAATAACAACCTTATAAATTCATTATAAACACTAGAAACCAACATGATAGACTAGACAAATACCTAGCTCAAGCTAGTCACACTAGTTTTCTCGGTTGAACTCTAAATGATCAATTTGAATCAAAACTCATGTGAAAACACTATTAAACATTGTAAACACATACATAGATACTTAGATTTACATTTATGCCTTTATCAACACATTAAGCACATGAATCATCCTCAAAACAAGGCTATAATAGCAACGCTAGAATGCATAAATTCACCCAACAACACCACCCCACACTTAAAGCCTTGTTCGTCCTCGAACAACACTTAACTATAAGCATCATGAGCTGGAAAGACTCCACACTTCTACTACAAGAAAGACATTCAAGATAGCACTACAATGATTACACGGAATGTAAGTTTCTACACTAAGCATGTTATACACAATTGAAAGCTCATGAATACTACTCCAACACATCCTAGCCTCAAGATTTGACTCACCAAGTGGCAAACTCATACATATTTTTCAATCAATAACATTATACAAAATCACTCACATGCATCAAACATGTGCCCTCACGCAAAAAGAGTTACCCATAATCACTCACAATAATGCAATTTATCATAATAGGTACAGTAATCAAATTACAGTCACTCTTACAAAGAATTCACAAGTAATGAACCATAGGCTTGCCCTTAGTGTAGTGTTCCACTAATATTAGAATGATGAACTTAGGATCAAGTAGGTCTTTTCCAAGTTGTAATGTAGGCTAAGGGACGGGCAGGAACTATTTTGGCCAAGAATAGTGACTAAGCTCTCTAAGAACTTTAATACACTACTTTTTGCACTTAATACCACTCTTCAAAACCAATTTACACTTTTTCCATCCACCCGTATCCTTTGTTTTGCCCCATCTCTCTTAAGAATTTTCACCAACACATGGTGGAAGTATTGTCTATTACCACATAGATCAATTTTTTATTTTTCACAACCATGATAATTTTTTCTAGCATAATGTCTATCACAACCATCCACAACACATCAATTATCAACACCAATAACTATTACCTTGGGGCATCAAATTCACCTCTTTCTTCTTATTTCTCAAACTCCATACTCAATTAATTTTTATTAAAGGCAGGAGATTTTGGATCAAATTAAGGTTTACCAAAGAAGGGATTAGGATACATATAAGGCTAGCAAATAAAAAAAGTTAAAGTCTCAATAGGGTTTAACTAGGATTATGCACAAGGGTAGGTCAAAAAGAAGGTATAAAATAAGACTATCAAAGAAATGCCTTCATCTCCTAAACTCACATTATTTATTTTGCTTTGCACGCATAGTGGGAAATTTCTAGACATCACATGCAACAAGGAATATACAAAAACCTCCCACGCATATGGCACATGCTGGACTCATATAGGATCATCATAGACTCTCAACCAAAGAATAGCATGAATTCAATATTAAGCCAACAAGTTGAAGAGTCATAATCATGAGCCTAAGAGTCTCAAAATTAGCAATTCACTCAATCAATATTCTTTTTACAAACAAAACACTTGCACCATGCAATAAAAAATAGCACCAACAAGAATATCTTACACAAAAATTTTAAATTGAGCCCAAAAATTGGGGATTTCCCCACCCCAACTTAAAAATCTACTTTGTCCCCAAATTGAACTTAAAAGTAAGAGAGAGAAATACTCCTTGAGGCCTCTAGGCCCAGCTAGTAGTATCTTTTGTATTTATGGAATCTGCGGGACCCCACACTCAGTTTTTGCCATACTCCTTAGCTCAGGTTTTTGGTACTCAGATTTCTCATTAACCAGTGACTCAATCAAAAATAAAAAAAAACTACGTGAAATAAAAAACTAAAAACTAAAAATTGAAACATACCTACTTACCTTAGGTTACCTCCCAAGAAGCGCCTAATTTAGTATCGCGGCACGACCCATGTCAACTTAACCATATTTCTTCATCCTTTTACTCCCCTTTTAGAGCCAATTTCTCATTTGTTTCTGACCTCTTGAGTTTTCACTCTTAAGGTCAACCTCTTTCTTAACTTTCATCATATTGGGAAACAGCAATTTCGACTTAGTCCACTCAATTAAGTAGTCTGAAGAGCTCTTTGGTAGGCTCACCACCACATACTCGTCCCCTTCAATAATATTGATCATACACAAATATTTATAATGGGACGTTATATTGGGTACTTTATAAATATCAAATACCATATCTTCATCCTCTACCCTCATTTTGAGCGTGTCTTCTCTAACATCAATCAATGTTCCTTCAATTGCTGAGAATGGACGTCCCAAGATGATTGGTACCTATTAGTCTGCCACTCGATATTTCCTTGTGCTATATGGTTCAATAATGTGTACAGCTTATCATAAGTCAATTCTAATGCTTGACCACTTGTGGCTGAATCTAGCAAAATCTTCATATTATGATCAAGTGCTTCTACAAAAGTATGAGCAAGTACCTTATTAGATATTTGATGATGTGGACAATCCCAAAGAAGACACTTGAAGCATTCCAAATCATAGTAGAGGTTTTTATCTGGCTTCTATTTAAAGCTCAATATCTCTCTGTGAAGTCTCGTAGTCTTGCCAGATGGAAAGAATCTGATGAGGAACTTTTTGGCTAAGCCATCCCATAATGTAATTGAATTGGTCAGCTCCGCATTCAACCACCTTTTTGCTTCCCCCAACAGTGAGTGGGGAAAAAGTGTCAGCCTCACATAATTTGTATTCACCCTAGTTGGAATGAATGTGTCAGTAAGCTCAATGAAATTCTGCAAGTGGACTTGTGGATCCTCGTGTGAAAACCCTACAAACTGCTACTGCTGATAAAAAGCTACACCATTTTATACTTTAACTCGAATTCCCCCCCAGCAGCTAGTCTTTGAATTGAGGAAGTAAAGTTCATCGAAAGTGTGACTACCACTTCCCTAACTGTCCTGTGTGCTTGTTGTTCTACAGCCATTATATTAGGATGTTCTAGATATTTTTTGATTTGAGGAATTTAAGGGACACGAATTGTGTCTCCCCTGCATTGATGGAAGCTTTGTTCGGGTTATGGGCTTAGTTCTACCAAATCCCTATTCCTTGCCAGCTTACTAACCTGTTAACCTGATTTCTGCAAATACAAAAACAAGACCAAGTGTAAAAACACCAAAGAAATCTAAAAGGCAAAACTAAAATTAAAAAAATTGCCAATTGCAAGTCCCCGACAATGGTGTCAAAAACTTAATAGTGCACACACAAGTGTACGTGCTCTTATCAAGTATTAAAGTGGCCTAATGAAAGGCAAGTATCAATCCCACAGAGACTTGATTCAACAACAATTATATTTTAGTTCACAATTTAGATTCAATTGATGCAAGCGTTACCAAAAAGAGAGTTTGTAATCTATAACTAAAGAAAAGTAAACAATGTGTAAAGTAAAGATCTTGAAATAATAAATAGGAGAAAACCCAGGGTTAAAGCACTTTGAACAATCATACTATATTATTGAACTTCCTTCGTTAACTTGCTTATCTTGGTGGTTGATTCGTAGGATTAATTGCATTATTATGGTCTCCCAACCTCTAATCTTTTACCTAATTTAGACATTACAATTAAGTGTTTTAAAGCTCTCATCCTACATATGAATCAAGTAAGGCATCTAAGTACATCCCTATCCTAGATACTAATTTAAATTCCTTATTTCATAAAAGAATACAAACCATACTTTGTTTATTCCCATGTTCAATCTCCTTATTTCCTCTCCCGAGATCACAAGGTTGACAATTGATGTATTCTAAGGGTAGCTAATCCTTAAAATAGTTTAAAAAAAATAAGCAAACAACCAACAATGATAAGCAAAACAAAAAAACTTAATTCAAAATAATAGTACTCTTGTTTTTGGCTTTAACCCAGGAAAAGGGTGTTTGGCCACGCTTAGTCATAATTGTAATCACAAGATTGTAATTAACAACTAAAAATATGAATGAACTAAATTAAAATAATAAAAACCTAATTATGAAGTTGTAAAAGCCCCTAAGTCACCAAAATATGTCCAAGAATAATTAAAAACGTGTCTAAAGTTGTATTTGTAGCAAAAGGATAAGCCAAAGCCATTTTTGGACAAAGAATTACCATGCAAGTCAAGCCTGGAATGGAGCCCGTGTACATTGCTCTATTGCACCGTTATAGAGCCCTTGCTTCAAGCTCCATTGCACCAAAATAGATCTCGTGTCATGGGCTAATCGCAGGCTCCCACTGGAAGTTGATCTCAAAATATTTTCTAAGGCAAGGGAGCATTGAAATGAAGGGTACACCGTAGGCTCCATTTCACCATAATAGGGGCATGTCGCGGGATCATCGTGGGGACAAACTGTTTGGGGTGCCTTCTGAGTATTTTGGTGTGTATTACGTGCCAATATATTTTTCCATGCGCCCTCAATCTCCCTGGACATTCCAGGTGTCCAAATTGAGTCCAAGTTGTGTATTGTGCTTTCGTTGATCCATTTTAAGACTTTTTGAGTTGTTTCCACTTGATTTGAAACTTTTATATCATTAAAATATCATCATAATCCATTCACCAAGCATCCTATATCATTAAAAACAAAACATTAGAGCTCAAAATAACACAACATCCAAGACAGAGAACTAGAAAAATGAGCTAAGCATAGGCTTTATTCACTTTGATTTCTAACTTATTGTTTTGACTCTTGTCTTGATCCAATTGACCCTTGAAATTTAACAAGTTTTTTCTCATAATAATACATAATAAAAACCTTAGGAATTCATTAAACATGTTAGAAACCAACACGATAGACTAGACAAATACCTAGCTCAGGCTAGTCACACTAGTTTTCTCGGTTGAACTCTAAATGATCAATTTGAACCAAAACTCATGTGAAAAGACAATTAAAATTTGTAAACACATAGATGGACACTTAGATGCACATTTATATCATTATTAACACATTAAGTACATGAATCATCCTTAAAACAAGGCTAAAAAAGGCTAGAATAGCAACGCTAGAATGCATAAATTCACCCAACATTAAATTGTTTACTTATTTGTTCTGGTAATGTCAATTTCTTACATGCCTGGTTGTTTTTGTCTAATTTGATGTCATCACTTAATTTCTTTGTGTCATGCTATTGTGCTACATATATCCACATTCTGATTTTGAAATTTATGAATAGGAGGGGGCAAGAAATTTGAGATAAAACAAGCTGACAGTCTTAGGTGTCTTAGGTTTCCTTAAGTTAAGAACTATGTTTTTTCATTTTGCATTAGTTTCCTGAGAACATGCAAATATTCAAAGTTAAGTATGTTGATATGCCATGGTTTCATGACTCTTTTGATGCTTAAAATAAGAAAATTGTGCAAGTACTTAGGTATTCTTGTAGATATGTGTGTTTGTGTTGGTTTTTTTAGGAAAATAGGGTTTGGAGAAAATATAGAAAGGGATGAAGAGTGCTGAAAAAATAAACCTACTAGTCTACCTACTAGTCCACCTATGGGTGGTAAGTTGACTAGTAGGTTGATATTCTGAAAGTTATAAGCCTAATCTAATTTCCATGAGTCAACCTATGGGTGGTAGGTTGTACCTAAAACCCAACCTACAGGTGGTAGGTACTAACTACTAATGGTAGGTTGATTAGTAAGTTGAGGTCGATGTCTCCTACACTGCTTAGGATAGGTGTTATTTTGTATCTAGATACTCCTAGAGGGTTTTATGATTTTTTGGACTCTTTTACAATAGTTTATACACTTTATAACTTTTGACATTATTTTGGGTTCTAAGATGCATTATTGATCTTGGAAATCTTGTTCTTGGTTTTTAGGGTTTAGAATTAATCTTTGATATTGAATTTTTATTCTTATTATTTGTAAGTTCATCATTAAGCTTACATCCATGAAATTTATGCTTGGCCCTATAACTATGAGTAGCTAAATCCAATAAATAGGGTTGTGAGAACCCTGATAGATTAACAAGACAACTTTAGTGCAAAGACATTCTAAATTGGTATTCTTACATGTATTGGGGTTTTTTTTATGATTTCTTTCTTAATAATCGCAAATGTTAGGAAATCACCTATATTCGATACTTGCTCAAAAGAGAATTAGAGATTAGAAAATAAAGATCACAACAGTAATTTAAAGTTGTCAACCTTCATCTTATTAACTGAAGACCGAGAAGAGATAGTTATCTGAGATCAACAACAATGGTTACTGAGAGTACATGAGTGAAATTCACCCAAACCAATGTCGAGAGACGATTAGGAGATACATAACTTGTTAGAGTTTGCATACAAGTCTTCGAGATAGTTTGACAAACACAAATAGTCTATGGAGTTAAGAAGTTGGGGGAAACCCAATCCTAGCAATCATCTCATATTGATAACAACCCTAATTTCCCAGCATTGTTACTGTTACTACTATTTCAAAAAAAAAATTAATTTCTGAAATTTCCAATTACATCAGCAAGTTTATGATATATTTCCTACCTATTCCTTGTGGAATAGACCCTAACCTAGTTGGATTTTATATTTGACAAGCGACCACTTTATACTTTCTTGGAGGTGTAATTTAGGCCGAGATCATGCCCAAGGGACCTGGTCCTAAAGTTGAATCACTCAAATTTGAGAGAGTGTATCAGTTAACTAGGGGACCAGGTACCTTATCCAAATGAAAAAGAGTGCAGAAGTCTCTGATGAAGTCCTCACTAGGGAGAAAAGAAATCAAATCTTCAAATCCCAAAAGGTGTTTACTTTAGGGTATTTTATCCCAAGATTTTTTATCAAACTAGGATGAGCGAGTTCGTGGAGTTTATTAAGAATAAATATTAGAGTCATTTGTTTGAGACCCCAACTCCTACTGTTCATGAGAAAAAAGTCAAAGACTTTTTCAAACTATTAAGTTTGATAAAGATGACTTGACTCTGACTGCTGCAGTGCAAGGATTGGAGATTATTCTTGATGAGGTGACTCTTGTTGAAATTTTTGATGTCCCAATTGATAGTAATTAAAAGAGAATTCTAGTTATTGTTTGAGTTTGTGAACAAGGTCTTACTGCCTTGATCTGAGAAGTGCACAATGACATCTGCAATGGACTTGTTTCTTAGGGAATCCCATAGTAAGTTTGACTTGATTAGTCTTCCTACACTCATGATTGAAAACATGCATAAGGTTATGTATGTTAAAGGTGGGAAACATTGAATGACCTACAGATTCTTTCTCAACAAAGTGTTTATGCATTTAAAGATAGAGAATGAAAAGAGAGTGGCTAGAATAGTGAAGTAGATGTTCACCATGAACACTCTTATTGAGAATGAATATGTAAAAGGTAAAGAGGGGACCAGGTCCCAAGTATTTGAGCTAATTAAAGTTCAGGAGTGATTGACTAAATAACTAGAAGAGATGCAGGTGGCCTTGGAAAATAGGGACGCAAAAATTTTACATATAAAGGCGAAGATGCAAAAATTGTCCTTTAAGGGACTTGGTGCCACAAATGATTTGAAAAAAGAAAATAAAGGGTTGAAAGTTTAGGTTGAGGTTCTTACTAGAGAAGTTAAGGGTCTCAGTGATGAAGTTAAGGACCTCACTAAGTAGCTTACCAATGCTCATGCTGTTGAGAGTGCTAGAATGGACATGTTTCTATGGACCCCTTGATCCAAAACTTCCTTCCTCCTAAGCCCCATTAATTTTTTCCCTATGTATCTCTTTCTTTCGATCCTTTTTGTATTTCTATAGAACTTAATGTTGATTTTCTTGAAGTATTTTTAACTTGTGGAATGTGTATAAGTTGTTTTACTATTCTAATAAAGTTTTGTTCTCTATGTCGACTATCTGTTTTTTTCCTTTTAGACTGTTTGTTCTCATAAATATTTTCTCAATGGCTAGGAATTAAATTTCTTTGCATTTTGCTTAATTTAGTTTACTATATATCATTCCAAAAGGGGAAGATATGCTTAATTATGCAGAACTTAGTTAGTGGAACAGTTAGACAAGAAAGCTATATTTACAAGGACCAGGTCCTTGTGATGGGGGGAATCAGTAGTGGTATAATGGTAACATGGGGAATAATGATCTTATGAGTCTCTGTACTAACCTGGTCCTTCTGATAGGGGGAATAGTTTGTCATATTCAAAAAGGGGAATATTGTACTATTAGATTTTTGATGATCTACAAACTATACTACAAAGACACTGACTGGTTGCTAAATTAGTATATATGGAACATGGTCCTATAGGAAGTTGACTTCAGAAGATGACAACTGAGTGTAGTTAGAAGCTGCACTTTTTGTAGAAAGTTGGTGGCACTATTTTTGTGGCAGCCAACGTCGACCAATAGGATGTGTTTTGGGCTTTGTTCTCTCTTATAAAAAGATCATTCACACATAACAAAAACCTAGTTTATGCAATCAAGATCACTTTCAAAATCAAAAGCTATTTTCATAAGAACACTCCTCATACTTCAACAAGGGACCTAATCGACTGGTAACTAAGTCTTTTTGTGTCTTTGAGTTTCTATGTCCTTGCTCTTATATTATAAATCTACTCCTGAACTATAAAGGACAGTAGATCAATAGATCGTCTAAGGTTTAGTTGAGTTATATTAGTTAGAGTTAATTGATCGGGTAACTTTGTATTTGGTCAAGTTTCTTATCACCATGGTAAAGTCTTTCCTGGGTAGAGTTACATAGGATAGTCGGCTAGAGTTAGTCAACAAAGGGTGTGGTAGAGTTATTGAAATTAAAGAGGGGTGAATTGAAATTCTTTTCGAGTTGACTGATCGATTCATCAGTCAACCCTTCTACAAGTTAGTATACGTAATAAAATAGAATTAAACTAATGTAGAAACCAAAATATGAATGAGAACATAGAATTTTGTACTAGTTTGGATCACCATTGTGGTGCCTATTCCAGTCCCCTTTGGTTGCAAGAGTTTACTTTAGAGCTTGATGTAAAGTATGAGTTAAAATGTATTTAAAAAGTCCTGGATCTCGATCCTTAGTTTTCTAGATCTTGCAACACAGCCTCGACTGGTATAACTAAAGGAGTGACTTAATATTTTTTTTGTAACTATAATCTCCTCAATTGACTTTAGGCGTTCTTTAATCTCCTCTACTTCCTTCAGTACTGAAAACATAAGTTTAGCAGCATTTTTTACTAAATTTAGAGAGATCAGCCTTTGCTTTAGCAAACTTCTTTTCCACTACTCATTATTGGCAAAAACATATCCCACAATGGAAAAAGTATTTGAGTCATAGGTTGCAGAAACTTTAACTGCAGGAACTCCAGAGAGATTAATGGAATAGTGGAGGAGAATTTGAGTAGTTAACAGACCATAGGGTAAACTTTCTATGGCATGAGTATCAGCAGCACTCTCTAACATATACTCATAGAACCACATGGCCTAATTAATTTTGTATTTCTTAATCATGCAGTGAAGAAAAAACGTCCCTGCAAGTAACATTACTTAAAGATACCTTCCTTAGAATCAGTGTGGGGGCGATTATATGGGTCAAACTTTTGTGTTTAAAACATAGGGATAACATACCAAAGTTATTCAGGTTTACTTCAGGAGCTAAAACAACTTTTTTTGCTTCCTCAAAACTAACTTCGAAATTTTAAGGCCAAGTACCATTCATAAATGGAATTTCTCCAAGGAACTTAGTATCAAACATTTTTTCAAACAAAAAATCATTCTAGATGATTCCTCTGTCGAGCATAAGAGTTTTAACTCACCATTGTCTTGGTAGTAACAAAGGTTAACATAAAACATTCTAATGGCGTATTAAAAGACTTATAATCTACTTAGATGGAGTACAATAGATAAACTCTTAGCTTTAAAAGGGAACTTGCATTATAATAAGATTGTTTTAATTGCAGGAGATTAACAACCCTTTCAAGCACCACTGTGCAATTTTTGAATGCGACAAAATTTCTCTTGTTGAGATACATTCCAAAACTTATGCATATCCTTTAGAGAAAGGTTTTTCAAAGAATTGGGATGAGATTTTTAATAGGGCAAGAGGCAAAGCATTTTCTAGGAATAGTTAACTGCCAGGATTGCGAAGTGGCTTTTTCAGAAGAACCACGAAAAATGACTGTTTCTTGATTATCAGACTAACATTAAATTAGATTTTCACAATATTATCCATGTATTTACTTTGGAAATTTTTGGAAGAGAATGGGGAAGACGCTTATTTAAGAGAGTATAAAAAGGGTGGAAAAGGAGGTGAAACAGAGAGGAGGGAAGATGAAGGGAAAAGACAATTGAAAAAAGGGGAAACTTGAAAGGAAAGGATACTTTTTTGGGAAGAGAAAAAGACAAAAGAAAAATTGCCATAAAGGGAAAGGAGTAGAAGCTAAAAATGGGCGGTAATAAAGAACAGGTGGATAATGATTAAAAGGATTTGTGAGTCAGAAAGGAAAAGACTTTGAAAAATTTTTTGCAAGAATTCTGTGCAAAATCAAAATATTTATCAAAATAAAATCAAATATCATTAATTCAAATTATACCAAGACTTTTCCTAAGGGAACAAAATCTTTCTTCCAGCGAGGGTTTTATAAAAATGTTAGCAAGCCGATTTTAGGAGTCAATAATTTTTAATATGAAATCACCATTTTAGACCTGATAATGAATAAAATAATGCTTAATGTCTATATTTTTAGCACTCGAGTGATGCACGGTACACTTAAAGAAGCTGATACCACTAGTGTTATCACTCATAATAGGCACAGATTCATAAGTTAAATCAAAATCAAGCAATTAATCCACTATCCCAAATATCTGAGTACCACAGTTTCCATTTGTTATGTATTCATCATCGGTGGTTGATAGTGCACCTAAAGTTTGCTTCTTACTATGCCACAAAATTAAGACCTCCCAAGGATTTGGCAGGTTTCTCTAGTTCCTTTTTTAATTATTTTTGTCACCTGCAAAGTCAAGATCTAAATATCCAATTAAATCAAAGTTACAAGAGTGGGGGTACCATAGTCTAATATTCATAGTTCTAATGAGATATCAAATAATTTGCTTTACTGCAGTCAAATGTGACTCGTTGGGAGCCGACTAAAATCTTACGTATTTGCATACACTGAATATGATATCAGGTCAACTTGTAGTTAACTAAATTAATGACCTAACCATTCCTCTATAGGTTTTTTCATCCACATATTTTCCTAATGTGTTTGAGTCAAGATTTGTTGAGGGGCTCATGCGAGTTCTGAATGTTTTTCCTTTTTACATGCCAAAAAGTTTTATGAGCTCCTTTGTGTATTTGTATTTATTGATAAACATCCCTTTTGGAGATTGAATTATTTATATCCCCAAGGAAAATATGAGTTTTCCCATGAGGCTCATCTCAAATTCTCCTTCCATAAGATTTGCAAAATTCTTGCATAAAGAGAGTTAGGACTTCCAAATATGATATCATCCACATAAATTTGTACAATAAGAATGCTAGCATCTATTTTTTGAATAAATAGAGTACTGTCAATTTTTTCTCTTTGAAAATTATTTTTTAAAATAAAAGTGGTCAATCTCTTATACCAAGCTTTTGGTGCTTGTTTGAGATCTAGAGTGTTTTTGAGAGTTAAAAGACATGATTTGGACATGAAGGACTTTTAAAGCCTAGAGGTTGTTTAACAAACGCTTCTTCATCAATAAAATAACTTAGAAAATCAGTTTTTACATTTATTTGATACAATTTAAAACTTTTGAACATGGCAAAAGCTAAGACAATGCAATTTGATTCCAACATTCAATAGGAGAAAAGTTTTTATCATAATCAATACCTTTCTATTGAAATTAACCTTAAGCTATAAACCTGGCCTTATTTTTGATGACTTTACCATCTTTGTCTTCTTTGTTCATTTTAATTCTATAGACCCATCCGGTTCTAATGATTGAGAAAATTTTGGTCTTTCAACTAAATTCCAAACCTGATTTCATTCAAATTAATCCAGCTCTTTGGAACTCCTTAAGTTCTAACCCTTAGAAAATTTCTTGAATTTTAAACTCTTTGGACATCATACAACTAGGGGAACTAGTCGTATGTTGGGATACAATTTAGAAGGGTTTTAGTAGTACGTTACAAAGTATGGTGAGGATAGGTTTCTATCCAAGGTACGAGTGGACAACATATAGGTCATATGTTAGGGTATGGGTCATATGGAGCTAACTTTTATGATAATCAGTGTGTACTTAACCATATTCTACCTTGGGTACGGGTTGTAGGTTACTTCTCATACCTTAGGGTATGATTTGACCTTATATGGCCGTATGTTGGTCAGTGTGGGGGTCTAAGGAGAAGCCTAGGGTATGAGTACGGGTACCACTCATACCCTAGGATATGGATGGTATAGTGGAGTCGTACCCTCCTGCGGGAAATTAATACTGTTTAAGTTGGGGGTAATCTAGACATTTTCCCTTATAACTCCTTGGGACCCTATGACTTAAAACATCTTTTTGGGGTTTCATTAACCTATTTGCAATCAATCAAACACTCTAAACTCTCTCAAAACTTAAGGCTCTTGGGCTAAGCAAAAGTTAGGGTTTTCTTCAAGGTGGTCAATTGAGGCTCATAGGGGTGATTTCTTCTCATCTTCCTCTTAATCTAAGGCATGTTACTCCTCCCTGATTGTTAGTTCCAACTAAGTCATGTTTTATGAATTATTTTCATGGTATAAATGTTGTATGGTTTTGGCTTTCCAAATGTATATTGGGTATTTTGGTTATGAATTCTTGATTATGGTTTCCCATGATTTAATTATGGATTTACATATTTTAATAGTGGTTTGGACATTTGATTGCTTGGAAATGGTTAATGGATACATGGATTTGGCTTTGGAAACAACTATGCTCCCAATGTGTTTAACAAAATGCCTATGAGAATGTTTTTACTAAATTCTTAGACTTTTATTCAACTATTGCACGGTATAACTTGGTAATGGAACCTTAAATGGTATTAATGGTTCAAATAGTTTGGAATGGTTAAATGGTAAGGTCTTAGTGTTCATGGTTGCTTTAATTGAAAGCCTTGTGGGGTACAAGGAAATCCCCCCAAGCAAACTAAATAATGATTATCTTGTGGGGTACATGGGAATCCCCTAAGTCAACTTAATAATGTAATCAATGGGTACATAGGAGTTCCTTCTCCTATAAAAGGTCAGCTAAGGACATTGCTTGCAAGCTATAGTCGGCATGATGATACAACTACTTATAGCCTTGGTAAATAACAAATAGAATAGTGGTATTAGTTATATGGTAATGGTTTTAATTGGGCAATAATGGCAGGGTTTGATAGCTAACCTTGAATGTATGAGTTCAATAGAGGGACACTGGAAACTCATGTTTGCCAACATAAAGATTTGGTCATGATGACCATATAGGGTACCTGGGAATCCCCTAAGTTACAATTGTATATATGTATCATGGAGAGAAAAAGATACTTGGGAATCCCCTAATCTTATGGTATCTTCAGTTCGTGTGGCTACATGCAGGGGCTCATTTAGGGGGTTACATTGGACCCATATAGCCCATGGGTGGTTCTAGGATGATTAAGCTACACATACCCTAGTTAATAGTTTTAAATATATGCTAAACACGATTCTATTTTCCAAGCATGATATATATATATATGGTTCTGAATGCATATGGTTGGTTTATTTGGTTTTAAAGGTTGGGATTATTTTATCCTTATCCTAAGTACTTTCTAGCATTTTTTTGCTAACCCATCTTTGGGTGCTTATATCCCCATACAATGCAGGAATCGACCATTCTACTCCTCCTGCTTAGTGGTCGAATTTGGGATTAGCTTTTGGATTGAAGTGTTGAGCTTTCATTCTTTGGAAGGATCTATTTCATATCACGGATGTCTTTACATACTTTGGTTATTTCATAGATATTAATTTTGGCTATGGTTGGGGACATATCCCTATTGGATATTGTTTTTCTTTTAGTTAGAAGCTTTGTGGAGCTACTATAGGTTGGAATGGGCGGTCTTGGTAGGGGTGTCAGCCTTAGTATTGGCATTGGTATTAAGGCTGATACCATTTGGTAGAACTTATGATTGTTCCATCCTTTTATGTTATGTTATGGATAGGAACTTGGATATTATATCGGTTTGGTTATGGTTTTTGGTTGGTATTTGATTGTTTGACTTACTTGGGTTGGTTACAATTATAGATCTATCCAGAGTCTAAAATTGTAATAAATGCTATCTTTTTATATATTTAGAATTTATCCAACTCATGGTATGTGTATTTGGAGGTTGGGTTAGGTAACAGGGGTGGTCCCCAGTCCTAATTAGACTTAGAATTCCCATTATGATAAGGTCCTGGTTTGGGTTGTGTTAAGTTGGTATCAGAGCTTTAGGTTCATGGTCAATTAAGAGTCCACAAAGTTGTGTTGAGTAGAGTCTCTTTTAAGGGTGTGTATCATGCCACTCATAAGGGGAAGGATATAAGGCATTTAGGAAATATTTCTCTTCTTCATGTTAAATTTTCAAGCTTGGAGTCTAAGGTCTTGGATTCATCTTATTTCTATTTGCTTGTCTTTCAGATCATGCCTTGATGATCTGAAGCTTACAAAAAATCCTCTATCCCAACTGGGGACAATATTGATGGGACATGTTTTATTCATTGGATCCATATCGATCTAAGCGTCTACTCCCTAATTATTCTGCAGTTCCACTATTTTTTCTAGTCCTCCTCAGGCCGATGTGATGAATGTGGAGTTTCATCAATCGATCCATATGATTGCTCAGTTGGTGGCTTCTTAGGCTGAGCATAGTGTATCTTTTATTCTATCCTTTAAGGCTACAAGGGTTGGCCAGTTCATGAATATGATTCCTCCAACCTTTACTGGAGTTAAGGTGGAGGAGGATCCTCTGGATAAGATGAAAAATATTTTTGGTGTTATGCATGCCACTAATATGGAAGGGATAGAGTTTGTAGCTTATCAGCTCAAAGATATGGCATACCAATGGTACGAGGAATGGGATAGGGAAAGGGGTGATGTTAAGGAATCATCTTTGTGGGAGACATTCTCCAAGGCATTTCTACACCAATGATGTCCTTAAAAGTTGAAGAAAGCAAAGGTGGAGGAATTTGTTAATCTAAAATAGGGAAAGATAACGGTCAAGAAGTATGCCTTAAAGTTCCACCAGTTATCTAGGTATGCTCTAGAATTGGTGTCTGATATGAGGTCCAAGATGAGAAAGTTTTCTTCAGGACTATCTTGGGATTTGATCCTTGAAACCAAGACTAAATTATTGATCAAGGACATGGATATTTCTAGGTTGGTTGTTCATGTAATAGGTGGGTAGAAGAAGAAAAAAAAGCAGGTTAAGATAGGTGAAAGGCAGGGTAAGGGTTCAGGTTCTCTGACTAAGGTGATGGTCAACTGCAAAATAGTTAGGATGGTGGTAAGTGGCCAAAGAAGAAGTGGGGGAGTTCTGGTTACTTCTCCACAGCTAGTGCTTCTTACTCAAATTCATCGGGTGACAAGCATTGGTAGGGTGGTGACATCTTCAGGGCATAAAGTGCCCAACTCAGGCAAGTAAGTTACAGTTGACTTCATCATGTCCTTTTTGTAGGTTCTGTGGTCGGTTGCATCGGGGCTTCTGTGATGAGGGGAGTGGTAGGTTCTTCAAATGTGGTCATCCAGGCCACGTACTTAGAAATTATCTTGTTGATAAGGTTGCTTTAGGAGTAAATAATGCTTTGGTTGCCTCTTCATCTTCTCCTGAACCAAAAGGTGTTGCTTCTATATCTGTTTCTTCTTCTGGTGTCAGTATAGGCCGGAATAGGTTATATGCTCTTGCTACCCGATAGGAGTCTGAGGCATCGCCTGATATCATAACTAGTACGTTACAACTCTTTTCTTGGAATGTTTATTATTTACTTGATCTGGGGTCCACTCTTTCCTATGTGACCTCATTTATGGTTATGTATATTGGTTTTGATCCTGAGATTATTTTGGACCTTTTTTCTATTATTATTTTAGACTTTTTTTCTATTTATACCTGATAAGTGACTCTGTGATTACTAAAAAAGTCTATGGGGTATGGTATTTATTGGTAATAAGGAGACTTTGTTGGATTTATGTGAATTAGAAATGGTGGATTTTGATGTTATTTTGGGTATGGATTGGTTACATTCGTGCTACGCATCCTTAGATTGTCGGATCTATAGAGTTGTCTTTAAGTTCTCTGGTGAACCAGTTATTGGATGGAAGGGTGGTTCCTTAGCTCCCAGGGGGAAGTTTATATTATCTCTTAGAGCTTGGAGGTTAATCTCTAAAGGGTGTCTCTATAATTTAGTCCAATTTAAAGATTCCAACTCGAAAGGTCCATTTTTTTGGTTGTGGTGGTGAATAGGTTTCCTAAGGTCTTTTTGAATAATTTTCTTGGTGTTCCTCTAGTTAAGGAGATTGAGTTTGGGATTGATTTGGTTTCGGACACTCATCCAGTATCTATTTCTCCTTAAGGAATGGCTTTGACTGAGTTAAGGGAACTCAAGAATCAACTTAAGGATTTCTTGGATAGGGGTTTCATCCATCTTAATGTGTCCCCTTGGGGTGCACGAGTGTTATTTATATGTAAGAGGGATGGTTCCCTTTGAATGGCATTGATTATATAGATAACTTATTTGATCAGTTGCAAGGTGCCAAATTATTTTCTAAGATAGATCTTTGGTCTGGGTATCATTAGCTTAAGAATAGGGAGGTGGATATCCCTTCCGTACTCAGTATAGGCACTTTTAGTTCTTGGTTATGTCATTCATTTGACCAATGCCCCCACGGTATTCATGGATCTAATGAATAGAGTCTTCCGTCAGTTCCTGGATTTTTTGTCATATTATTCATTAATGACATCTAGGTATATTCTAAGAGTGAGGTGGATCATGTCATTGATGACATCTATGTATATTCTAAGAGTGGGGTGGATCATGCCAATCACATCTATGTGGTGTTACAGACTCTAAAAGAATAGCAGTTGTATGTTAAATTCTCTAAATGTGAGCTCAGATTGAACGCTATTACTTTTTTGGGTCATATTGAGGGGATCATGGTGGATCTACAAAAGGTGATGGTGGTTAAGAAGTGGCCTAGACCTACAACTCCAATCGATATTTGGAGTTTCTTGGGTTTGTCCAAGTACTATAAGAGGTTTATGAAGAGTTTTTTTATGATAGCTGCCCTATTGACTAAGTTGACTTAGAAAAGGGTGAAATTCTCTTGGTCGGATACTTGTGAGGGTAGTTTTGATAAGTTGAAGGATAAGCTAACTTCGGCTCGATTTTGACATAGCATGAAGGCAATGAGGGGTTTGTGGTTTACTGTGATGTATCCCGAGTGGGACTGAGTGGTTTTTTGATACAGCATGGTAAGGTGATTACCTATGCTTTTAGGCATTTGAAAGTTCATGAGAGGAATTATCCTACGCATGATTTGGAGCTTTTAGCTATGGGGTTTGTATTGAAGATCTGGAGGCACTATTTGTATAGAGTGCACGTAGATTTTCTCAGATCATAAGAGTTTACAGTATGTATTTATGTAGAAAAAGCTTAATCTCAGGCAGAGAAGATGGCTTGAGCTTCTCAAGGACTATAATATGAGTCTTTACTACCACCCAGGTAAAGCTAACGTGGTTGTTGATGCTCTTAAGAGGTTATCCATGGAGAGTTTGGCTCATGTGGAGAAGGAGAAGTGAGAGTTGGTAAAGGATATTCACTACTTGGCTAACCTTGGAGTTTGGCTCTTAGAATTCGAGGATGGTAGTGTGATGGTGCATGAAGTGGTGGGTCATCTCTTGGTGCGGAGATCAAAAAAAAGCAAATGCTAGACCCTGTCTTGATGAAAATCAAGAGTGATATAGGTGGGCAAAAAGTGATGGTATTTGAGATCAGTGGTGATGGTACCTTGCGATACCAAAGGAGGTTATGTGTTTTGGATGTCGATGGTTTGCGAGAAAGGGTATTAGCTGAGGCGCATGAATCGCACTATACTGTGCATCCTGGTTCAATGAAAATGTATCATAATCTCAAGAAGATATATTAGTGGAATGGTATGGAGAAGGTAAAGGTGATTCTTTGCCAAAAGTTCTATATGGATGTAAGGTGTAGGGACTTGGAGTTTGAGGTTGGGGATAGGGTATTCCTAAAGGTGTCTCCCATGAAGAGAGTAATGCGGTTTGTGGAAAAGAAGAAGATCAGTGCCCAGAATATTGGTCCTTATATGGTTTTACGGAGGGTTGGCAATGTTGCGTATGAATTGGAGTTCCCTTTTAGTTTAAGCTCCATTCATCTGGTTTTCTATGGCTCTATCTATAGAAAGTGTATGGGTGATCCTTCATTGGTTATTCCTTTGGAAGGTTTGGGTATCTCAGATTTCATCTTATGAAGAGATCCTAGTGGAGATCTTGGATCGGTAGGTTCATCGATTGCGTACAAAGGATGTAGCTTCGGTTTCACAAGGTGGAAGAAGCTACTTGGGAAGCAGAAGAGGTCATGAAGTCTAAATATCTGCATTTGTTTTCTGCTCTGGATATTCGTGCGGAAGGTATGTATTCTTGATCACATCTTTATTTTCTAACTTGGTTAAAGTAAGGTTAATTTCCTTGAATCTTTGTTTTCTAATTTGGTTAAAGGTTAGAATAGTTATGTTGGGGTGTAACTCAAGCTTGTACTACCTTGTCCGTCATTCGGGGATGAATGATCCTAGTAGGGGAGACGGAAACACCTTGGGTTTTGACCCTTGGAAAATTTCCTGAGTTTTGAACTCTCTGGACATCATATGACTAGGGGTAATAGTCGTATGTTGGGATACAATTTAGGAGGGTCTTAGTCATACCTTAAATAGTATAGTGGAGATAGGTTTCTTTCAAAGGTATGAATGGACAACATACAGATCGTATGTTAGGGCACGGGTCATATGGGGTAAACTCGTATGATAATCAGTGTGTCCTCAATAACATTCTATCTAAGGAATGGGTTATAGGGTACGATTAGGCCTTGTATGGTTATATGTTGGTCAGTGTAGGGGTCTAAGAGGATGCCTAGGGTACGAGTGAGGGTACCACTCATACCCTTGGGTATGGATGGTATGGTGGAGTCGTACCCTCCTATGGGAAATTAATACAATTTATGTTTTGGGTAATCTGGACATTTACCCTTATAATTCCTTGGGATCCCACGACTTAAAACACCTTTTTAGGGCGTCATTATCTATTTGCAACCAATCAAACACTTTAAACTCTCTCAAAATCTCTTAAGGCTCTTAGGTTAAGAAAAAGCTAGGGTTTCCTTCAAGGTAGTCAATTAAGGCTCATAAAGGAGATTTCTTATCATCTTCCTCTCAATCTAAGATATGCTACTCCTCGCTCATTGTTAGTTCCAACTAAAGGCATGTTTTATGAATTGTTTTCATAGCATGAATGTTGTATGGTTTTGGATTTTCAAATATTTATTGGGGGTTTTGGTTATGAATGCTTAGTTATGGTTCTCCCATGTTTGAATTATGGATTTACATATTTTAATAATTGTTTGGACATTTGGTTGCATGGGAATGGTTAATGGATTCTTGGATTTGGCTTTGGAAACACTATGCCCCCAATGTGTTTGACTAAATTATTGGACTTTCATTGAACTATTGCATGGTATAACTTTGTAATGGAACCATAAACCGTATAAATGGTTCAAGTGGTTTGGAATGGTTAAATGGTAAGTTCTTAGTGGTCATGGTTGATTTAATTGAAAGCCTTGTGGGGTATAAGGGAATCCCTCAATCAAACTTAATAATGATCATCTTGTGGGGTACATGGGAATCCTCAAAGTCAACTTAATAATGTAATCTATGGGTTTGGGAATCCCTTCTTCTATAAAAGGTCGGCTAAGGACATTATTTGCAAGCTATAGTCGGTATGACGATCCCACTACTTATAGCCTTAGTTAATAAAAATGTAATGGTAGTCTTGGTTATGTGGTAATGGTTTTAATTAGTCAATAATGGTAGGTGTGATAGTTAACCGGGAAGGTGTGAGTCCAATAGATGGACACTTGAAACTCATGTTTGCCGACATAAGGATTTGGTCATGATGACCGTAGAGGATACATGGGAATCCCCTAAGTTACAATTGTATATATGTATCATTGAGATCAAAGGGTACTTGGGAATCCCCTCCTCCTATGGTATCTCTGGTTCATGTAGCTACACGCATCGGGACCTGTTCAGGGGGTTACATTGGACCCATATAGCCCGTGGGAGGTTCAAGGACGGTTAAGCTACACATACCCAGGTTAATGGTTTTAAATGCATGCTAAACCCAGTTCCTTTTTCCCATCATGGTTATATATATATAT
>NC_061117.1:179370510-179435510 GCF_002878395.1 Capsicum annuum | reverse complement strand
TATAATTTTAATTTTTTATACGTAAAAAAATAATACTTATAATCTACTTTCTAATTACTTTTATTATTATTTTTATATTCAGAAAATAGATATATACTCTTGGGCCTTTAATTATAGTATTTTTCCATTAATAACAAATTAAGACAAAGCCTAATATTAATATAAAAAACTAAAACTCTTTAATTGCTTCACTTTTTACATTTTACTTTCCAAGTTTTCAGAAAATTCTCATTATTTCCTCATCTTACTTTCATCTTACTTTTCTCATTCGTCAAGTTGTGATTTAGGTTTGTTTCTCTTCTTTCTCTTTTTTTGTATGAAATTATGTTATAATTAATTACTTTATGGAGTTAATTTTTTAATAAGTTGTCTCTAATTATTCGCTCTTTTGTATGCACACATTTTATATGAAGGGAACTTTCAGACAAGCTACTGTGACTAGTGACTTAGAAATTGAACTACTTGGGTATCCACATAATATTACTTTGGGAGATAG
The DNA here is from genome assembly GCF_002878395.1 of Capsicum annuum. Classification (NCBI taxonomy): domain Eukaryota; kingdom Viridiplantae; phylum Streptophyta; class Magnoliopsida; order Solanales; family Solanaceae; genus Capsicum; species Capsicum annuum. The sequence continues at coordinate 179,435,014 of NC_061117.1, read as the reverse complement.
TAGTTTAGACGTCTTAGTAATTTGTCAACTTAATTTTTATTGGAACTACTCTATGATCATTGTTTTTTTTAATCTTTTTAGTGAAAATATTTAATTTTTTTCTTCAATCACATTATAATTGTAAAAAATCTGAGAAAACTGAAAAATTTAAAAAAAACAAAAAAAAGGACTAAAACCGAAATTAAAAACCGACTGTATATTGGTTTGATTTGGTTTATAGAATTAGAAAATCGACATTATTAGTTTGGTTATATTTTAATAAAAAAATGAACCAACCCGACCTATATACACCCCTAGATATGGTTATGGTTGTTGGTTTGTATTGGATGGTTGGACTTGCTTGGGTTGGTCAAGATTATAGACCTATCTGAGAGTCTAGAATTGTGATAAATACTTTCTTGTTATACATTCAAAATTTCTCTAACTCAGGGTGTGCGTATTTGAAGGTTGGGTTGGGTAACAGGGGTAGCCCGCAGTCCTGTTTGGACTTGTGATGCCCATTATGACAAGGCCCTAGTTTGGGTTGTGTCACTCTTCCTTCATAGATTTAACCCATAACTCGTCTTTGAGAACCTCATCAACCTTTTTAGGTTTAATTTGACAAATAAAGGCCACCGATGCTTGATTTCTCAAAGAATTTCTCATCTACATCTTATCATTTGGATTTCCAATAATGAGCTCATTTAGAAATCTTACATTGTGTCTCCATTTTCTTGGAATATTTATTTTTTATAGTTTAGTGGCTGAAGCTTACTCTGGTGGAGCAGTAGTCGACTCAGACTTTGTTTGTTCAGCAATTATATTAGGGATAATTTTATTTTGAGTATTATTTACCTGTTCCTCATCAAAACTCAAACTCATACAGACAAGATTAGAATCATCAGAAACTATATCATAGATTCTTCAACACACAGTTTTCATTTATTAAAAGCTCTATAGGCACGACTAGTGGGAGAGTAACTGAGAAAGATACCTTCGTCGCTTGAGGATTAAATTTTCCTAAATTATTCTTACCATTGTTATGAATGGAGCATTTTCATCCAAAATGATGAAAATAACAGATGTTTGGCTTCTTTTCTTTCCATAACTCTTAGGGGGGTTTTCTTTAGTATAGGCCTAATGAGACACCTATTGAGAATGTGAGATGTCGTGTTTACCGGTTCTGCCCAAAAATGGTCAGGCAAGTTTTACTCGAGTAACATCATTTGTACATTCTATGGAAAGGATCTATTCTTTCGTTCAACTACACTATTCTTTTGAGGGGATCGAGGAGAAAAAAGTTTTGAGAGTAACTATTTTGAGCGCAGTAGTCTTCAATCCTTGTTTTCAAATTCTCCTACGTGATTGCAATGAAAATAAGTGATGAAATACCTTGGTTCTCTTTGAACTTTTCTACAGAAAATTTTAAAATTAGCAAAAGCTTCATATTTATGAGAAAGAAACATTACCCGTGTAAATCTAAAGAAATCATCAATGATAACATCTCATATCCTTCCACTAATGCTAGCTATTTTGGTGGGGCCAAACAGATCCATGTGGATCATTTGAAGGGGTTTGGTGGTGTTGATAATGTCTCTATCTTGAACGATGTCCAAGTCTATTATCAAGATGATAAGCATCACAGATGTGATCTTTCTCAAACTTAAGTTTTGGTAGACCCTTCACCAATTCAAGTATAGAAAGCTTTTCAAAGATACACCAAATCCTACATCACAAAGTTGGTTGATGCTCAATAACTTTTCCTGAGCCCATCAATAAGTAAACTGCAATTAGCTCTCAAGAAGAGTTAATCTTTACAAAGCTGACTCCTATGGCTTCTCCTTTGGTATTATCTCCAAATCTAATGGATCCACAATTAAAGTTCTTTATAGTGCTGAAATTCTCTTTCTTTTTGGTTATATGTCGGGAACATCTGTTGTCTATTACCCACGTTCCTTTTTTGTAGTTTTTGTGGACATGCTCCTGCAAAATAGAATAATTAATTTATTTTAGGTACCCAAGTGGTTTTGGTCCTTGAGGGTTAGATGTTCTTTCTTCAGGTCTCTAAATCCACACTCCTCTTAATCGTTGTCTACAGTTATGTGATTTGTGCCTCTTTTTTTAATGAGTGTAGCAGATAGGTCCATGATAGGAGAGAGAGGTTTTGGCAGAGGTAAAGAAATCAAAGGAAGAAGTGGATTTAGATTTTAAAGTATTTGCCTTGACAAAACTATGACGGTGTGATTTTCTAATGCTGTTTAAATACTTAATATCATCAAAATCCTTGTGAAGCAAGTTGATTTCTATCTGGCTTGCTTTAAGTTGTATTTTGCCAGTTTATTCTTTCTTTCTCAATTTTCCTTTTTAGCTAAGTTTTCTTAAAAAATTTCTTTGGCAATTTTGTTGTATTCATCAATGATCTTCTAAAACTCATCAGTGGTCATGTCAAGATTTGATTGAAGAATGTTGCAATATTGATAGTTAAATAGTCATACCCTACTGGGTTCACCTATCTCCATGAAACACATATTTGCAATTTCTGTGTAGTCTCTAATTTCATCTTTATCACTCCAGGAACCAAAGTTTTTGTCTTTCTTGGATGACCTTCTCCTTAATTTTGGGTAGTATTGTTTGAAGTGGCTCAGTCCCCCACAATAATAGAAACAATAATCATTTCTTGTGAATTCATTATTTTTGAAGGTTTGTTGAGGTCTCTGCTTCCTTTGCCTTACAATTTTCCTAACTTTACGATTTATAAGAGTCATTCCTTCATTGTTTTCCTTATCTATGTTTTTGTCTTCTCTCAGGCTTAGAACATTGAAGGCTATATGCTTTTTTTTCTCCGCCTTGCTATACTTGTTTATATGATTTTTTTCATAACCAAGAATATTACCTCGCAGCTCGTCATGGTCATGTTATGGAGATATCCATCTTCCAAAATTTATATCTTGGTTTCCCATGCTTTTGGAAGACTCCTCACTAGTTTCTTGAATTGAAGACGATTTGAGTATATCATCCTTAAGGACTTTAGTTCACAGAAAATTTTGTTGAATAATGTGAACATTGACTCCACTCTCTTATTTTCGTCCATTTTGAATAACTCGTACTCATTTACCAGAGCATTAATCCTTACTTTCTTTACTTTGGTAGTACTTTCATAAGTCACTTCAAGTTTGTCCCAGATTTCTTTGGCTGTTTCACAGGTTTATGTTATTGTCGTATTTTTCTCCACAGTAAAGTAAACTTATATCTCTAGAATTAGTTTCGATTACCTCTTTTTGTTCCTTAGTTATCTCAAAAATTTTGAAATCGTCCATGTTACTGGCTTCCTTTTCCTTCTGTTTGTCCTTCATTTTGGGTATAAGTTTTGGTCCCTTCTTGATGACTACCCAAGCACGAAAGTCAGTTGACTACATAAAGATTCTAAATCTGTTTTTTCAGTGCGAGTAGTGTTGTCCATCAAAGTAGGGTGGTCTTGTTAAGGAGAGCTCATCTTGAATGAGTACTCCCAGAATATGGTAGTTGACCATTTGATCTTTACTCATGTGTGGTTAACCAACTCTTTACAGTGAGACCTACTCTGATACCAATTGAAATTCAAGAGAGGTGTGAATTGAAATCTTTTTTGAGACAACTGATCGACTTTGTTGGTCAACTCTCCTACAAGTAAGTATACGTAATAAAATAAAATTAAACTAAATGTATAAAATAAAATATAAATGAGAATACAGAAGTTTATACTGGTTCGGATTACCAGTGTAGTGCCTATTCCAGTCCTCTTGGGTTGCAAGGGTTTCCTTTAGAACTTGATGTAAAGTATGAGTTACAATGTATTTCAACAAGTCCTAGATCTTGATCCTTAATTTTCCAGATCTTGCGACACAACCTCGACTGGTATAATGAAAGGACTGATTCAATCTTTTTTCTTTTTGTAACTATTTTAACTGAGAGAATTACAAAGCTTTGTGAAGACTTAAAGATGAGACAGGGTGACATTTTCTTGTAAAATTACATGTGTATCCTTCTATCTTCAATGCCCTTAAGTAGTCTTTTTCTTTTTGCTGTTTCCTTGCTATAGAAGGAAAACCCAAGGGATTTTCTTTCAATCAAGGATTTGTATTGATTCCTTGATTGAGAATTAACATCATTGGCATGTCCATATCAAATATGTTCGTGCATGTGATATAATCTCCCTTCCCTTAATGGTGGTTTACATCTATACACGCCCATATCAGACATGTCCTTGTAGAGAACGTAATTCTATTACCTTGTTTTACTGTGTGCGAGATCTTTCTTTCATGATTATTGCTCCATCATCAACTATTAGAATCATTAACTTCCCCTTTTAAGGTATCTTCTAAATCATCCAACGACCTCTTCCAAATATAGTTTTGAGGCTTCCTATCTTTTGATTCTTTGCGTTGATTTCCTCCAAAGTGAGTCCTACATATTTAATTTATTTGTTTGTCATTATTAAAACACATTAGGTTAATATATGAGGCTAATAATTACTATATTAGACTTGAGGTAGAGTTATTACAAGAAGTTAAGATTAAGAGTTTAATCTGTTGTAATTATTTGGAGTCTGTAATCACTTTATTTCTTGAGTTTAGTGGAGAGTTAGGAAATCCTAAGAGATAGGTCATAAATTTTCTTCCCTTGAGCAAAGAGGTTTCCACATCAACATCGGTTACATTTTATCTTTTGCTTTGTCTTTCCCTTATAACTGTATTATTGTGCTGGTTGGTAAAGAGACCTAGACCCTTGATACTTGGTGGGCTCCTACGTTTCATCAGTACTGAAAATAGATAGAAAGATAATGGAAAGTTGATTCATAATATATTGAAAAAACTGCGTGTGGGCTTAATTCCTCTTATTGATTTATTGGGCTTCCTGTCACCAACATGATGATTAGGTCTAGCCCCTTGTTAGTTTAAAATGATATTGTAAACAAAGAAAAAGGAAGGGTAATTTATTGTATGTGCTTTTTCTCCATTAAAGAGGGGCATAAGTTTTTGAAGCAGGGAAAGAGAAAACAAACATGAAAAATGGAAAGAAAATCTGAGAATTAGTGCACATTTTCATTCATAGAGCAAAATATATAATACATGTGGTCTAAGAATATCCGTAGAAACCAATCTCCTTATGTTGTCCTGAAATAAAGCACCACCACTCACTATAACTAGCTTCTAAAAATCTAAAACTTTCAACAAAATTATCTATAGATTATAGAAAAATATCAAGACCAAGATACCAAGTTGGCAACAGTTAGTATCACACAAAATCAACACCCTTCATCACTCTTCCTTAATGCAAGTGCTGCTGGTTACTCCAAGCTTAGATCTGAAAAGCTCAAATCTCTATTTTTGTAATGCCTTTATAAAAATATCAGCTAGTTGATCTTTCCCACAGTAATGAAGAATCTGAACTTCATTATCTCTTTCATCTTCTCGAATGGAATGATGCTTGATTTTAATACGTTTAGTCTTTCCATAAAAGACTGGATTCTTTACCATAGCAACTGCAAGCTTGTTATCATAAAGGATTTTTTGTTTCTTTGCTTGGCTGAAGCGCCAAGTTGCCCAAGATTTTTCTCAACCATGAAGCTTGATTAACAACACCTAAGGCAGCAATGCACTCTGCTTCAGCAGTTGATTGATCCACAACCCCTCCTTCTTTGTGCACCAAAAAATGACACCTAATCCTAGAGCAAAACAATATCCAAAAGTACTTTTCATGTAATCTTGTGAACCATCCCAATCATTATTAGTAAACCCCAACAATTTCATAGATGTGATTCTTACATACCATAATTAATGATGGCCCGAATGTACCTCAAAATTATTTTTGCTGCTTTGAGGTGAATTTCAGTTAGTGAATGCCTAAAGCTTGACAACACACTTGTTATGTACATAATGCCAGTCCTTGTGGAATATAGATACAATATAAAACCAAGTAAACTTCCAAAAAATGGAGCATCAACCAAACCAGATTCATTCTCTTTCAATAGTTTCTCTCCTTGAACTACAGGTGTACTTACTGGCTTGCATTTGTTAAGACAAACTTCCATAATATTTTGGTAGCACATTTATTCTGAGAAATAAAAAATCCTTAAGAAGATTGAGAAACGTCCATTCCTAAGAAATAAGTCATCTTTCCCAGATCATTCATTTCAAAAACCTTTTTAGTTTGCTCTTTGAAGTCTATGATAGACTTTGTTCTACTACCAGTCACTAACAGATCAGCACCATAGAGGGAAACTACGAGAAAGTCATTTGTTTGTAGTCTTTTAATATACAAGGTTGCTTCATTGCAACTTCTATTAAACCCCAAATCAGTAAGTAACTATAAATTAGTGCATACCAGGGTGTAGGTGCCTGCTTCAAGCCATAAATTACTTTTCTTAACAAGTTTACCTGATCTCCAGATCCTCTAACCTTCAGGTTGCTCTACATAAACTTTCTCTTTAAGAAACCCGTTAAGAAAAGCAGACTTTACATCTCGTTAAAATACTTTCCACCTTTGGTATGCTGCAACTGCAAGAAGCAATCTGATAGTATCAAACCTAGAAATTGGTGCAAAGGTTTTAAGAAAATCAAGTCCATCTTGTTGGGCATACCCTTTTACAACCAGCCTTGTTTTGTACTTATTGAGTATGCCATACGATTTCAAATTAGTCTTGAACACCCATCTAGTTCCAAGAACCTTCTTGTCATGCAATCTAAGTACAAGTACTCATGTATCATTCTTGGTAATAAAATTGAGATCCTCATCCATGGCATCCCTCCATTCTAGAATTTACAATGCATTATCTACACATGTTGGCTCCAATATAGCAATATTGCATCTATTATTTATATCTTCAATTGATATGGTACCTCTTACCGTAAAATTATCAAAATCCTCTCCATCTAGAATTGATTCTTCTTCTTGGATACTTTGTTCTTGATTAGTGATCTGTAAAGAAGCAATAACTATCTTCTTCTAGTCTCACATAGCATTATCATCAAACTTAACACATCTACTCACATGTATTTATTGTGAATTAGGATTTAAAATCTTATAGCCTTTAGAAGTGTTGCTATATCCCACTAATATTCCTACATCGGCTCTTTGCTCAAGTTTATCCCTTTTAACTTCAGGAATGTAAGAGTAATATATGCAGTCAAACACATTAAGATGTAAGACTGATGGCTTAATTCTAATCCATGCTTCATATGGTGTCTTCCCTTCAATAGCTCTCATTGGCAATATATTCTGGAGATAGACACTAATGTTGATAGCTTCGGCCCATAACACCCTAGGAAACCCTTTATCAAATAAAAGACACCTAGCCATATTCATAATAGACCTATTTTTCCTTTCACTTACACCATTTAGTTGTGGTGTGTAAGTAACAATAAGTTGATGATGAATTCCTGCTTTCTAAAGAAAATCCTTAAATTTATTGGAAGTGAACTCAGTCCTATTATCAGACCTTAAGATCTTTATCAAATAGTCACATTGGTTTTCAATACTTGCTTTAAAATTTTGAAACGTGACAAATACTTCAGATTTTTTATTTAGAAAATAAATCCAACAAAACCTGTAAGGTCATCAATGAATAAAAAGAAGTATTTTTTGCCATTATAAGAAAAAGTTCTCATAAGTCCACACACATCAGTGTGTATTAGTTGGAACTTTTTACTAGATCTCTGGGCTTGATTTATTGGAAATGGTGATTGACTTAGCTTCCCATTTTGACAAACTCCACATACATTACAGTTTTTATTTATGAAAGGAAAATCTGTCACAAGTTCCCTATTTTGCATCATTTGTAAAGACCTAAAATTTATGTGGCCAAGCCTTTTATGTCAGACATAACTGTCATTTTGTATGTCGACATAATCTCCAATCTCAGTATATTTCCAATCAAGGGGAAAGATTCTATTGGGCATTTTGACCGTGAGTAATTTTATATAGTTGGATCCATGATTTCATATGCTTTATTTTTAAATAACAGGGCATATTTGTTATCAAGCAACTAACCAACACTGAGAAGACTTTGGCAAATTTCAGGAACAAATAATACCTTAGAGATAAGTTTTATACCTGAGGGATTTTCAATAGCAACTGTTCATTTTCCCTTAGCATCTAAGAGTCTGCCATCTCCAAGTCTGATTTTGGAAAAATAGTTTTTCTCCAAACATTCAAAGTTATTCAAGTAAGCTATCATATGATGTGTACATCCACTATCAACAAGCTACACATCATGATCTTGAGGTGTTATATTGAATTCTCTAATAATAGAAAAAACAAACAACTTCTCTTCATGATCTTCAACATTTTCAGCAACTTGGGTTGGCTGTGCTTGAGCTGGTCAGTCTTGATTTCTTTTGCAGACCTTATCAACATGAACAAACTGTTTGTAGACCTTGCATTGAACTCCAGGTCTATACCAACAAAACTTTTCCGTGTGATTGGTCTTTTTATAATAAGGACAAGGTGGAATTTTCGATCTCCTATATCTCTTTTTGTTATATTACTCTTTCTTCTCCTTTCCATGTTTCTATTTAATTTCCCTTTTAATTCACCAGACTGAGCTTTAGACCTTTGAGCAGCCATAAGAGAAACTTCATTTGAACTCTCTTCCTCTCTAAAAGCTTTTCTTTTCTTCACAACTTGAAGAGCATTGGATAGTTCATTGAACGTGACATGATACGTAGCCCAAGTATCTTCTATTGAGGATATTTTTCCTTTAAACTTCTCTGGGGGTGTCACCATCGCCTTCTCAACAATCCTCTGCTCTTCTACTTTTTATCCCAACAATCGAATCTAATTAACAATTTTCATGATCCTATCAATATAATCTTTTACCTTTTTAGTCTCTTTCATCCTTAACATCTCAAATTCTTTTCTTAGATTCAATATTTGCATTTTTCTTGTCCTATCACTCCCCTAAAATTCTTGCTTTAGTATATCCCATGCTTCTTTGGTAGTTTCACATGCCATGATCCTTGTAAAAATTGATTCGGAGACGGCTGCGTGAATGAAAGACAAGATTTTTGGGCCTTTTTGCAATCTCTTCTTCATGATTTCTGATGTGCTGAAGAGTTGGGTTTACTCTAAAAGGTTCTAGAGTGTTGTCTTCCTCAACATACTTCTATAAACCAATACTCTTCAAGTATTTCTTCATCTTTACTGCCCAAACTTGATAGGTCTCTCCATTAAATATAGGAGGTGAAAGAGGAGAGTTGATGGAAGACATGTGACAAAGAAAGCTGGACATAAAAAGACCTGAACAAGTTAAGCTTATTGGTGATCTTTGTTGTGTTGTTTCCTCAGAAAAATAGTCCCTCAAAGATCAACCTAACTCTAATACCAGTTGAAGTAGAGAAAGAGAGAACAAACATGAAAAATGGAAAGAAAATTTGAGAAGTGGTGCAAATTTTCATTCATACAGCAAAATATACAATACATATGGTCTAAAAATATCCCTCAAAACCAAGAAACTTGTCTCCTTATGTTGTGTTGAAATACAGCACCACCATACACTACAACTAGCTTCTAAAAATCTAGAACTTACAAAAAAATAATCTATAGATTACAGAAAAATATCAAGACCAAGATGCAAAGTTGACAGCAGTTAACATCACACAAAATCAGCACCCTTCATCAGTTTTGCAATACGTGCCTCAGTATATTGATTCAGAGCTTTATTCTATTACGTTTGAATAATGTGAAATTTTTGTCCAATTTAAATATGTGGCAATCAATAAAAGGGGGTCGCCTTCTATTTTTATTTTTTATACAAATAGAGGATAGCAGAGTGATGCCACATTTGCAATATGTAGTCTGTTTTTCCATCACAAAGGTCATTAAGGCTATCTAGTTGGAAAGGATAATTACTAATATTACAAGTGTGAACTAGCATCCTAATTTCGGAAACTCAAATTGGATTGGTAAATTAATGCATAGAAAATTAAGAAGGGGATAAGTGCGATTGCATTCCCACATTGCTTAAACAATGAACTAAAGTTTTCTCACTTATAAGTTATATTATTTTTATCGTGGCAATTGAAGTATTAGTTTATATGATTTTTCCATTTAGTTCGTGCACTTGGAAACTAAAGCAGTCATATGATGGATGGTTTGTGAAGAATGTATACAGTACTTGTGAAAAATTATTGCTTGGTACTTATTTGTCTGCTAAAGTGAGTGCCCTAATTCCTAAAGAATGTTACTTGAGTTAGGAGGTATGAGGTATTCAGGAAAAGAGACGATTGTCAAAGTAAACATTTCGATGATTATCAGTGTCCATTGAATTAGTCAGTAAGCTGTAGGATGCACTTGTATCTAATTTCAGATCGATTCAGCTGATACAACCGTCTATACTATGGAGCATTGACATAGGTTTTTGGTTCTTCTTGAGTTAAAAGATTCTCTGTCAGTGTTTTCTATAAATCACTTTGTATTGGTTCTTGGATCTTGTTGACTAAAATAAATTGTCAATCTTTTCTATTAATTACTTCGTTCTCATCTAGATTTGGCCAGATAGTTAGTAGTCCAATAGTTTCTTATTCCTCAATTTGTATTACAATTTGTTAGTTCAATTGTTGGATATCTTGCTATCTATTATCATATTTTCTTGCAACCCTACTTTGAAAATTTTCTCTTTGAGCTAAGGTTTATCAGATGCAGTCTCTCTACCCCACAAAGGTAGGGGTAAGGTCTGCGTACATCCTAGCCTCATTACGCCCCACTTTATGGATTGCATGGGGTTTATTGTTGTTGTGGTTGTTGTTCTCTATTTGCCTATGTATCCTATTGATATGGATTTTGGAGGCAACTCATGAGAAGGTCATTATTCCAGCTATTGCCTGTTACAATATTCTTATAACGCGTCTCTAAATATCACATCCCAAAATAATTCCTAAATGTGGCTGGCACCCGCTAACACTACCTGTCGGAAGTACCAATCTTCTTTACACTTTACTAGTTAATAAGCACTACAATAAAGTATATTATATTCCAACGCATCGATAAATAACGAATAATAACTCAAACAAAAATCCATAATCAAACTATAAATTCAACAATCACTCAAAAATTAAATCTTTGTCCCAAATCCCACAGTAAGACATTGAGCATCTAAAATAGAGTTACATGAGTTAAGTCTTCCGGCATGCAAACCCAACAAAAAGAATTATAATCTAAAAGTAACTAAAGCTGAATGACAGCCTCCATGAAAAATGTGAAGGCTCACCTTAGCAACAGAATTTACATATAAAGACCGTCATCCACAAGTCTCTCTCTCCACAACCGAATTTGCAAGTATGCAAGTAAGGAGTGAGCTATATAAATATAACCGATTAAGAACCTCGTCTTGCTACTTTAAGTACTCCTGGGACATGTATTAGAAAATACATCAACATCAAGAACATATAGTTATTACACACAAGAAGTATATCATAATAAGGTGACCAAAGAGGCCCAACAATCCTTCATCAAGAACCATACACCTCAATACAATTCATACAGAGCACTTATCATAATTTTTAGTTAAAGTAATTAGCCAACATCAGGAGTTTTGGACAACATTCACAATGTGCCAAATACATTAAGAGTATACACAATACTCAGGTAAGCATACACAATGTCCCAATCTCAAAACAAAAAGTATACACAATTCTTAAGGGAAGCATACACAATGCCCCATTAAAACCAAGAAGCATACACAATGCTCCAATCTCATAGCACACAAACACATCATAGCACAAAATGTTTTATAAAAGGAATTTTAGTATTCTTGAACATAAAGTATACTCGCAACCCACTATCCAAACATAGCACTTTCAAAAATAATGAATTGCTCTTACAGACACATTAATTTTGTAACCAATATCTGACCCTCTTATTAATAGAGTCACTACTATAGCCATACATGTCTCTCTTCATTAGTCAATTATCGCCAAATCAAAAAGTTTATTTCTCTTTTGTTAGAAGTAGTAGCAATCAAAGTTACAATATGCATCAATAGGAAAAATTGAATAGTTTCTTCACACGGTACTGCTAAGTTCCAATATTTTTTTTATTTGCCTAACTCCACTATATCAACTAATCACTATCTAACTCCACTAACAATTAATCTTTTATCAATAATTTAGTACTTCAACCATCAGTCTACTCTTAAGGCTTTATCCTATACGACAACTCCAATTCAAGCAAACAAAACATGAAGAATGGGAAAAGTTGATACCTATTACTAGTCTTCTGGAAATTCTCAATTTAGTAGACATCCTTTTTGCATTCAATTTTCCAAGTGTCTAAGCTATAGAGAAAAACTAAACAACATCGGGTGCTTGTTTTCTCCCCAAAAATAATGGAATAGAGAGCCCTAATATGTTTACTCTTTCAGGTACCGAGTCATGAAAGCTGAGAAAGGGGATAGGTTTTGGCTTTTGACTTGCCCACTTTAATTCATATAATTAATATTAATAATATAGGCTAAATTACTCGTTTACCCTTTATTAAAAAAATTGAGTTATTACATTCTTCTCCACTTAAAATAACGTTCGTCCTTGAACGTGACAGGAATCATTCAAGAAACGTCAAATGAGTGTCTTGCACAGATAAGTGAAAAGTAAGATGAACAATAAACAACCTAGGTAGCTCGGGCAAATAATCTAGAAACACATCAACAAATTCTCGAACAACGGTAACTCTGTCAATAGTAACATTCTTAGCTTGTGCATAATGAACAGTAGCAATAAAAACCAAACACCCATGATTAACTATTCGACATGCCTTTACATAAAATATTTTCTTGAGTCACAAGAGTCATACCTTCCCTACACTAAAGGTGGCTTTTCAGGAAAATAGAAACATATAAACTTAGCAACAATCAATAAAAGCATAACATAATGTCAATCAACTCATATCCATAATCACATAAATTCAAACATAGGCAATAGAAGCAAATCAACTATGATAAACATATATCATACAATCTGTATAAATTCTATTCACAGATAAAATGTCCCTCATTTGGCTCATAACCATATATAGCACAATAAGAGTCTCAACTCTTCTTTCTAAAAAAATTAAAGTAATAGATGGGGATACAAACAAATACGTAGAACAATGATAAATAAGAGAATATACCTCATGAGAACTAACAGTATAATACATGTGACTACCACATCAGGTGCCTCATTATCTTGTCTAGCAATAACGAAGAATCTCGGTGGTCCACCCCCTATTTGAGCAGCCTGCGCACCCTATCGATTTTGTCCATAAGCACCTTGTGGAGCAGCTCTAGCCGACTAAGCTTGAGTTGGTGTTCCTGTAACATTCCTTTGCACCTTAGTAGTAGCTTGACTAGACCCAAAATCTCCTTTAGGACAAAACTTAGCAATATGTCCCTGCTTACCACTATTATAACAAGTCTTATTTGTTCCTTAAAAATAACCACTGTGATTTCTACCATAGTTAGAACACCACGGATATTGACTTGACTGATAAGAACTGTTACCCTTTCTCTGCATCTGTTGTTCACCCTATCTAGCTGAATAATTATTCCTTAAAGACTGTCCTATAGACTCTGACTGGAAAGGCTTGGACTGCCTATAGTAAAAACTACCATTACCCCCAGATAGTGCACCACTAAATACACCTAAATTACGTGTTTTTTTATTTTCTCAATTAATCCTTTCTATCTCATAATAAGACTCAAAACAAAGAGCAATGTCAACTACCTCAGCATAGGATCCACTACGCACATCCCATATCACTGGACCATGATAACGAGCCTCTAATCCATCTACAAATTATCTTACTTTCTCCCTCTGATCTGCAACCAATAATGGAACATACCTGGATAACTTAGTGAACTTAGCTTTGTACTTAGTAACTGTCATAGATCCTTGTTGTAGCTCATTAAACTGGCCACATATGTCATTTTGTTTTCTCAATGGAGTAAATCTGCCCATAAAGATGACTGAAAACTCTGACCAAGTGATAGGTGGAAGCCCTGCTTATCTGCCCCTCAAGAGGGAAGTCCATCATGCCTTGGGAGATCCTGAGAACAAAAAAGTGGTAAATTCTACACCACGAGTTTCCTTCAATCCCAACTTAGTCAGTGTCTTCTCACAACATTGATAAATTTTTTAGGCTCAATAGAAGATGGTGTAGCATCAAACTACGGTGGCTTAAGATCCATGAAATTCTTAAGATCCTTAGGTTTCCCCATAGCAGCAACTGAAAGATCAACTGGTTGAGGTACCTGAGAAGACGCAACATTCAACTAAACTTGTATCTGCGTTTGCGAAGTCACCTAAGCAGCTGGAGTTCGACCCTGATTAGGCACCAATACCTCAAGTACATTCAACATTCTTACCATAATGTCTGCAGATAATGCAATAGTAGGCACAGTAGTTGGCACTGCATTTGGAACATCTCGATTAACATAGTTCTGCACTTGCTCAGAAGCCACAATTTGGGGTTGTCCCCCATTCCTAACTCCAGGCTAAGCATCATTTTACATCCTAGTTCTAGGCCTAGTTGGATGAAACGCAACTCTACCACCACTACGGGTAGAATCTTGCCTAGCACCATGCCAAGAAAGTGCATTAGATCAACTAGTGAAAGAAGAACCACGCCTCTTAACCATCTGTGAACAATATTTAAAGGTTAGACTAAATTCAACTCAAGGCATGAATAATGAATGAAAAAGGGAAAACTTCCTAGATATTCCGTAGCCTCAAGTTCATAAGTATGGGTGCCTATATACCAATGAGCAAGAATCTACCGAACACTTCTCCATGACTCAGGACCTAAAGCCTAGGCTCTGATACCAACTTTGTCACATCCCAAAATAATCCCTAGACGTGACTGGCACCCGCTAACAACGTCTGTCGGGAGTACCAATCTTTCTTATACTTTATCAGTTGATAAGCACTACAATAAAGTATGAGAAATTCCAAAGCATCGATAAATAACAAAGAATAACTCAAAAAAATCAATAATCAAACTATAAATTCAACAATCACTCGAGAATTAAATCTTTGTCCCAAATCCCACACTAAGACATAGAGCATCTAAGATAGAGTTACATGAGTTCATTTTTCGGGCATGCAAACCCCAAAAAAAAAGAATTATAATCTAAAAGTAACTAAAGCTAGATGACAGCCTCCACGAACAATGCAAAAGCTCACATTAGCAACAAAATCCATACGTAAATACCACTAGCCCTAAGTCTCTCTCTCCACAACCGTATCTGCAAGTATGTAAGTAAGGAGTGAGCTATATAAATGTAATCCAATAAGATCCTCAGCTCGCTACTTTAAGTACTCCTGGACAAGTATTCGAAAATACAACAACACCAAGAACATATAGTTATTACACAAAGGAAGTATATCATAATAAAGTGACCAACGAGGCCTAACAATCCTTCATCAAGAACGATATACCTTAATACAATTTATATAGAACACTTATATAATTTGTAGTTAAAGTAATTAGCCAACATCAGAAGTTTCGGGAAATATACACAATGCTCCAAATATATTAAGAGTATACACAATACTCAGGGAAGCATACACAATGTCCCAATCTCAAATCAAGAAGCATCTACAATGCTCAAGGGAAGCATACATAATACCCCATTAAAACCAAAAAGCATACACAATGCTCCAATCTCATAGCACAAATATTTTATAAGGAAAATTTTAGTATTCTTGAACATAAATTATATGCGACCGTCCTTGAAGACTATCGGTTCTATCAAGCACACGCTCGTCCAACACATAGACCAGGCAGACAAAAATATAATTTTAAAATAATATTTAAAAAGCAAGCACTCAAAGTTTAAAGTCTCACTTACCTTGCTAATGACAAATTATCCAACCTATTAATGCGTGGAACACCAACCAAATAGCCTCTAATGGTTTCAATCAATGTAAAAATATTAATAAACGATATCAATTATACTAGTCAGGGTCAAATGACAATATCCGCAACTTTCTGTCCTATTGGTACTCCTTAATATCTCACACCTTAACCATGAATTGAAAAGGTAAAAATATTCCAACCCACTATCCAAACATAACACTTTCAAAAATGATGAATTGCTCTAACAGACACATCAATTTTGTAACCAATATCTGATCCTCTTATTAATAGAGTCACTACTATAGCCATACATGTCTCTCATCATTAGTCAATTATCGCCAAATCAAAAATTTTATTTCTTTTTTGGTAGAAGTAGTAGCAATCAAGGTTGCAATATAAATCAATAGGAAAAGTTGCGGTACTGCTAAGTTCTAATATATTTTTTTGTTTGCCTAACTCCACTAACAATTAATCATTTTCTAACTCCACTAAGATCAATAATTTAGTACCTCAACCATCAGCCTACTCTTAAGGCTTTATCCTATACAACAACTCCAATTCAAGCAAAAAAAAACATGAATAATGGAAAAAGTTGATACTTGTTACTAGTCTTCTAGAAATTCTCAATTTAGTAGACAAATCTTTTTGTATTCAATTTTTCAAGTGTCTAAGCTACAAAGAAAAACTAGACAACACCAGGTGATTGTTTTCTCCCCAAAAATAATGGAATATAGAGCCCTAATATGTTTACTCTTTCAGTTACTGAGTCATGAAAGCTGAGAAAGAGAATAGGCTTTGGCTTTTGACTTGCCCACTTTAATTCACATAATTAATATTAATAATATAGGTTAAATTACTCTTTTACCCTTTATTAAAAAAATTGAGTTATTACACTGCAGGACGCGAGAGATGAAAGCTGCTCAAAGTTTGCATTATGTAAGATTGTTAATTAAAGAGAGAAATTCTCTCTATATCAAGATTCTTTCCTAATTCTTAAGTCTCAAGATCTTGACCTATTCATCTTACCATGGCACGCATTATTATCTATCAAAAAGACTAATGTACTCCTTATATTTGTTGTGCAGTACAACTACTAGTAAGACTATGGTTATGGGATTAAAAGATACAATAGATAAATTGAAAATGACTAGCTTTTCCCTAAAATGATTAAAATAAGCTTATTGTTTTAAACAAACAGAGGATCTCAGAAATTGCATGGCCTGCTGTTCTTCCTAAAATATGGCCTGAAATTTAAGTGTTGGCCAAAGACATAGAAGGCAGTTCCATGTGATGCATCACATACTCTGTTGGTGAATTTTAATATTAAAATTGAATTGCATGATAATTGATGGACATAAAGTGAAGAAAGTGGTATCATTATATTTGGATAATTCTTATAACTTTTAATGCTTTATTTGTCCATTATCTACCACATTTTTTTGTGTCTTTAATCTTATGAGATAGTGGAAAGAATGTGGCCGTAAGTTTCTTGTAACTACTACCATTATTCTAACTCTTTATGTATTGTAACTCATATAACATGTGAAACCCCTAAAACATTCATCTGCCTCACTTAATATCCATTACTCCCTCATTTACTAGAAGAAAGAGTACTACACCTATATAAATGGTGTTTTCTTTCTTGAGTTAAAGTACATATCAAAAGAGATGAGTGTTAGTACATTGTGAGTGATAAGAAAAAGATGATAAGAGTAAATGTAGTAGTGAAAGAGAGAGTTGAGACAAAGAAAATATTATAAGTCTTCAATTGTATTCACCATACAAAAAAGAGTAAATATATTAGTGAAAGAAAGAGTTGAGACCAAGAAAATTTTAAGTCTTTAACTATATTCACTATATAAATAAAGAATTTTAATGTGTTGAAGGAAGGTGTTCTTATGGTGGAGCTTTGGACTCTTCAATTAATCCGGAGTTGCTTGAGTTGTAGATCGTTGATAGGCTGTTGTATCCTGGAAGGGAAAATTCATGAGATATACTGTTTGATCTATATAGATTATGCCTTGGTGGGCTTGAATCTCCTTACAGAGAGCGAGATATCTGCGGTTCTGCCAAAGAAGAAGATTATCTTATTTTCTCTATTTTTTGTATTTTCAACTGTAATTTAATCATTGTGGTATATTACGTCAATAATTTTAAGGAGATTCATGTTTTGTTACAGTTTTAAAAAAATGGATATCAAGATGGAGATCTCAACATCTTAACGGCACTAGTTTCTTCAAGAGATGGAAGAGAAGAGACGAAGGGTAAAGTAATCTCTACTTTCTCAACTCAAGCGAAGAAAAGGTAAAAACTTTTCTATTTATTGTAGAAGAAAGGTAAAAAACCTTCTACCAAAAATTTTTAATGAAAAAATGATACTACTTTTCATGATCATAAAGTGGTATTCAAATTCTTGAAATAGTGGGAGCTAATGAAATGAGAAAATATTATCACGAAAAATATGATGTTTGAACTTTTGAAAATGTGTTAAAAAAGTGTTACAAGTGCATAGTTAGTCTTTGAATAAATCACATATTACTATTTATATGAGCAGATGTCTTTGTCTCTAACAAGCACGTTTTTAAAGAAATGAAAAAATTAAATAGCCATTTTGACATGAAAAAATAAGTGAGATAAATTTCATTCTAGGAATGAAAAATACCTAAATCATGTGATGAACTTTTCCTTGACATGTCACATTATGGTGAAAAAGAAAAAATGTGAAATACATTTTGTTGATTGTATGAGCCATACAACTCCTTTTGAATCAAATATGTAAAAGTAGTGTGAAAAAAAGAGTTTACTAGCCTAATAAAATATTAAATATGTGGCTAGTTGTACTTGACCTGAAATTGTGTAAAAGTACGTAAGCAGGTTATACAAGCAAATCGGATATATTTGTGTGAAAAATAGTTGTGGCTTATTCTATTAAAATAAATCCTTTTGTACTTAAAAGTGTTTTTGATGCAAAATGAATAAAAAAACTTGGTGTCATTTGTTGAAATGAAAAAGCAAATTATTATTTGCTAACTCTACTATGGAGGTTGAACTAATTATTTTAGTTTCAACTGGTGAAAAAGTGAATTAATTAATCACTTTATTTTGAGAAATTGATTTATCTAGTTTTGAGTTACTATGATAGCACCAAAATTTATTGGTAGAGTATAAATTATTATTATAATGATAAATTCAGACAATAAGAAGAAAAACACAATATTGTGAGATCATATTGATCAATGTTATACCAATATTAATTGTGTCAACTTTGTGATAATCTTGTAGATTTGAAACTAATGCCTTAGCAAGAAAATGGTCTGAAGCACATCGAGCTGGAAGGAATTCAAGCTCAAAAATTTCTAAGTCATATATGAGGAAACCTAACCTGGGGACTAGAGATCGTATAACCAGGTTCAATGGAAAGAACAAATCATATGATGACTTATTGTGAATGCACTATTATTTTATCCCTCCCTATGATGTAAACGCATTTTGTTTCTATAATGATTTGTGAAGGTTAAGTCTAAGAACTCTTAATGAAATTCTGTATCTCGTATAAGTAGGATGTTAGAATTATAGGACTACCTTTGAAATATTTGACCTATGTGAGTGTGGAAGTTGGCCGCCTCCTATGAGAATTGGGCTTATTCTCAAAAACGCTCATAAAAAATGGGGATAGCACATAGCCGTTATGTGCTGGATATTAAAACTTCTGTCAACACCTTGATTGTTATGTATAAGCAGTGATACTTTATTTCTCTTAAGCAATCATAGTTCAAGTCTGAGACCACTACTAACTCTGGAGTAAAGTTTGTTGTTTTACTAAGTGAAGGTTCAATGCAGAGCACACGTTCATTATGTGCAATAGTCTCCCTTCTACTAAATTGGTGAACTTTCTTATTTGAAGATTAAAATGAGTGAGGGAATGTTGGTGTATTTTAATATTAAAACTAAATTGCATGATAATTGATGGACATAAAGTGAAGATAGTGGTGTCATTATATTTTGATAACTCTTATAACTTCTAATACTTTATTTGTCCATTATCGACCGTATTATTTTGTGTCTTTAATCTTATGCGTTAATAGTAAGAAGTGACCATAAATTTCTTGTAACTACTACCATTATTCTACCTCTTTATGTATTGTAACTCATATAACATATGAAATTCCTAAAACATTCTTCTTCCTCACTTAATACCCATTACTTCCTCATTTACTAGATGGAAGAGTACTACATCTATATAAATGATATTTTCTTCCTTGTATTATTTATATTTTCTTCCTTGTATTAAAGTACATATGAAAAGAGATGAGTGGTAGTACATTATAAGTGACAAGAAGAAGATGATAAGAGTAAATGTAGTTGTGAAAGAGAGAGCTGAGATAAAAAAAATATTTTAAGTCTTCAACTATATTCACTATACAAAAGAGAGTAAATATATTAGTGAAAGAAAGAGTTGAGATAAAGAAAATATCCTAAGTCTTCAACTATATTCACTGTATAAAAAAAGAGTTTTAATGTGTTGAAGGAAGATGTTCTTACGGTGGAGCTTTGGATTCTTCAACTAATCCTGAATTACTTGATTTATACATCATTGATCGACTGTTTTATCCTGGAGGGGACAAATCATGAGATATACTGGATCGGTGTAGATTATGCCGCAGTGGGCTTGAATTTCCTTCAAGAGAGCGAGATATCCACGCCTCAGCCAAGAAGAAAATTATTTTATTTCTTCACTTCTTACATTTTCAACTGTAATTTAATTATTGTAGTATATTACACCTACATATTCTTTCTTTTACTTGCGTGACATAAGGTGATTTACGACTTACCATTCACCTATTATATCATATATGCACACTGAATGAGGTTTCTCTCCACAAAACTCTTAATCTCATCATCTCTTATTTGGTTTCGTATGCTTAGAGTACTTTCTTTTCTAATTAATGAGGGATGTATGAGATGCCGAAATGACATTAATAATAACATTGTCGATGTTTGCTAGAAGTTTCATTTTTCAACTCTAGTCATGTTTAAACTTCAAGGTATAGTCCTGAGGAGATCTGTTTGCTAGTGTGATTCTTCAACAAATTTAGTGAATTTTTAGTTTGAGTTCTAGATTTTAGAGACGGCAGATTACGTATCTTGATAAATTATTTATATAGATTGAGTGAACCTCTAAATACAGATACATGCTTTGAACTGAAGCTATCAAATTTTGCTGATCTCATCGGTGAAGCTCTACCCCCGCCGAGTACTTTGACAATTGCAGAGTAGGCAAACCCATGTGAATCTTAATGTGATTTGTCTCTCACCAGGTTCCTCTTCACTTGCACCACTAAAGATTTGGATATGAGACTTGTCATCGACTCGTATATACACACACACACAACATAGGCAGTTGAGCAAAACACAAAGGCTCCACAAATGCACAAAGCTTTCCTTTTTCTTTTTCTTTTTGCTCACTCTATAGTTAGAACTATAACAAAAATCTTGAGACAATTGGATTCGAAACGACTCCACCCATTCTGCCTTCAACATCTGCTGGCGTTGCAATAGGTCATTTTGTATTAACCGGAGCAAGTGCTTATAGCTGTTTGATCAAATCATTTTCACATCCCCCCTACCCAACCTACACTAAATCAAAAAAAAACCATACATTGGGATCATTGAGTAATCCAGGAGAGTAATTGGCAATATACATGCACTCCTTCATTTGAAGCATAAATTTTATTTGTTGCTATACAAATATATGAACATGATTACAAATACAAGGAACATTCCTATCCTCCTTCCCAATTTAACTTTGGTACAAGTATGTGTGTGCACCACAAAAAAAAATGGTTCCTAAATATGGCAAGAAGTCACGTTTTGGCTCCCTGGCCCCTCCCTCTCCCCAACAAAATAACAAAAAGAAAAAAGAAAAAAATGATGCCAAAAGAAGGGGTGGGAGGGAGGCAATGTATAATGACTTAAATCATTTTTTCAAATTTATCAAGTTTGTTCACTCTTTGCATGGACCTAATCAAGAGAGTCAGGAAAACACCTGCATACAGAAAGATAAGGTCAATTTTTGGCAGCAAAAACAAGTGCAATTCAAATTCATCAAACCTGAAGATAGTCCATAAAATGTACCTGCACCAATAAAGGATCCATTTGCAAAAATTTGACTGCCTTGACTGCTAAAAGTGACACCAAGGTTTACGAGGGTACCCCCTATAACTGTGTACATGGTCGCCATTTGAAGAATTGTAGCTTTCCGAGCTGCTCTCTCAGACTTCGACAGATCACAATTTTCAAGAAGTATGGGAAAGTGAAATGATTTGCATGAGACTAATTGTCAGAGAAGGACAATTAATGTAGATCATAGATTGTCTAAGACTATAAGCTCATTAACCAAATCGAATAATTGATGCAAGCCACACTGATTTCTAGTAGACTAATTACCTCGAGGACCCGAACTCTGAGTTTCAGATCTCCGGACTCAAGCTGCTTGACGATCTCTTCTATCCGCTGAACTCTGTAAGGCATGGAGATGGTGGATGTCCGTGCCTGGAAGAATTTCACATAAGATGGTATATACATCACTCAAGCTTATTTGATCGGATCATAAAACAAGAAACTGTTGAGAAAAGGTTTGTTAGGGTACATCATCAGCCTGTTTCCTTATTTCCTGAACAAGTTGTGGACCACTGCGCTGCTTCTGTCTCAAGTCCAGGAGTTCCTGCAGGACAGATTGAACAACTTTAGACAATAAAGGAGCTAAGATTTAATTGTCTGAAACGTTAGCTGTTTGACAATCTATCAACCTGTGCATATGGTGCTCCAATCTTTGGAAAGGAGAAATCAGGATCCAATATGTAGCCAATCCCTGCGAGAATGCAACAAGAGATGCAAACATTCAGTTCAATCTGTAAGGGGATATAACATCATAGCCACAAAAATGGAACTGTCAAAAAGGGAATTAATATCAAGAGTCTACACTGTTAAAAGTTAACGATCTTGACATTTATATTTAACTAATGGATGTTCCCTTGCTTTTCAGAATAAGAATGAGAGAGAGAGAGAGAGAGAGAGAGAGAGAGAGAGAGAGGGAGAGAGAGCACCTTCTAGCGTGGAAAATGCCCTGATCACAAATGTAAAAGTTGCAGGAAAACGGAATGGTTGATCAGTTGCTATAGCAAACAAATCCTGCATTATCTTCCTCTTGTTATATTGTGAAACACGCAAAGGTAGTTTGAACTGAAACTAATGCTCTACCTCATGAAATTTCAGTATTGTAGCTACAGCGGTTTAATTGTTTGAGTACACATTTTTGCAAGTCAGCTGAAAAGTCTAGTGAATGTGGTTCCAGGACACAGAGTGATAAGCTAATTAGTATTGGCGCATACATCTTATCTTGGAAGATATCTCATGATTGATCTTCCCAATCTCAGCAGATCTTCCATCATATCTTAGTATATCATAGTGATTTTGTTTCTAGTTAGGAGAAGATCAGCATTCTTTATTACTTGATTCTTTCCTTATTTAGTTTGTATTCTCTTGTATATACACACACATGTAAATGAAATCAAATAAGCTTCCATACTTGACTCAGCTTTATAATTAGAAGGCGAGGAATAAGTTTACCACTTGTCTTTCCCTTCTACTCAATGATTGAACAAAAGAAGATCATTTATTCTTTTTGTAATTAATCAAGGAGAACATTTCTAATTCTTAGAGAAATCTTTATTTGAATCAACTTCGTTTTTCCTCTTGCTCGTTCCTTATGCTGGCAGATGATTAAAAAGAAAAACACTACAGCAACCCATACTTAATTGGAATAGTTCATAACATTATTAAAACCCAACAAGCAACAGCCAACAGCTGGTGATTCAGAAAACCATTAAATTAATGTCCACATTCGCTGATTCTTTTGCTTATTCGTTGCTTTTTTAGTTTGTTTGCTGCTAACAATTAGTAAAACTAGATTCCATTTTATTAGCCACGTCTTAAGTTACCTAGTCTTTGACAGCTATTAATAACCTATCAAGTTCTTTATATCTAATACGCTGTTGTGCTAACTATTAAGGGTGGACGAAGAAAAATGCAAGCAAGTATGCATGGGACATGAGATTTAAGAATTTCTTCAGCCATGAGAATAACTTTTAGTTCCATAGTAGTGAGTAAAAAAGATATTGAAAAGCAAATCCCTCACATTTAACAAAATAATGAAACATATCAATATAATTTCGTAAATCTTGATGATTTAGGATCTTGACAAAGTGATTTCAAGCAAACAGGGATGCCATGAGATACTAGTCAATCTTCATAAACACCTCTCAAATGAGTGGACCATAAAAATAGTTGAACCAAATATAGTCCACCGTTATTCTCTTCAATATCCTAAAAGATGCCAAAATTACTAATAAACTTATAGATATTTTAAGAGAAAAATTGCAAATTCTGTATACCTCACCAATTGCAGCCAAAGTCTGCTGCTGATCTGGTCTTTGATTCAACAAGTTATCCAAGAAAAACTGAATAGATCTCCTCACCTAAGAAGAACAAAAAGTTTAAAGGAGTGTCAATATATAGCTAGGCTTAGATAAGCCTTCAAATTCATTTGTGATTTCTTCCTTTTTCTTTGCAGGGATTGGGGGTCAGAATATGTAACATACAGCTGACATGTCTCCTGTAGGCTGAAGTGCTCCCAGATCAATAAGCCCTTGCATAACCTGTATAGACATAATATTTGTCTTATTAATATGCATAAAGAATTAGCTCTCTAATCAAAAATATTTGAATGCAATTTGCTGAAGCAAGGAAACAAGAATGCCCTTCAAAAGTTACTGAGGCAGATGACAAAGGTGACAGGTGGTAAACGCTGAAAAGATGAGTAAAGTATATAAAAGCTTCTATTGATTTCACTGATATGTATGTGTATATATACAAGAGAATAAAAACTAAATCAATAAAAACTAAATAAGTAAAGAATCAACTAATAAAGAATTGTATCTTCTCCTAAATAGAAACTAAATCACTATGGGATACTGAGATATGGAAAATCTACTGAGATAGGGAAGATCAATCATGAGATATCTTCCAAGATAGGATGTATGCGCCAATACGCCCCCCTCAAGATAGGCATTGTGTAGCAAAGCCTAGCTTGAATAGGTGTTTATCAAAGGCCGGCTTTGGTAGAGCTTTAGTTAGAGTATCTGCAATTTGCTCTGCAGCATGAATATGAACAATGTGAACTCGATTCTGCTGAACTTGTTTGCGAACAAAGTGAAAGTCTACAGCAATGTGCTTCATGCGGCTGTGAAAAACTGGATTTGCACACAAATAAGTTTCACCAACATTGTCACAATAAATGGTTGGTCTTTGAGGAAGTGAAACATGTAATTCCTTTAGCAGATTTGTCACCCAGTTGGTTTCAGCCAGCGCACTTGCAACAGCACGATACTCACGATACTCTGCTTCAGTTGATGAGCGAGCAATTGTTATTTGTTTCCTTGAAGACCAGCTCACAGGATTTTGTCCAAAAAACAATATGTAGCCAGTAATAGAAGCTCGATCACTCACATCTCCAGCCCAATCCGCGTCAGAGTACATGTGTAGGTTGAAATCATTACCTCTTTGAATGTGAAGAGCGAACTAAAGTGTTCCTTGGAGATAGCTGAGTACTCGTTTGAGTGCTTTCCAGTGCACTTCAGATGGAGAGTGCATAAATTGAGACAATTTATTCACAGAGAAGCTAATGTCTGGACGAGTAAAAGACAAGTACTGTAGTTTTCCAAGAACTCTCCTGTAGCGAGTAGCATCAGTTGGTTTCGCTCCATCATGTAGTTGAGGCACTTCAGTGGCACTCATTGGAGTTTTTGCTGAATTACAGTCCTTCATGTTTTCATCAGAGATGATTTCATTGATGTAGTTGGACTGTGATAAAGTGATTCCTTTGGAAGTTCGGAGCACCTCCACTCCAAGAAAGAAGTTCAGATT
The DNA here is from genome assembly GCF_002878395.1 of Capsicum annuum. Classification (NCBI taxonomy): domain Eukaryota; kingdom Viridiplantae; phylum Streptophyta; class Magnoliopsida; order Solanales; family Solanaceae; genus Capsicum; species Capsicum annuum. Next base: position 179,409,181 of record NC_061117.1, on the reverse strand, counting down.
CCCAAGATCCTTAATGGAAAAACGCCCAGAAAGACGAGCAATAACCCGATTAACCTCTGAGTTGTGATTCCCTATAATAATGATATCGTCTACACAAACCAATGCGTACAAAATATTGTTTGACACTTTGTGAATAAAGAGTGAGGCATCAAATTCTGACTTGACAAATCCCAAATAAAGAAAAAATGTCTTAAGTTCATTGTACCACTTGCTTGAGGGGCTTGCTTGAGGCCATATATTGCTTTCTTTAGACGACATATATGTGAGGGAAACTGCTCATCTGCAAAACCTGGAGGTTGGAACATGTAAACTTCTTCTTCTAGACGGCCTTTGAGGGAAACTGCTCGTTTGCAAAACCTGGAGGTTGGAACATGTAAACTTTTTCTTCTAGACGACCTTGCAAGAACGCATTGTTAACATCAAGCTAGCGTAGGGGCCAATTCCGTTGGACAGCAATAGAGAGAAACAAACGTACAGTAGTTGGTTTGATGACCTGACTGAACATGGCATGTCAGTCAACTCCATGACGCTGTGTAAACCCCTTTGCAACAAGTCGAGCCTTGTAGGGATCGATTGTCCCATCAGCTTTTCTTTTTAACCTGTATAACCATTGCAAGAAACAATGTTTTTTGTGGGGTCATGTGGTACCAAATCCCATGTCTGATTATTCAATAATGCATCAAATTCATTTTTCATTGCTCTTTGCCACTCTGGGTGTTTGTTTGCTTGTTTGAAGTTGGTCGGGGTGATGGAGGGGGATAAGTGAGCCATGAAGTCAAGAATGGTTTTTGGTTTGTAAATGTTGTACTGCGAACAGGTCACAACACGATTTGGAGAAGGAACAGAAGGTTGTTGGGGTTCTGTGGCTTGAGTAGGGTCCAAGCGAGGTTGTAGCGGAAGTGAGGTGGAGGGTCAGGCGACATTTTGGCTAGCAGATGACATTGTTTTGTTTTTGCGACTATATACAATTGGAAAAGCTGGTGATTGAGGCAATGGGGGATAAGAGTGGGTTTCACAGAGATCAGTCGGAACAACAGAATTTATAGGAGGAGGAGGAGAAGAGTTACCTGAACTTGCAGATTCTGTTGGAGCACAGGTAGAGGAGACGGTGTCTTTGAGAGCGTTGCTGCTATCTAAACTTGGGATAAGTATGAGGTTAAGTAATTCACTACTTATGGGAGAAGAGAAATTAGGGGATGTTGTTGGGGTAGTGTCAGTTGGGTATTCCCACGCAAGTTCTTTGCAAGTTGAAGAAATATTTAAAAATATATTTTTAAAAGGAAAATTATTTTCAAAAAAATTCACATCACGAGATAAATATATTTTAGAAGATTTTGGATCAAAACATTGGTGACAATGATGAACTAAAGAAAATCCTAAATATACACATAGTGTTGATTGTGGCTCTAATTTATTTTTTGAATAAGGTTTGAGCACGGATAACAAAGACACCCAAAATTTTTTAAGGAATGGTAATCCGGATTATGATCAAACAACATTTGAAAAGGTGATTTATTTTGTAAAAGTGAGGTTGGCAAGCGATTTATCAGATAAACTGCATGTTGACAAGCAAAAGACCAAAGAGTCGATGGAAGTGAAGCTTCATGAAGTAAAGTGCGAGCCGTCTCAATAATATGTCTATGACGTCTGACTGTTTAAGGGGTGTATGGAGGGGATAAAAAATGTTCAATACCCTGAGATCTTAGGTATGGATCAAGACTTTTATATTCGCCACCACCATCGGTATAGAAAGAAAGAACTTTCGTATTAAAACGACGTTCAATTAATGTTTGAAAGTTTTTGAAAAGGTCTGTAACCTCACTTTTATTCTTTAATGTGTAAAGCCATCGGGTATACTGATCCACAAAAATACAATAGTATAATTTTTTGTCAATCGATTGAACTGGAGAAAGACCCCATAAATCACTAAATATTGTTTGAAATGGTTTGGTACTTGACAAACTAAAGTGTTTAAAAGGATGGCGATGAGCCTTATTTGAGGAACAAGAATTACAAACTGAATTTTTTTTCACGCGAGCAAGGTAGCGAGAATTTATTCAAAAGAAAATTTAACACACTTGCATTAGGATGACCCAACCGACTATGCCAAGTAGAAGTGGATATGCTGGTGGAGGTCAAATGCACTTGAGGAGAAGACATGGAGGGTAAATTTGGCCACTCATAGAGACCGTCCTTATTCTGACTGTGCAATAACGGAGTCCGCGTTTTCAAGTCCTTCTCAAAAAAATGAAAGGGAAAGAATTCAAGAGAGGTTAGATTATCTTGAAAAAATTTAGAGACAGAGTAAATTGCGTTTAATGCTAGGAGCACAAAGAGTGTCAGAGAGTTTGAAAGATTTATTTGATGCATTTAATTGAGTTGAACCAGTGTGAGTTATTGGTATTTTTTTACCATCACCCATGGAGACCTACTCCATCCCATTGTATGGCTGCAAATTTTAAGGTTCGGCAGTGATGTGATGAGACGCGCCAGAGTCTAGAATCCAAGGATTTTTTGATGCCCGTAATCCTTAAACACAATTGGCTTTCGCCTCAAAGTGATTGTGAGATTTCGATCAACAAACACTTGCAACATGACCTGGTTTGTTGCATAACTGATAGTGAACACCATTAGAAGAGTTGGTGGTGGTCGAAGATCGCCGTGGATTGGGTGAAGTAAAGTGATTGTTGGACCGCCACTGTTGGTTGTTGCCATTGTTATTGCTAGGGCGACAATTGGTGTGATTGTTCGAAGTACCAAGCTTGTTGGAGGTAGCAGCAGAGGTAGCAGCAGCAACAGCAGTAATCTGATTGGGAACTTTTTTTGACTCTTCATGTCGAAGGAAAAGGTCATGATCCAGAAGCTTTTCGAGTTCTTCACAAGTAATAGTGGAGTCACGAGCACGGATGGCAGCAGATATCTCACGAAACTCTGGACCCAAACCACTAAGGATCTTGACAATAAGTTCAGAGTTGGAGACCGGAGCCCCAACAGTAGAGAGTTCGTCAGAAATAGATCGAATAGTTTGCAAATATCCGGTGACTGGTTGGGATTCCTTGATCAGACGCATAAGTCGATCACGCAGACTGAAAATTCTGGTTTGGGACTTGTTCGCATAGGCGATGCGCAGTGCATCTGAGGCTGTCTTTGCTGAGGTAGCCGCTGCAACAGTTGTTGCAATTGTTGGATCAACAGATGCCATAAGTGCGTTTTGAATGAGTTGGTCTTGTCGAAACCAAAGAGTAAACTCAGGATTGGCACTAGGGACTGTGCCAGTTGTGACAGTGCGAGATAGGGAAGGTGTAGACCCATCAAGATGACCATAGAGATCATGACCATGCGTTCCACGTTGCAAAATTGTGGCTGCCAAGTAATTTAATGGGCAATTAGGACGCAGGGTTAAATTGAACAACCATCGGGCTGACGTTGTTGTCAGTATTAACAACTCGAGGAGTGTCTGCCATTTGTGGAGAATGGGTGGGAGAGAAAAAGAAATCTTACTCGTTAGAGTATACTGAGGCTTCTGATACCATGTAAAGATGAGTAAAGTATATAAAAGCTTCTATTGATTTCACTGATATGTATGTGTATATATACAAGAGAATACAAACTAAATAAGTAAAGAATCAACTAATAAAGAATTGTATCTTCTCCTAAATAGAAACTAAATCACTATGGGATACTGAGATATGGAAAATCTACTGAGATAGGGAAGATCAATCATGAGATATCTTCCAAGATACGATGTATGCGCCAATAAACGCAACATGGAGCATGGGCAGAAGGTTGATTGCCTTATAAGACCTCAATTTGTTCACCACGAGAGTCAAAAACTGAAAGTAACTAATTAGACTCAGTCCAAGAAATTTTGGGTAGTAACTATTTTTAAAATATACATTTTATCACTTCTAAATTATCCGTCACTGTCCAACCTCCATAAATACAACTACTTTATGATTCTCTATGGCATTGTAATAACATTAGAATTAAATGAATTCATGTAGCACGCTCTCCTGGGATGGAAATTATGCTCATGTTTGAGCAAAATAACAACGACTAGCTGATTTATCTTTAGGACTTCTTTTTTTAATTCAGCCTTTTCATATTATTTTTGTACTTATCAGCTTTGGTATATTTAGAATTGTATTTTAGTAGGTCTCTCTGTTACCTAGATTTGCTCAAATTTGTATGTAATACAAAGGCTATAAAAGCCAATACAGAGAATCAATAAAATCATCGGTCATCTGCTATCTGTTCTTCTCTTCCTCTTTATAGTATCAGAGATCTATAGCTTTAACAAGCTTGATCCTTTTTTTTCTTTTCTTTTCTTTTCTATTTTTCCAAACCCAAACACCTCATGCCTAAATGGACCCAAATACAAGCATCGTCAATGCCGACAACATCCCCAACTCAAAGACTGTTGACCAGTTCAATCCGGTTACTCAACTCCCCATCAAACTAGCTGGTAGTCATAACTTTTCGTCGTGGAAGGCGCAGGTGTCCATGCTTATGCGTGGACACAACCTCTTTGGTCATCTTGATGGATCGATACCAACCCCCTCCAAAACTATATTTGAAAACAACCTAGAAGTACCCAATCCTAAGTATGTTTCCCGGCTTCAACAAGATCAGCTTAAACAAAATGCTATCTTGACAACTGTGGATGCGACCATTGGCAGTAAAGTCACTTCTGCTACAAATGCAAAAGTACCATTTGCAGTACAGTCGCTTGGGACGCCTTGCATACTGCTTATGCAAATAAGTCTCAAACTCGTATTTTTAGTCTTAGAGACAGTCTAGCCCGCGTTTCCAAAGACTCTCTCCCTGTTGCAGACTAACTCTATCAAGTTCGGTCTCTTTATGATTAACTTGCCACTGCTAGATCCCCCGTATCCAATGAAGAATTAATTTTCGAGATTCTCGCTGGCCTTGGATCAGAATTTTGAGAACTTCCAGTCGCTGTCCGAACTCGAGATTCAACAATCCCCTATGAAGAACTATATGAAAAGCTCCTTGATCATGAGCTTTTCCTGCAGCATGAGGAAGCCAAAAAGACACCTTTTGTTTCAATCACTACCAACATTGCTCAGGGAACTACTTCCAATCCTACACGTCAAGGCTCCACCAATCACCAAAACAATAATCGACGATCAAATGCTCCAAACCAACAAAATAATTATCAATTCTCGCGTAACAATTAGCAACCTCAGCGCAAGAATCAACAACAATCTTACAACCACCTCTACTGCCAACTCTATGATCGAAGAGGACATACTGCTAGTGTATGTCGGACACGCTCTCACAATCATCTTCAAGCACGTGGCAGTTATGCTACAAGCCTCCAAAATCAGTCAACTCCATGGATCATTAATAGTGGTGCCACCCACCATATAGCCTCAGACACACAGAACTACCACGATTCGGAGGAGATCGTCATGGGTAATGGTAATACCATTCCAATCTCTTATACTCATAATGTGAATTTTAATGCATGAAATCACCAATCTCAGCTTCAACATATCCTTTGCTCTCCAGCTAGTAAGAATAATTTAATCTCTGTCTCTAAATTTTGTCAAGATAATAACTCATCTATGAAATTTTTTCTTTCTCTTATCTTGTAAAGCATCTGACCATGGGGGCGCCATTGGCTCGCGGATGGAGTAAAAACAGGTTGTATGAGTGGACATCGAGGGATGTTGATGGTCCACCAAAATGCAATGTCGCTGTTTCATACAACCTGTGGCATCAACGATTAGGCCACCCTAATCACCAAGTTCTAAATAAATTTTTGCATGATTTTTTCATTCCAGTTATTGGTTCCAAAACTAATATTGTTTGTAATTGTGCTATTCTAATAAAAGCCACAGGATGCCTTTTTCAAAAGGTTCTTTGCACAATTTCAGTCCATTAAATTTAATTTACAGTGATTTGTGGGGGTCGTCTCCGGTAATATCGATCGACAAAAAATGATAATATGTTTTATTTATCGATCAATTTTCAAGATATATGTGGTTATTCACAATCAAAGAAAAAATAGAAGTCCTGGAAATCTTCAAAACTATACATCCCATGCTTGAAAGACATTTTTAAACAAAAATTTTATCGTTTTACACTGATGGTGGTGGAAAATTTCAAAATTAGATTCCTATCTAAAAACACATGGAATTGAACACTTAGTGTCCCCCATATACACCACAAATGTTAGCTTTAGTTGAATGCCGACATCGGCGTGTCATCAAGACAGCCCGCACTTTACTACACTAAGCATCCTTACCTTCAACCTTTTTGAGTTATGCCTGTCATCAAGCTATTTATTTGGTCAATAGGATATCTACATCCAATCTACAAAATAAATCACCTTTTGAAATCTTATTTCAGGTCGTGCCTAACTATAATCCCATCAAGGTTTTCGGATGCTTATGCTACCCATAGCTCAAACCCTATTCCCGTAATAAATTAGAATCTCGATCCACACCATGTGTTTATTTAGGATTTTCTAATAAATATTATAGCCATCAGTGTTTTGATCCAGTTAACTCCAAATTACATTTATGTAGGGATGTGATCTTTTTGGAAGACAATTTTCCTTTTCAAAATATATTTTTCAAATTTAAAAATAAAGTTAAATGTTTCTTGGGATACTATTCTTGTTGAACAACAACCCAAGGAGGACACTCATTCAATTTCGCATTCCTCCTATCAACTCCCCCCGCCAGTAACTACATTGTCCACGGCCCCTCAACGCCTACAAACTATCTCCTCCACTTCAGATAGCGTCTCTCCACAATCAGGTAACATTCCTTCTTCTCAAATCTCAACTTCCACTCCTTCACCCACCACACAAGCTCCACAATAACAGATTACTTCTGATTCTTCAACACCTCAAACATTGCCCTCACAACCACTTATCATGTATCGCAGATGTGAAAGAGAACCCATTCCTAGCCAAACTCCACATCCTCCTCACAATCCATCTGCTCTGGCACAAAATCAGCCACAAATGGCTTCTCCCCCGCCCCAACCAGCACCTTCTCCTATACAACCTGACCCACCAACCCAACCCCGGCCAACCCAGCCAGCCACCAAAGTATACCTAATGACCACCCAATCACATACTAATAGCTTTAAACCTCGTTATTTTCTCACAACCACTACACCGTCTCCAAAAATCCCCACAACCTATAACCAAGCCAAGCTAATTCCCCAATGGAATTCTGCAATGCAAGCTGAATTTGATGCTCTTATTCGCAACCATACTTGGGATTTAGTTCCATGTGATTCTATGATTCTTCCAAAAATGTGGTGGATTGTAAGTGGCTATCTCGCATTAAACATAAACCTGATGGTTCTGTTAACAGGGATTTACTCAACGTCCAGGACTTGATTATCATTCCACCTTTAGTCCGGTAGTTAAGCCTACTACTATCCGTTTTATCTTGACTATTGCTACTCAACTTGACTGGCTTGTTCATCAGCTGGATGTTAACAATGCCTTCTTGCAGGGTCATCTTAATAAAGAAGTTTGCATACGTCAGCCACCTAGATTTGAGAATTCTAGAAATCCTACCACGTATGTCCTCTTCAGAAGGCAATTTATGGTCTCAAACAGGCTCCTCGTACTTGGTACACTGAATTTAAAAACTATCTCATTACTTTAGGTTTTGTTAAATCACATTCTGATTCTCGCTCTTCATTATGCATAAGTTTGGGCTGATTGTATATATTTTAGTTTATGTGGATGATATCTTAGTGACTGGTTATCACAAACAAGGTGTTTGTTCTATTATTGAGGCTCTCTCCCAACGCTTTTCACTGAAGGACTTGGGGCCTCTTCGTTACTTTCTTGGTGTTGAGGTGATTCGTACTTCTGGTGGTCTCCTCCTTTGTCACGAGAAGTACACTATGGATCTCCTCCATGAGGTAGCTATGGATAACCGCAAAAGTGTTTCCACGCCTATGACATCTAATGTTGTTTAGGATCCCTCACCTAATGATAATTTAGTTGATGGTTCCTTATATCAGCGCATTATTGGTAAGCTTCATTACCTTTCTTTCACTCATCCGGACATTGCTTTTGCTGTCAGCAAATTGTCACAGGCTATGTATCAACCACTTATGTCTTATTGGGTTACTCTTAAATGACTTCTTCGCTATCTTCGTTCAACTACTTCATTTGGTGTACTCATTGCTAAGGAGAGTGATTATAGACTATTTGCGTACTCTGATTCAGACTGGGCAGGGGATCCTCAAGATCGCACCTCCACCACAGGTTATGTTATCTATGTTGGCCATTCTCCTATTTCATGATCTTCGAAGAAGCAGCGTTCAGTTTCTCGTTCTACAACGGAGGCAGAATATCGGGCAGTTGCTGCTACTGCTTCTGAAACTAACTGGCTCACCCATCTTCTTGGGGAGCTTTGGTTCCCTCTGACTGTTATTCCAAGAGTTCTCTGTGACAATATTAGCACCACTTATATTAGTGCCAATCCTGTCTTTCATAGCCACATGAAGCATGTGGCCATCGACTTCCACTTTGTCCGTGAGCAGGTTGAGAGCAAACAAATTGAGGTTGCACATTCACATGCTGCTGATCAATTTGTTGATCTTCTTACAAAGCCTCTTCCCCGTGCACTTTTCAGTAAACATTTTTTCAAGTTTGGAGTAGTAGACCTTGACGCCAACTTGCGGGGGGGTAATAATAGCTAGCTGATTTATCTTTAGGACTCTTGTTTAGTTTGGGACTCTTCTCTTTTTAATTCAGCTTTTTCAAATTATTTTTGTACATACCAGCTTTGGTATATTTAGGATTGTATTTAGTAGGTCTCTCTGTTACCTAGATTTGCTCAGATTTGTACGTAATACACAGGCTATAAAAGTCAATACAGAGAATCAATAAAATCATCGTTCACTGCTACCAGTTCTTCTCTTCCTCTTTAGAAAATAGTGCTTTACTGTTACATCATTTCGGGATGCTGCTTATCTTTATGTTCAACTGATCCCTTTAACTAAACATATGAAGCTAAAATAAACCACCATATCTCAGAATCTTTCGGATAATTTATTTCAGAGAGTTACTATACTGTCAATTGTTAAAATGGAAGGAGAATTTTCTCCATTTGAGGACAAAGCAAACAGTGTAAAGACGATGCGATGACACAAAAGTATTTGTTTCGGGTTTAGCTTGGAAAGAATTTTGATCTCGATTCTCAAATATTTAGTTGATCATATAATAACATTTATACCAGGCTAAAGGCTATGTTAAACCCGAAGGAATGAAGCACCTAAGAGATCTCTTGATGGAGACTACTAGAGCATAGTAGCCCAATGCATTTGCTTGCTAATTTTACTACTATATAAACTACAAAAAGAAACACCAGACTAACCTTTTTTGCATCCTTTTCATAGACAGAATAAAAAAGTCCCAGTAATCTCTCTCTTGTGAAACTTTTGATGTCCCCCATCATACCAAAGTCATAATAGATTAAAGCTTCGTCAACATCAATTGCAAGATTCCCCGGATGTGGATCAGCATGGAAAAAACCAGTCTTCAGTATCTGCACAGGTTAATGTCAGGAAAAGAATATAAGACAGAAAGGAATAACATCTAACGCAGCTGATTAGCATTTATTCAAAAGATTTTAGAATGAGAACAAAATTAACTAACTCACCTGAATTAAATAGGCTTCTATGGCACGAGATGCAATTCGGGATCGACTATAACCCCGTGAATCTATCCGATCCAACTGGTTGATCTTTATCCCTGTTCATTAAGGTATGGAATCTTAAGCCAGATAAATTGAATTAAGTATTTATTGAGCAAAAAGAAGGACAAGGCATAGAGACAAACCTGGAACGTATTCCAGAGTCAAAACCTTTGTTGCTGTATAGTCCCAGTATACCAGCTACATTAGAAAAGGAAAATAAAGAGATAAGATATAAGAAATAACTCATCGTAACAGCCAGTACTAGAAATATGATTTACATCCCTGTTGAAATACTTTTACCAAAATGAGAACTTAATGAACCATTATTTGCACCAACTATTTTCTACTTGAATCCTATTCCATACAACTTGCTTCTATCCACATGTAGCCATTACTAGCATTTGCCACTTAACTAACACCCCCACCCCCCAATACACAGAGACACCAAATGATTGATGAAATAAGCGCTAACTGATTAACTGCTAATGTAAAGCAACATATAGGAAAAAATAGAATGACAAAAAAATATAAATTGTTTGTCTTGGAACTTGAAACGAAACATACAGGAACTCGGACCCACTTTATGTTCCGAAAATCCCGACGAAATCTATCAGCATTCTTCCCTTCATTTATATAATCAATTTCCTCATACAATATCCTGAAATTTTCAGGAAGAAAAAGTTTAGCAGATAGAAATATATTCTACTCCTTTATTGTTTATCAGAAGGTTGCGGGTTTGGACATCATTTAGTGATGAATAAAATTAAATCTTAACCAAATAGTGATTTATTGGCGACTGAATAAACAATAAGCTTATGAAAAGGAATACTGAAAATAAGCAGTGGATACAAGGCAATACTGGAGATAAGCAGTGGATAAATAAAAACTAAGTAAAACAGCTCTAACTAAGAATCAAAGTCTGCCACATAACAGAATGATTCTGGAGTTTAACTTCTGAACCATTACCAGCTCCTATGCCATGTTGTCTCGTGCAATCTTCATTCTATAACTTCTTTCTAAAAGTTCCTCTGCTTTTACATAATGTGAAAAACTGAAGCCAGAATAAAATTAGGAAGTATAAAAGACCATAAAGGGAGTCAAAGTATATGGGAAAAAAGTTGAGTCAGGAATGTCAATCTTATCTAAATATGACAATTCTGCATCGTACACTTTGCTCAGTGGCAAACACAAAGTTCTCATCTTAGGGGGTGTATGTAAGCAAGAAAATATACTTTTTGCATTTTCTAATCGATGAAATTTGTGACTGCAGTAGATATATATATATATGATCTTTATGTGCAAAAGAGTTAATTTAGATGGGGAAAAAAAAAAAGCAGATATCTTGTATAGAAGAAAATATAGGAATCTAAGTAGTAAGTACGGTATAAACCTTGTAGTTTATTGACCAAGTACATACGACACATCAATGCACAAGAAGAAAGAAGAAAGAAGAAAGATAAAGTTCAAGTTAGCCGCATACAATAACTGTAGAGTCGATCTCTACATATGAACAAGAAACTAAAGTATCATTCCCTCATTTATTTGTTGGTATTAAGCTTATTATATAACTGAGAATTGAATAAAGAATTAGCTAGTACTTTTTCGCAAATATGCAATTGTAGTAGATTGATATAAGACTTAAAAATTACTTCAAGTATCTTGATAGATAATTAGTTGAAGTCAATGACATAGTTGCTTGAACTGCAACTCTACAATTAGCTTAGAGTGACCACTATAGACTCGCGATTTCTATTTTCCATTATGTTTAGGAATTTTTAAAATATTTTATGTGATTAAACCATACATGTAACTTTTATACACTGATCTGAAATATAATAAAAATTATCAAAAGGAAAGATGAGCCTGGAAGAAAAAGCCGCATGCAACTTTTATACAATGATTGGAATACAGTAAAACTCCAAAAGCACAGATGAGTTTGAAAGTATAGGTCTTTCAGATCATCAACATACTGGCTAAGTACTAAGGGATATGCCTCCTATTTCTCATATCTTAAGCACAACAGATTTGTTTCAATTTTATGGAATGAGATACTTCATCAAGGAAGTAGCGCCTGACATTTACCTTTAAAGTTCTCAATTTAAGGCTTTAGGTCCAGTAGAGGTTCCTTTGCCGCAATCTTCATTGAAGTTACTTAAATTCTTTACAAGCAATAAGTGGAGGAAGGACAAAGACAAGAATATTAAAAGGTGGGTACGGTTTGTGGACAGGCCTACGGCACCCCCATCCCCAAACCAAACATTTTCCCTCTCGGTTTGCACCTCCTTTCCACCTTTACTTCCAGACCTTTTGTAAGGTTATAAAACAAATGATATATCTCGAACCCTTTGCCCATTTTTGTAACAGTAGGGATTCAAGAACTATATAACACCACTTTCTTAGTACCAATTAGATGACTTCCTTAGCTAGAATAAAAGGAAAGGTTAGAATTGTTCATCTCATTCAGCAAGAGGATAAGGTTCTTTATCTCTTTCAGGGCTAGCGCAGGAGATAGTTCAAGACATAGTTAAAGACTGGTTGTTCATAAATAAGACATGATTCCTTGTAAAAATGTCAGATCAGGCTAAAGAAATAACCATATATCTGAGGTCAGCTTAGTTTGGCAGAAGGAAGATTTTGTAATTTTGACAAAAGATTCAATATATTCAGGTAGACTAGAAAGAGAGTGGGTTGCGTAAAATAGCACAAAGTGGACAAAATTACTTGTTAAATCAACTGCCATTACATCTAGCTTTTGTAAGAGCATGGATTAGAATATTCTGGCTTACTTAGCACATTCTTCATATATTCCTATCCAGTCGCGAGTTGGACCACCAAGAGTTTCACTTTTCTGAAAGTACTCCGCGATCAACTTCAAATTTCCTGAATCAAAAGCAAATGTTGAACTTCCAATAAGCGGTAAACACGTTTGACTAACATTTTTAGTGTATAATACTTACTCAGATCAATGTCAAATAGTTTCTTTAGGCCGGGTCTCTGAACTTTTACGACAACTTTCTCTCCGTTATGTAAGATAGCCCGGTGCACCTAAGAGCATTTTACAAACGGAAAATCAGGACAAATTACTTGCAGTATTATGAAAGACCAGGTTGCTAAAGTCTGGCAACAATCCAAAAGGTAACCATTTTGTGCTTCAGTTCATCAAAGTTGATGGTCTTTTGTTTCATCAAAAGCTCATGGACTAGATAATATCTTTTAAAAAATCAGAGACTAAAAGATACAGTTCACTTCAATGATATAAACGAAGATATGAATAAACCAAACACCTGACCAAGACTAGCTGCTGCAATTGGTTGATCTTCAAACTCCTTATACAAAATATCAACTGGAACTCCCAGCTCCTTCTTAATAAACTCTTTTGCTTTCTTGGGGGAGAAGGCAGGTACTCTGTCCTGAATGATTACAAAGCAATAGAAAATGAAAGTCATGCTCGGACAATTCATTTTCAAGTGTGGACTAATACAAAGACAATTGTGCGAGTAATTGAGGAGATGATGTTCTCTTTCTCAAAAAGCAGATAAGCTATACCTGCAACTTAGCAAGCTCATCAACAAATTCTCGAGGAAATAGATCAGATCTAGTGGAGGATAACTGCCCAAGTTTGATAAATGTAGGACCAAGCTGCAGCACACATTCTCTTAACCATGAAGCAGTTCCACGTCTTCTGGCTTTCTGCAGGCACAAAACTTATTACTCATAATGCTCATAAAATCAGATAATCCAAGAAGATGAAGGAAGGATAAGAGAGTAGCATTGCATGAATTTTGCTCCGTACTTGGTACTGCGTTAACCTCAATATCAATTCAAGTTAAATAAGGAAAAAAAGAAAAACTAACCTGTTTATCCTCAGTAAAGCCACCCACATATGTCCATTTAGCATTGTCCAAGAAAACACGCACCCGTAGCGAAAGGACAAAGGTCCAAACATCTACACTTCTTTGGAAGGAGTTATAATTCTCATTAGCCCAACTGAAACCTTCATCTGAAGGTAAAACCTTTAGATCTTCAGCAGGCAGAAATTCTTTAGATTTTTGTTTCTTTACAGGGGCTGGAGTAGGAACCCGCTTAACCATATTTGCCCCATTGATTCTCTGTGTGGAACCATTAACAATCCCAGAACCATTTACAGATGGTGCTATTCTCTTTGTAATTTCACTTGTAGGTACCATTTTAACTGGACGACCATTTATACCTACTTTTTCAGGTGACTCAGCCTGTTGCATTTGCACTTTAAGCCGGTGAATCTTTCTAGATGGTTTACCAGATTGTCTATCAAATTTTGACCAAAATAGGATAGAGATTGAGCCTGAAAAACTGAGGTTGTTTGCATTGCTTCCATGATTTGTTAATTCTCCTCTGCGGCAATAACAGCTTTGAGAAGCCAAAATTGCCGCCATAATGATATGAAACCTGAACATGAACCAATAAAGAGATCCAAAAAGTTAATTAGAGCCAGCAGCAGACATACTTCAACTCTTTTGGTGGTATTAAAGAAAGAGCTATTGCATACAGAATCAAGTAAAGATAAACAATGTAATTATGCCAAAAAGGTCGTACGTGGTAGCACTTAAAAGACCTAACATTTTCTGAGCAATTTGAACCAGAAATACTAGTATTGCCCAACTATGTCAGTGATAAATTTGGCCATGCAGACATAAAATTTACTTCATTACCCATTCACTAGCATCCTTTTTAACCATTATTCTTTCCAAACTATCTTTAATTTGATCACTCAAATTTGTTCAAACACAATGGTTCAGGATACCTACAGGCTGCAGCTAGGTGGAAAATTTCTTCCCTTTACATTTTTGATTCATCCACCTTATCTCCAGGAACTAAATTATGCATCCCCTTGACATATTTTGATTCAGTCTGGATATTAGTCAATCAAGAAATCCTCAATCCCGAATAACACAGGATCAGTTTGTGAGTCACCAATTGTTAGAGTGGGTAAAAGTCCCACATTGGTTGGGGAATGGACTAGTGGTTTGCTTATATGGACTTGGGCAATCCTCCCCTTATGAGCTAGCTTTTGAGGTTGAGTTAGGCCCAAGGTCCATTCTTGACATAGTATCAGAGTCAGGTCCATTCCCGTTTTGGGCTCCCGATCCACGCGCCAGTGCCAGTTAGGCCTGGGCGTGAGGGGAGTGCTAGTTGGGCCTGGGCGTGAGGGGGGTGTTAGAGTGGGCAAAAGTCCCACATTGGTTGGGGAATGGACTAGTGGTTCTCTTATATGAACTTCCATCCCCATTTTGGGCTCCCGGTCCACACGCCAGTACCAGTTGGGCCTGGGCGAGAGGGTGTTAGAGTGAGTAAAAGTCCCACATTGATTGGGAAATGGACTAGTGGTTTGCTTATATGGAGTTGGGTAATCCTCACCTCTTGAGCTAGCTTTTGAGGTTGAGTTAAGCCCAAGGTCCATTCTTAACACCAATATCCATTCCTCTCTACTCAGGACCATTTCATCCCAACTAAATACTTAGTCATTTAAGACAAATTAGAATTAAATTTCACACTTATCCTACATGGATACACAAACTTCTTACCAACGAAAACATACTCGTTGTAGTCCCACAAAATAGAGTTTGGGGAGGGTAAAGTATAACCTTATCTTACTTAGAGGTAGAGAGGTTGTTTCCAATATAAGATACGGAAACCTCTTACTAGAATAAACAAAATTCTTGGTAAGATGCAGACAGTTGTATTTGACCAAAAAACAACAGACAATGGCATGACAATATGAAGAATAGGCATCAATAAATCTATGTTGCACGAACTCTTCAAAACTGTCAACAGGTGCCGATCAAATTCTCTAAAAGTGGTTTATTATGGAGAATCCGACATAAAAAATGAAGAGTACGCAAAACTTAGTCAATAATTGAGAGTCAGTAAAAATCAATAAAAAGGGAATGATAGGTTCTACTAACAACAAAAGTTAGTAAAAAAGTCAATCTTGGACTCCAACTCTAAAGTTTCTCATACAAATCCCATCATAGCAAATTGTAAAAGAAAAAAAAAAAAAAGAAGAAGAAGAGGTCAAACTTTCCCCACCCCACTTACTAAATATGCATTAGAATTCATAATATCAAGAAAGTAACACTAACACTTACAAAGGAATAGGAAGAAGACGCACCACAACAAGAATCAAGAATCAATGCTGGGTGACTTAGTTTGGTCTGGTAATGCTCAAAGTAAAGCTGGTTAAAGAGCAAACACTTTAGCGTGCACTCTTGGTACTTCCCTTTGATATTTTCTTGTTTGTTTTTCAGTTACATCATGAAGTTTCCATTTTTCTTCTTTAGTACGTACCAATAGCGGAACAAAAAGACAAAAGGGAAATTGAATAAGCACCACCATTTTAATTGGTGGATCTTCTTGTAGTTGCGTTGTCCACCTAATTTCTTTATGCTCCGACGTGTTTAATTTACACTCCTTACAACTCATACTCTCACTATTTGAATTTATAAAAATCAACACGAGCACAGCCAGAAATAACTTTAAAACTCAATATATATATATATATATATATATATATATATTAGTTTAGGCGCGTGTACCTCATTTTGATCAGTTCAAATATTACACTAAATAAGATATTTATTTAAATAATAAAGATAAATATAATAATTAAATTTAATATCTTTTAAGCATGTAAAGATGATGAATTTATTTACTAAACCTCACAATTATCAAAAATATTTTTAAAAGTTGATCGATATTCATCTACCATCTGTAAATTACAATAAAATAATACAATGATGGAAACATCAAAATAATACAATTAAATTTAATTTTTAGACACAAAAATTTTCTCAAAGTCGTTCAACACTCATCTACCACCTATAAATAATAACAAAACAATACGATAATAGAGATATCAAAATAATACAAGTAAACCTAACATTTACATAAAAAAACTCTTCAAAGCCGAGCAACATTTATTTATCATCGGTAAACTGCAACAAAATAATACGATAAAATTGATATCAAAACAATACAATTAAACTTAAATTTTACACACAAAAATTTCTCAAAGCCGATCGAGATTCATCTCCGAACTGCAAACTACCACAAAATAACAAACTAATAAAGATACTATGATAATACAATTAAACCAAGCTGACTCACATTCATCTAGCATCTTTGAATTAAAATAAAATAATAAGATAATAAAGATATCAAAACAACACAATTAAATCTAACATTTACCCAAGAAATTCTTTAAAGTCAACCGACATTCATCTACGACCTGTAAGCTATAAAAAAAATAATATGATAGTGATCACAAAGCTTCAATTTTGAATGAAAACAAAGAAGATATGTATATATACACATGTTGAATTCTATTATGCTGACAAAAACTGTGAAGTGGTTGAGGGTACATACAGTCGAATCAAGTTAGATGAGCATCAATCATATTCTCCCAATATGACCAGTTTGTTCTCTAGTTTAACGTACATCCCAAAATTATAGAAGTAGTTTCTTAATAGAGTCGTATTTTAAGAATATTTTTCTAAATGGTTTTTGAAAATATTTGTCTATGAAAGGTTAAATTTGAAAATAATCGTGCTCCTTTTATTTTCTTTCTAAAAATAAAAATAAAATTTTAAAATAATATAGATTATGTAAAATATCAATTATAAGAACCTTCTAACTTAAAAAGTAAATTTGTATATAAAAGGTAATAGACGGAAGTTGTAAAATATTTTATGTCGGTGTTTTTTTGTTTTGTGTTTAATAACATGTTTTTTTATTTTTGGTAGAAAGAATGTAAATAGAGTTTTAATTAAATATAAATTAAACAAATAGTGAAAAGACAGTTTTGCCTAAAGAAGAGTCTTTTAATGAAGGGCAAAAAATTCAAATCACTTTTCTAAGGGTCTTCACACTTTTAATATATTATAGATATAAATATTCTCTTTTTGACAGAAATTATTATTGGAAAGGGGATGAAGAGGAAAAAAAATAATTTCGATCGATAACAACGTTCACAAGGGAAAAAGCAAGTATGATATATCCTTTTAAAAAAAATAATTTTGGATTTTATTGAATTATAAATCAACAAACAATACAAAAAGGCCCAACACCCATAATAGTCCACACAGAAAATAAAAAACAAAAAATAATCCAAGCCTAACTCGGTAAACCCGAGTTTGAGCCACATATAACCTTGTAGGGTTTCTAAAATGGTCTCATTTCATATCTATTCACTTTCCCTAACATCTAAGCTCATATTGTCGTTGCTTGTGAATGCTAAGCTCATCCTTCTTCTCTTGTGGGTTATTAACCTCCGAGGTTTGTTTTTGTATGTTGTTGTTGAAATCATAGCTATCAAGAGTAAGATTTGTGCTTCCTTACTCTACTTTGCTATTGATTGTGTTTTTTGCTCTGTTTTGCTTTACAATCAGATCCTTTCTTTGTAGATGTGTTCTCTGGTAAACGGTATAGGCTTCCTCTTTATCTCTATAGGATCTTGTCCACTATTACCACTACTGATAAATTGGTAATACTTTTTTATGCTCTTTTGTTTAAATTACATACACTGACCTTATTATTTTCTCAGGTAGAGCTGGAATGGAGTGCAGGGGTAGCTTCAATCCACCGCCTCAAATGTTGAGTTGTTTGGTAACAGGTTCTCCATGACCAATCTGACCTAAGATCCTTCACTTTTTCCGGATCCTTTGTGTTGGTTATTTTAAATAGGCTAAATAACATTTCATTATTTTTGTAGCCTTTGAGGCAGTTTGTAAATATGTTTATGATAAACTTCATGCTTAGCCTTCCAGCCTCTTATCCTTTTGATGGTGATATTTTAAGTAAGGACTTTGTAGTTTCCCACTGTTTATCAGCTTCCTTCTAATAAGTTCTAGACTGTTAAAGCTTGTAAAGTTTCCTCCTCCTCTATCAATTGTTGGTTAGCTAGATAATCTGCTAAAGCATTTCCTTCTCTTAAAATGTGTTGGAAGATATGCACCTTATTTTCAAGTAGTGACTGTTTCTCCTTTACTTTATCTGCAATACTCCATAGACATGCCCATTCTTTCTAGATAACTTTGAATAAAATTAAAGAGTCTATTTGTAAAATAACTTGTTGATGACCTGCAGTATTATAATGTTTGTTGTTTGTAATAAAGTTACTACTTCTGCTTGTGTGCTTGTTATAACTTCAATTGTTTTACATTCTGCGTATATTAAATCTCATTTGTCATCTCTCATAGAAAAATCATAGGAAATAGGTTTAGGATTGCCTCTTGCTACTTCATATGTATTATATTTGACCCATTCAGTTCCTGCAAATTTCCACATCACTTGCACTATCCTCAATGTAGGTGTGAAATTCTCCATATCCTTCAATATTTCCTTCTAGTTAGTATGAAAAGTCCCTCTTGATTTCCTCACCTTAAGCAGCATCCACATGTTTCTGATGATGTTGTGTATCGCTTTTAACTGTGAGGTTGTAACAACCCGAGACTACCCCTTAGTCGTCACACGGTGCTTACGACCTCGAAGGACCACAAGCTAACCCATGATTAATATCTGTTATGATCACTATATAATAATCATAAAATAAATGCAAAATTTGGATGAATTTCCATAAGGTTCAAAATCTAAATACTGATAAAGTGTAACAACTGAAATAACAATTTGTAAAACTTAATACTGTCTGACAACTACTTTGAAAAGCCTCTAACTGAAACTATCTGAAAGTGGAGTTAATGGGACAATCCCCCAACTAACTCCTTCTACTGAAATACTAAGTTTACTGAAATACTAAAATAAAGCATATCCTTGATAGATGAGGACTCACTTCTAAATCTACTGCTGGCTGAATCTGAATTTGTCTATATATGGTCAGAAATCAGAGCGTCCGAACCTATGATATAAGACATCATAGTGCAAGAGAAAATATGCGTCAGTACGTGGAATGTACTGGTATGCTAGATGAGGTAAGGTCGAATGCAAGGGTTCATATGCATGAACAATACTGACTGAATGATATAGATTAACTGAACATGAGAGTACATGAAAACTGAAACTATTGTAACTACTGAGTATGCATACTGCGCATGTATGTGAATGTATACTGTAACTGAGCTTTTCTAAATCTAAGTACTAAATTTTGATAACTGAGTTACTGATACTGATTGACTGTATCTAACAGTCCTAAATCTGTAGAACTGAACTAAATTCTATACTAAGACTCAAATCAAAACTGTGGGAGGTAATCATCTAACCGACATGCCTCCTTCAAATCTAATTGGGGTCCAACCTGTAACCCCAGCTAGAAGGGTGCTAATACCATGCCACGGGTACCAACAACTGCTATGGAGTTAGTCTTAATCTAGAGGGTGACCTCTGAGATCAGTCCTAAACTAGCGGGTGATCCCTGAGTATGTCAGTCCTATCTAATGGGTGACATCACATAACCTACGCTGGCTACATAGTTCTAGAACTTAGGAATTTCTTCTACGGACCCAGTCCTAACTAAGAGTGTGCCCCCCATCCCTAGGCTCGCTCGCTGCTGAATCCTACTTCCAACTAAAAGATACTGAAAGGAGTATACTGAACTAGACTGGACTGATATTAAAATTATTGAGTTTTCCTAAGTTTTGTAACTGACTGAGTTTTACTGAGTTCTATAACGGACTGAGAGTACTACTAATCGTGACATGACTGATACTATTTTGTAACTGACACTGGCTCTAGATAAATAGCTAAATTATCGAGTATTAAATACCCCCAGGACTCGATAGCATGAAAAGTAAAGCAAAGTATAACTTTGAATTACATATAAATTTTCACTTGGTCATAATTCATTCATAGATACATTTCATCAAACACTTGTAATGCATTAACTTGTACACGAATGGAGAACGCATGTTAGCATGCTATAATGGCATTGTTTTATTCTCATAGACAATTTATCAAACACATGGACAACATAATTGTTACATTAAATCATAAACACTTGGGATTGACATGATTACAACAATCAACTTGCTCATTGGAGGGCTTATCATAAATATCATGTAGTTCAACGCATATTAGGATCAATTCTTGAAATTTGTAATCTAGATCATGGATTAAAATTAAAATAACATCATAGACACCTTAATTACTTTGTAAATTCAAGGGTTTATCAATATAATCAAATATTCTTCATACTTGCTATTCAATTTCAGGAAAAACATGCACTTAAATCATTGATTGAGACTCAACTAATATCATGAACATGAATTCAATCTAATTCAAACATGAAAATCATAAATACATAATCTCTGTACTCCGAAAAAGAATTCTTGGACTACATGGGTGGAAGGAACCCATGAATGAACATCTAACATACCTTAATTTGTGAGTTTCTTAGAGTTCTTGGAGAGATTCTTGGGATTGACCTTGATTTCTTGAACTAGGGCTTTTGCTTCTTGAGAGAGAATGATTTTGTTCTTGAGAGAAAATGAGGAAAAATGACATAATAGGGTATTTATGGCATAATTTTGTGTTTAAAGGTTGATTTGAGTCATGGGAAAAGTCTAAGTTTCCCTTGGGATTTAAAATCCTGTAACTGGAATGCAAATTAAAGCCTCACCGCGACGTGATGATTGGGTCATCGCTATATCCACCGTGGCATGGTGGAATTACAGTGACTCACTAGTTCGTGACAATTATCGATCTGAGCCTTACTGCAACGTGGGGTAATCGCGGTAAGCTACTGGAATTTGACAAATGTTGAAATGTCCTTCAACGCGATGCGATAGAGGACTCACCGTAACGCAGCCTAATAGCTGTAAGCCACTATTTTTACATAAACTTGTCCTAATATTTAGCTGAACTTTTCTAAGTCGGGGACCCCTTATCAAGCTTTAACAGACTAAGTTAAGCTTAGGATTTTGCAGGGTCTTACAATATCTTCCCCTTGGGAACATTCATCCTCGAATAAGACTAACTAAGATGGGAGAAATAATAAACTGAGAGTACATACTGGACATGCACAACTGAAGCATGACTACATGACTGAAACTGTTGATATCCTGAGTTTTCCATACTGAACATGCATATCTAAATACATGAATACATGACTGAAGCTACTTGATATGCTGGGTTTGTATACTGAACATACATATCTGATGCATGAGTACATGACTGAAAATGATTCATGAATGCATGACTGAATATGCAACGGTAACTGATACCTAATTTATAATTATATCTTGAACATGGAACTGGGTAAAGCTAAGAAAGACTATTCTCCTAAGCTAAGAGTATTGATGAACTTGAAATTATTTACTGAGCATGAATGTATGGGAACGTGAGAGCATAACTGAGTCCAAAACATAATACATGGACTGAATATCATAAACTGAACTGATTCCTCGAATACATGCCATGACATGGGAATAGTCATACGGCTAAGATTGGAACGAGAGAGTCAACTTGTGGGTACTCATTCCTCCTAACTGGATCTTTCTATGTGAAGAGAAACTGAAAGTTTTAGGATAGAAAACCTCGAGGATTATAGTGCATCTCCCCCTTGGTACACTATGTCCTTCGAGGAATGCTAACTTGGCTGAGATACTAAGGAAAAGTTGAGATGATTTACGAGGCACATCGAACTAAATCGTGACTGAATATCTGGGATCTGAAACTAAGGCATGATACATGAACTAGGCTGAACTCGTAACTACTAGGATGCTCTATCTTAGAATAGTTATATTCATGAAACTTCAGACAGTACAATAAGATGGAAAGATGGGAAACGATACGAGTTTGCCTGCCTGACTGCTAAACTAAACTGAATTCTTGGCTTTATGAACTAACTTATGCAGAAAACTTACACTCGACTAGAACATTCCTTTGACACTGTTTCTATAAGGTTCTAATGACTTTAGGGAGCAAAGGATCTTGGCATGAACTTAATAAAACATCTGAGTAAAATCATAACTTTGCTAAAATTCTTTAACATAAGGTGAGTCCTACAAAACTTTATCTAAGATAGAGTTACTAAGACTTATGCACTGTAACTACAAACTTTAAAGCTTAGACATATTCATCGAATACTCTCTCAACAATACTCTCCACCTTAGTACGACACTTCACCTGAGACTACTGAAAATATTCATATGGGCGCTAAGCATGAAGGCTAAAACATACTAACTTATCTGATTAACCGAATGGCTGATGGCTAAATACTGGGCATGTGAGACTGAACTATACTTAGTCTGAATAACTTACCTGAATTTTCCCACTAAGTTCAAGCCTATCAAATCTCCGAAATATATCTAGCTACTTATACATCAACATAACATTCAAGCCTATCTTCATGACTAAAGCCTCATGTAAAACAAGCATGCCACAATTTTTTCTTAACAAGAAACATTCACTCTCTCCCATCTAAGCAACTGCTCATCACTAAGGAGGGTTCACTGAAAGGTTAAAACATGGGAACCTGAAGCTTGAATGGACACTATACTAAACTTAGCACTTGACTGAAGCCTGAGAAATAGAATATCAACATCATGAGTTTGTCAAGGGGTCTAAACAGAGAATATACATGACATACTTTGAATTTAGCTGATCATTAGGGGGTAACATGAGTCGTGGGAACTGAGCATACTGTAAGGCATGAGTACATGAGTCATAAGTTGCATGGCCTGAGTTGGTATTTCTGTATTTGTGGAACATGAATTGTAACACTAAGTAAACTGGAACTCCATTATACTAGGAACTATAAGCGTACATGATTTTTGTTAATGTGCACGACTATGAACTATGAGTATAAAGATGACATGTAAGGCATGAGTACTGACATTACTGACATCACTACTAAAATCTGAAAGCCTGACTTGGTCACTCGTTTTACCATATCCTCCTTAGCTTAAAGCCATTATTCTAAAGTTGTGAACCACTTAATCAACAATTCTAAACTGGACTATCACCGCTATACTCTAGAGTCGGGGGGAAACACTGAGGAGGGCTTTGCTAATATTTTGGGCGACACCAAAGTTGACAACTATATAGGGGTTATAAAGTAAGAAAAGCCTCGAAATCTAACTAAGCACAAACATAAGGATGCAAGACTCATAACATACCCGTAACTATATTAGGAGAACTTCCCTTATCATGGTGAGACTGGAGTACATAAAATATGTTCTGGCGTTGAACACTAGTGGCACTGGAAGTGGCGCCCTGCTAAGTTGGGCGATCGAATGGGACTGAAGAATGGTTGGACTGACCCTGAGGACATGGCTGAGGACAATATCTATCTCTGTGGCTTGGCTTACCACACCTAAAAAAAACATCACTGCCATCTCTATAGACACTTTGATAATTTCTGCCATATTTCTGACAAAGAGGGTAGGTACGACCTCTTTTCATGCTACCTTGAGGCTTAGAGCCTGACGTGCTACCTCAAGTGTCATTTTTAAACTTTTGCACTGGCGCACTAGCTACAGAAGGATTTGGGGCTATGAATTTCTGATGGAAATAGAAGTGGTTACCACCCTCTGACCTTGGCCTAAAACCACTTGTGCTGACTCTCTTATTCTCTCTATCTTCCCTCTTGCGCTTCTACCTCTTGCTTTTATGAGTATGAACCCTAATCCTAGATAGCACAACAGCCTGTAGGTTGTTTTGAGCAACTACTGAATAGGCTAAAGTAGTGAAAGCAGCTCTAAATTTTGCATAAGAGATATGCTCATCCAGGGGATCTACCTGAACGGGCTGAGGTGCTGACTGATTTCCTGTTCTCACTCCGTTAGTCTTCTTGGGAGGCATGGTCTAGAAGCAAAAGGGATAAACGGATTATACTAAGAGTTTAACTTGAGCTCATGCTCACTCGCACGACGTGAATACTGAAAGAAGAGAAACTTTTCCTAAAACATCTCATAGCCTCATATCCATAAGTGTGGCGCGCTACACACCCATGTACAAGACTCTACTATATACGGCTTTCAGACTTCCTATGATACTTTTGAAACTTAGGCTCTGATACTAAGTTTATAATGACTCCGGACTACCCTCGAGTCATCACACGGTGCTTATGGCACCAAAGGACCACAATTTAACTCATGACTGATATCTGCTGTGAGCACTGTATAAAAATCATGAAATAAATATGAAATTTAGATTAATTGCCATAGGGTTCAAAATCTAAATATTGATAAAGTGTAATAACTGAAATAACAATTTGTAATACTGAATACTGTCTAACAACTAGTCTGAAAAGCCTCTAACTAAAACTATCTAAAAGTGGAGTTGATGGGATAATCCCTCAACTAACTCCCCCTACTGAAATACTGAGTCTACTGAAATACTGAAATAAAGCATATCCTCGACAGATGATGACTCACTTCTAAATCTACTGCTGGCTAAATCTGAATTTGTCTATGTGCGGTTGGGAACCGAAGCCTCCGAACCTATGATATAAGGCATCATAGCATAAGAAAAAGTATGTGTCAGTACGTGGAATTTACTGGTATGCTAGATGAGTTAAGGTTGAATGCAAGGGTTCATACGCATGAACAATACTGACTAAATTATATAGAGTAACTGAACATGAAAGTACATAAAACTGAAACTACTGTAACTATTGAGTATGTAATACTGCGCGTATACTGTAATTGAGCTTTTCAAAAGCTAAGTACTAAATTCTGATAATTGAGTTACTGATACTAATTAACTGTATCTAACAGTCCTGATTCTGTAGAACTGAACTAAATTCTATACAAGAACTGAAACCAAAATTGTGGGATGTAATCATCTAACCAATATGCTCCTTTCTAATCTAATTGGGGTCCAACCTATAACCCAGCTAGAAGGGTGCTAATATCATGCAGCGAGTACTAACAACTACTGTGGAGTCAGTCCTAATCTAGCGGGTGACCCCTAAGATCAGTCCTAAACAAGCGGGTGATCCATAAGTATGTCAGTCCTATCTAGCGGGTAACATCTCATAACCTACGTTGGCTATGTAGATATGAAACTTAGGGATTGCTTCTAGGGCCCCAGTACTAACTAACGGGTGTGCCCCCATCCCTAGGCTCTTTCGATGCTGAATCCTACTCCCAACTGAAAGACACTGAACCAAGTATACTGAACTAAACTGGACTGATACTGAGATTACTGAGTTTTTCTAAGTTCTGTAACTAACTGAGTTCTACTGAGTTCTGTAACGGACTGAGAGTACTACTAATCATGACATAAATGATACTATTCTGTAACTGACACTGGCTCTAGATAAATAGCTAAATTATCGGGTATTAAATACCCCCGTGACTCAATTTCATAAAAAGTAAAGCAAAGCATAACTTTGAATAACATATAAATGTTCACTTGGTCATAATTCATTCATAAAAACATTTCATCAAACACTTGTAATGCATTGACTTATACATGAATGGAGAACACATATTACATGTTATAATAGCATTGTTTCATTCTCATAGATAATTTATCAAACATATGGAAAACATAATTGTTACATTAAATCATAAACACTTAGGGTTGACATGATTACAACAATCAACTTGTTCATTGAGGGCTTATCATGAATATCATGTGTTTCAACACATATTAGGATTAATTCTTGGAACTTGTAATCTAGATCATGGATTAAAATCAGAATAACATCATAAACGCCTTAATCACTTTGTAAATTCAAGGGTTTATCAAGATAATCAAATATTATTCACACTTGCTATTCAATTTCAGGAAAAACATGCACTTAAATCATAGATTAATACCCAACAAATATCATGAACATGAATTCAATCTAATTCAAACATGTAAATAATAAATACACAATCTTTGTACTTCAAAAAAGAATTCTTGGACTTCATGGGTGGAAGGGACCCATGAATGAATATCTAACATACCTTAATTTGTGAGTTTCTTAGAGTTCTTTGAGAGATTCTTGGGATTGACCTTGATTTCTTGAACTCGGGTTTTTGCCTCTTGAGAGAGAATGATTTTGTTCTTGAGAGAAAGTGAGGAAAAGTGACATAATTGGGTATTTAGGGGATAATTTTGTGTTTAAAGGCTGATCTGAGTCGTAGAAAAAGTCAAAGTTGCCCTTGGGATTTATAATTCCGTAATTGGAATGCAGATTAAAACCTCACCGCGATGCAGTGATTGGGTCATCGCTATATCTACCGCGGTGCGGTGGAATCACAGTGACTCACTGGTTTGTGATAATTGTCAATTTGAGCCTTACCGCAATATGGGGCAATTGCTGTGAGCTACTGCAATTTGACAAATTCTAAAATGGCCATCAGCGCGATGTGACCTAATCGCGGTGAGCCACTATTTTTACCTAAAGTTGTCCTAATATTTAGCTAAAATTTTCTAAGTTGGGGATCCCTTATCAAGCTTTAACAGACCGAGCTAAGCTTAGAATTTTGTGAGGTCTTACCATATCTCCCCCTTGGGAACATTCATCCTCGAATGAGACTAACTAACATGGGAGAAATAATAAATTGAGAATACATACTGGACATGCATAACTGAAGCATAACTACATGACTAAAACTGCTGATATCCTGAGTTTTCCATTCTGAACATGCATATCTAAATGCATGAATACATGACTAAAGCTACTTGATAAGATGAGTTTGTATACTGAATATGCATAACTGATGCATGAGTACATGACTGAAAATAATTCATGAATGCATGACTGAATATGCAAAGGTAATTGATACCGAGTTTATAATTATATCTTGAACATGGAACTGGGTAAAGCTAAGAAAGACTATTCTCCTAAGCTGAGAGTACTGATGAACTTGAGATCATTTACTGAACATGAATATATGGGAACGTGAAAGCAAAACTGAATCTGAAACTTGATATGCGAACTGAATATCATGAACTGAACTAATTCCTTAAATACATGACATGACACAGGAATGGTCATATAGCTGAGATTGGAACGAGAAAGTCAACTTGTAGGTACTCATTCCTCCTAACTAGATCTTGCTACGTGAAGAGAAACTTAAAGGTTTAGGATATGAAAGCTCGGGGGTTATAGTGAATCTCCCCCTTTGGACACCATATACTTCGAGGAATGCTGACTGCGCTGAGATACTAAGGAAAAGTTGAGACGATGCATGGGGCACCTACGAACTAAATCATGACTAAATATCTGGGATATGAAACTAAGGCATGATACATGAACTAGGCTGAACTCGTAACTACTAGGTTGCTCTATCTTGGAATGGCCATATTCATGAAACTTCGGATAGTATAATAAGATGCAAAAATGGGAAACGATACAAGCTTTCCTGCCTGACTACTAAACTAAACTGAATTCTTGGCTTTATGAACTAACTTTTGCAAAAAACTTACACTCGACTAGAACAGTCCTTTGACACTCTTTCTATAAGGTTCTAATGACTTTAGGGAGCAAGGGATCATGGCATGAACTGAATAAAACATTTGAGTAAAATCGCAACTTGGCTAAATTTTTGTAATATAAGGCGAGGCCTACAAAACTTTATCTAAGATAGAGTTACTAATCCTTATGCACTGTAACTACAAACTTTAAAGCTTAAATATTTTCATGAATACTCTCTCAACAATACACTTCTCCTTAGTACGACACTTCACCTGAGACTACTGAAAATATTCATATGGGCGCTGAGCATGAAGTCTAAAACATACTAACTTATCTGATTAATATAATGGCTGATAGCTGAATACTGGGCATGTAAGACTGAACTGTACTTAGTTTGAATAACTGGACTGAATTTTCCCACTAAGTTTAAGCCTACTCAAATCTTCAAAATATATCTAGCTACT
This sequence comes from Capsicum annuum, assembly GCF_002878395.1. NCBI lineage: Eukaryota > Viridiplantae > Streptophyta > Magnoliopsida > Solanales > Solanaceae > Capsicum > Capsicum annuum. The sequence goes on along the minus strand of NC_061117.1, from coordinate 179,380,664 downwards.
TACACATCAACATAACATTCAAGCCTATTTTCATGAGTAAAGCGTCATGTTAAATAAGCATGCAACAATCTTTCCTTAACATAAAACATTCACTCTTTCTCATCTAAGTAACTGCTCATCACTAAGGAGAGTTCACTGAAAGGCTAAAACATAGGGACCTGAAGCATGAATGGACACTATACTGAACTTGGCACTTGACTGAAACCTGAGGAATAGAATATCAACATCATGAGTTTATCAAGGGGTCTAAATGGAGAATATACATGACATGCTCTGAATTTAGATGATTACTAGGAGCGTAACATGAGTCATGAGAACTGAGCATACTATTAAGCATGAGTACATGAGTCATGAGTTACATGACCTGAGTTGGAGTTCCTGAATCCATGGAACATGAGCCATAATACTGAGTAAACTGGAACTCAATTGTACTAGGAACTGTAAGCATACATGATTTTCATTAATGTGCATGACTATGAGCTATGAGTATAGAGCTGACATATAAGGCATGAGTAATGACATTACTGACATCACTACTAAAATTTGAAAGCCTGACTTGGTCACTCATTTTACCATTTCCCCCTTAGCTAAAAGCCATTATTCTAAAGTTGTGTACCACTTAATCAAAAATTCTAAACTGGACTATCACTGCCATACTCTAAAGTCAGTGGGAAACACTGAGGAGGGCTTTTCTAATATTTTTGGTGACACCGAAGTTAAAAACTATATAGTGGTTACAAAAAAAGAGAAGCCTCGAGATCTAACTAAACACAAACATAAGAATGCAAGACTCATAACATACTCGTAACTATATTAGGAGAACTTCCCTGATCATGGCGAGACTAGAGTGCACAAAATCTGTTCTGGCGTTGACCACTAGTGGCACTGGAAGTGGCGCCCTACTGAGTTTAGCGACTGGATGAGACTGAAGGATGGTTGGACTAACCTTGAGGTCCTGGCAGAGGACAATCTCTGACTTTGTGGCCTGGCTTGCCATTCCCGAAAGAAACATCACTGCCAACTTTGCAGATACCTTGATGGTTTCTGCCATATTTTTGACAAAGAGGGTGGGTACGACCTCTTTTTATGCTACCTTGAGGCTTAGAGCTTGACGTGCTACCTAGAATGTCATTTCTAAACTTTGGCACTGGCGCACTAGCTACATAAGGATTTGGGGCTGAGAATTTTTTACAGATCTGAAAGCGGTTACCACCCTCTAACCTTGGCCTAAAACCACTTGTTTTGACTCTCTTATTCTCTTTATTTTCCCTCATATGCTTCTCCCTCTTGCTCTATTGAGTATGAACTCTAAGCCTAAATAGTACAATAGCCTGTAGGTTGTTTTGAGCAACTACCGAATAGGCTAAAGTAGTGAAAGCAGCTCTAAATTCTTCATGAGAGACATGCTCATCCAGGGGATCTGCCTGAACGGGCTGAGGTGCTGACTGATTTCCTGTTCTCCCTCTGTTAGTCTTATTGGGGGGCATGTTCTGGAAGAAAAAGAGAGAAACAGATTAGACTAAGAGTTTAACTTGAGATCATACTCACTCGCACGACATGAATACTGAAAAAAGGGAATCTTTTCCTAAAACATCTCATAGCCTCTTGTCCATAAGTGTGGCGCGCTACACACCCATGCATAATACTCTACCAGATGTGTCTTTCAGACTTTCTAGGACACTGTTAAACCTTAGGATCTGATACAAAGTTGGTAATGACCAGGGACTAACCCCTAGTCATCACATTATGCTTACAACCCCGTAGGACCACAAGCTAACCCATGACTGATATCTGCTGTGAGCACTATATAATAATTATGAAATAAATGCAAAATTTTCATAAAATACCATAAGATGCAAAATCTAAATACTAATAAAGTGAAACAACTGAAATAACAATCTATAAAACTAAATAATGTCTGACAACTAATCAGAAAAACCTCTAACTGAAACTGTCTAACAATAGAGTTGAGGACAATCCCCCAACTAACTCTTTCTACTAAAATACTAAAATAAAGAATATATTCAATAGATAAGAACTCCCTTCTGAATCTACTGTTGGTTGAATTTGAATCTGTCTATATGCAATTGGAAATCGGAGCGTCTGAACCTATAATATAACATATCATAGTGTAAGAGAAAGTATGCATCAGTATGTGGAATATATTGGTATGCTAGATGAGGTAAGGCTGAATGCAAGGGTTCATATGTATGAACAATACCAACTAAATGATATAGAGTAACTGAACACGAGAGTACATAAAAATTGAAACCACTGTAACTACTAAGTATGAAATATTGCACATGTATATGAATCTATACTGTAACTGAGCTTTTTTAAAGCTAAGTACTAAATTCTGATAACTCAGTTACTGATACTGATTGACTGTATGTAAAAGTCTTGGTTCTGTAGAACTGAACTAAATTATATACTAAGACTGAAGCCAAAATTGTGGGAGGCAATTATCTAACCGACATGCCACTTTCTAATCTAACTGAGGTCCAACCTGTATCCCCAGATAGAAGGGTGATAATACCATGACACGGGTACTAACAACTATTGTGGAGTCAATCCTAATCTAGCGGGTGACCCCTGAGATCATTCCTAAACTAGCAGATGAGCCCTAAGTATGTCAGTCCTATCTAACGAGTGACATCACATAACCTATGCTGGCTACGTTGTTCTGGAACTTAGGGATTGCTTCTAGGGACCCAGTCCTAACTAAGAGTATGCCCCCATCCCTAGGCTCACTCGGTGTTAAATCCTACTCCCAACTGAAAGACACTGAACTGGACTGGACTGATACTAAGAGTACTGAGTTTTTCTAAGTTTTGTAACTGACTGAGTTCTATAACGGACTGAGAGTACTACTGATCATGACATGATTGATACTATTCTGTAACTGATACTGGCTCTAGATTAATATCTAAATTATTGGGTATTAAATACTCCCAGGAATCGATAGCATGAAAAGTAAAGAAAAGCATAACTTTGAATAACATAGAAATGTTCACTTGGTCATAATTCATTCATAGAGACATTTCATCAAACACTTGTACTACATTAACTTGTACATAAATTGAGAACACATGTTAGCATTCTATAATGGCATTGTTTCATTCTCATAGACAATTTATCAAATACAAGAAAAGCATAATTGTTACATTAAATTATAAACACTTAGGGTTGACATGATTACAACAATCAACTTGCTCATGAAGGGATTATCATGAATATTATGTAGTTCAATGCATATTAGGATCAATTCTTGGAACTTGTAATCTATATCATGGATTAAAATTAAAATAACATCATAGACACCTTAATCACTTTGTCAATTCAAGGGTTTATCAAGATAATCAAATATTCTTCACACTTGCTATTCAATTTCCAGAAAAACATGCACTTAAATCATGCATTGAGACCCAACTAATATCATGAACATGAATTAAATCTAATTCAAACATGAAAATCATAAATACACAATCTCTGTACTTCTAAAAAGAATTCTTGGACTTCATGGGTAGAAGGGACCCATGAATGAACATCTAACATACCTTAATTTGTGAGTTTCTTGGAGTTCTTGGAGAGATTTTTAGGATTGACCTTGATTTCTTAAACTCGAGTTTTTTCTTCTTGAGAGAGAATGATTTTGTTCTTGAGATAAAATTGAGAAAAAGTGATATAATAAGGTATTTAGGGCATAATTTCATGTTTAAAGGTTGATCTGAGTCATGGGAAAATTCTAAGTTTCCCTTGGAATTTAAAATCCCGTTATTGGAATGCAGATTAAAGCCTCACCACGATACGGTGGCTGGGTCATCGCTATATCCACCGTAGTGCAGTGGAATCGTGGTGACTCACTGGTTTGTGATAATTGTCGATTTGAGCCTCACCTCGATACGTGGTAATCGTGGTGAGGTACTGAAATTTGACAAATGCCAAAATGGCCTTCAGCATGACGCGATGGAGGGATCATCGCGATACTCACCAAGACGCGGCCTAATCGCGGTGAGCCATTATTTTTACTTCAACTTGTCCTAATATTTAGCTGGACTTTTCTAATTCTAGGACCCCTTATCAAGCTTTAACGGACTGAGCTAAGCTTAGGATTTTGTGGGGTCTTATAGAGGTGTTCTTTCCTTCATGCTTACTGAGATTTCTTCTTTTTCATAGTTCCCATATGATTATGCTCGGTAATGCATTATAATAGGAGCCCATATCATTCTTCACTTTTGCATTCCATCACTACACAATGACTTTCCTTAATAGTTGATTAGCTATAATTATACCTGCACAAGAAGCAAAGTAGAATCAATTCTTGTTAGCTGTATAAGATCTTAGGAACACATGAGACATAGTCTCATTATTAGGATTGTCACAACACCAGCATTTGAAAGGTTCATGCATTCCCTATTTTCTTATTTTGTTATCTACTGGTATCATGAATTTTCATGTTCTCTACATATGAAAAGTCATCTTAAAAGGTTATTCGTTAACCAAAATCTTCTTGTAAAATGTTGTTTGGTTGTTCTTTCTGCTTGATATATTCCCATGATTTAACTGTGACTTTTCTTTTGCTTCTAGCATCTATATAGGCTCATCCTTTCCTTTCCCCAACTTTGAAACTTTAATGTATTTCTTGATATGATTAGTATACTCTTATAGCAATACCTCTCTCATAAGGTTATCATTCCAAACACCATCTATCACCAAGTCACTCACATTAATATAATTTTAATCCCAAGCACAATCTTCCTCTATTATTATATATAAGTCTCTCAAATCAGTCCAATTATTATGCCATGACATTTTGTTTGAAGAGTATGTATCATGAACTCATTTTGATAAAAATATGCATTTACTATAGGGTTTTTCTATAAATTTGAATTATATACATGTGTATACATGTTATGAGTTTTGAGAATTGATATGAGAGCATGATTTACAAAATTCTCCCTCTCGTTATGAAATCTACTGTCTTGACATATTATGAATTATTTAAAAAGAATGATCAAAAGTTTGAGTTAAATATTTTACTATCATTTATGGATTGACATTGTTTGATGATACCATGAGAGGGTGTTTTCTCATCTTATAAATGCTTTTTGTTAAATGAAAGAATTGGATACGTTTTATGAAAAAGATGGTCACCCTATGTCAATGACTTAAAAGGAAAGTGTTTTTGCATAAGTTTTCATGTGCTTTTGAAATAATAATTCTCTTGTGGAATGTAAATCTTTTCGGCGGTCATTAATGTGTCTTTGAATAAAAGAGCTATGGATATGATATGATATGATACGATATGTCTTGCAAGTCTGGGTATGATGATACCTAGTACAAAACGCCCTTAACATGAACTATATGATTGTTATAAGCATAAAGAATGTTTTAAAAGACAAAAATTAGGCTTAAAGAGAGTGAGATAGTCACCCGAAGAAGGCCCTTAGGCTAAAAATCGTGTTTTTTTGATACGGGTTTATTATGTACAGAAATTATGATGTACCCTAATTCTTGCAGCAAACTCAAATTGGGGGCTTAGTCGGCAAGTTAATAACGGATTTCATATAGCCTTTGGATTGGTGTAAATGTAGGGTAACATCAAGCTCAGAACTAAAGAAAAGAGTTGAATCAATATTTTACATGGATAAATTAAAATTCTTCATATTATGCTTATGTGTTTATATAGATATTTATGATAAATGATTTATATTATGCTCTCAATTAATTAACATGAAATATTCATTATTTTTGGATTGTTCTACATACCAATACTTTTTCGAGTATTGATTCCCTTAATACAGGTTCTGAGGCTTAATCCCATGGTCCAGCTCAGCAGTAGATTGTTTCCAGACTTTCAGAGTTGGTGAGCCTCCCTTACACCGTGATACGCAAAAGACAAGGAAAACATGAAACAACTCCAAAACAGTCCGCAAATCTTAAGGATCCGAGGACCTTTTTGGAGACCACTCTCGGATTCACTACAAAAACAAGAATACAAGAATACAAAGGTGTTTTTGACACCCAAACAGTAGCAACACAACAAGAACAAGATGAACAATAGACAAATTTTGGATTGCACATTAACAACACAAACACACGGTTACAACATCAACACTACTACACGATTACAAAGAAATAAAAGGATAGATAGTTAGACAAATTGAAGGTATAATCTTAACAACCCAAAAGCCTATTCCACTCTTGGACCTTTAACATCATACACAACAAATACCTAAATCTTACGTTGGCATAAGAGTGACCTCGATCTCCCAAGCATCCAACGTTTCCAAGCTTGAATCCAACACGAGTGATTCTACACTCAAGTTGAAAGCCCTGATTACAAGTTTCGGCCATGGGGGCCATTCTCACAAGAGAGAGTGTTTCAAATATTACAACTTTAAATATTCAACAAAAACTAAGACCAAAAACCCTAAGAAGTTCTATATATAGTGTATTACAAAATAGAATACAAAATGACCACAATAACCCTCAAGGGTGAGGTGCCCATCAAGTGTAACTTTGGAGCTGTTTTTAGTGCATTTAGGCCCTCTTTTACACTTTACTTGTGCACTTCCTTGGATGGATTCAATACACACGCATTCTCGTCCATCCTCGTGGTCGTACTCGTATCACACCAAAAGGCATTCTATCCATATGTAGTTTCAGTAAGTTTTATGGGTCAGCCGGGAGCCTTGTCCCAGCTTAGTCAGACTACTGTTTTCAATTCAGTAGAGGCTTCATAGATTCATTTAGATTGGATTTGGGTTTTCTTGTGGATTGCTATTTGATTATAGGATTTTATGTTTCATTTTATCCACCTCACTTTTATTTCATATGAATTATGCTTATCATAGTATTCTAAAGGGTCTCTTGGACCTTCATGGATCGGGATACCCATCGTGGCTAGGGCCTCGGCTCGAGTCGTGACATAATAACCACTCTTTTGTACATTTTTATACATAGATCCAAGTAGTAAACAAAAATCTACTAAACTTTATGAGAATAAAATCTTTTGTACTTTTAAGGATACAATCTCTTGATTTAAATACTAAAATTGGATTTAGTATTTTTCAATTATTTATTATGATTAAAAAAATACATTTTTTAATCTTACGGTACATCAAAATCGAAAGCAAAGAAAAAAATAGATTTTAAAAAGGCCATCTTTTATGAATGGAAATTGATGGAAAACCACTAAACTATCTTTTTAATAAATCTGTATACTTAGATCTTCCAATAATTTATATCAATATAATGTATGGGGAAATAAATTTATAGATCAAACTAAATTGCCACTACAAAGTAAATATATTACCTCTTTTTTGTCAAGGCAGAATATGCCTAAAAATTCTGTAATTATGCAACATCAACATTAATTTATATTAAATTTTTGTATGATCAAATAAATTAAAATATTTACATTAAAAATATTATCATAAATTTTATAATATTATAAAATAGAATATTTTTGATCATTAAAATTGAGTAAATCAAGGAGACACGACATGACTAAATCAAGGAGACACGACATGACTGATTGAAAAATATAATTGAAAAATAAATAATCAATTAACAATCAAGAAATATATATATATATATAAGTACATTTTCCACAATAGTCAATTCAAAACAAAAAAAATCATAATTTTTGTATCATAATTAATTTGAAAGTGCTAAAGCTATATTAATTTACCACTATATGTGTAACGCCCCGAGTCTGCATCCTGGAAGCCACACAGTGCTTACGACCCCGAAGGAGCTCAAGCTAATCCATGACTGGTACCTGCTGTGAGCACTGAATAATAATACTGAAATAATGCAAAAAATAGGCTAAAATGCATAAGTTTCATAAACTGAATATTGATAAATATAGTACTGAAATAATATCTGAAAACTGAATACTATCTGAACTAGTCTAGTCTGAAAAGCCTCTAACTGAACTGTCTGAAAGTGGAGTTGATGGAAAAAGCCCCCAACGAACTCCGACTACTGAAATACTGAAGCTACTGAAATACTAAAATAAAAGCATATCCTCGATTGATGAGGACTCATTACTGAATCTGTGACTGCTAACTGAATCTGTCTAAGTACGATCAGGAACCTGAGCATCCGAACCTATGATATGAGACATTATAGCACAAAGAGAAAGTATGGGTCAGTACATGGAATGTACTGATATGCTAGATAAGGGAGGGTTGAATTCAAGGGTTCATATGCATGGACAATAACTGACTAAATGATATGTAGAAACTAATAAGAGTACATGGATAACTGGAACTACTGTAAAATACCGAGTATGCAATACTATGCATATACATGTATAATGTATCTGAGCTTTTACTGAATCTAAATAATGATTTCTAATAACTGAGTAACTGATATCTGAGATTTACTGATAACTGAGTTTCTAATACTAATTGATTGTGTCTAACAGTCCTGATTCTGTAGAACTAAACTAGGTTTTATACTGAAACTGTGGGAGGTAATCATCTAACCGACATGCCCCCCCCACTCTGAACTGATTAGGGTCTAACTTGTAACCCCGGCTAGAAGGGTGTCAGTACTGTGCCATGGATAAAAATAAGCTGAAGAGCCACCCTCATCTGGAAGGTGCCCTGAACGAGAACGGTGGTACCCTCAACTGGCAGGTTGATGTCTCAACCTACGCTGGCTACATAGTTCTGGAACAATGACTTCTAATAAGGGTCATACCCTCTACTAGCAGGTGAGCTTCCATCCATGGGTTCATTCGGTGCTGAATCCTACTCCCATCTGAAGGACACTGATTATTATACTAGACTGAACTGGAATGATATTGAGTTTCACTGAGTTCTATAACTGACTAAGTACTACTAATCGTGACATTACTGAGATTATTTTGTTACTACTGTAGCTCTAGGTAAACAGCTAGATTTTTCTGGTATTGAATACCCTCAGGACTCGATAGCATTAAAAGTAAAGCATAGTATGATCATAAAAGCACAATAATGCACTCATTAAGACATTTTGTCAAACACTTGATATTCATGGACTTGTACATGAGTGGAACCACATAATAATATGTCATGAACTTACTATCCAAGACACTTAAGCATTTCATCAGACACTTGGGGAGCATGATTCTTTCATATGGAAATAAATATATAATTATGTCATGGCTACTACATTCAACTTGTAATTCAAGAGTTCAATATGAAGATCACATAATTCAACCCACAAACTATCTATTTTTCACGAGACTTGTAATTAATCATGGAATAAAATCTCAAACAATATCATGAACTTGAACTAAATCTGAAAACTTATATTTTAAAATAGGGTTCTTGGACTCCATAGGTGAAAGGAACCCATAAATTAACACCTAATATACCTGAGAAGAGTAATTCTTAAAGGTTCTTGGAGAATTTCTTGAGCTTTGTTCTTGATTCTTGAAAATAAGGGTTTGGCCCTTTTTGAGAGATAATGTTTTAATCTTGAGAGAAAGTGAGTCGATAATGAAATAATGAGCAATTAGTATTCTTTTAGGGCTTAATTTTGTGTTTAGGACTTATTAGGATCGTGGTAAAATACCAAATTACCCCTGAAAAGTCATTAAAATTTGTCACTAAAATATCCCGAATTTGGCCACCACCGCGACGTGATGGGATCGCGGTCCCTCACTGGAAAATGATAATGTGAGCTAGAACATTGGCGCGATGTGCCATTATTATGGAGCTTCACAGGAAAGTGACGAATTCCATTTGACTGGTCTTCGTGACGCGGTGATGTGCCATTTGGCACACTGTTTTACAAAATATGCTATAACTTCTCACCCGGTTATCGAATTTGGGCAAATTTTATAACATTGGAAAGATGACTGAATTTCCTACGCAATGGTAAGCTTAAACTTAAAAAATTCTGAGTATTTTGCCTGAATCAAGTACAATGCATGATTTTGCCCCCATTGATTTTGACTATCCTATGCTAGTTCCCGTTAATGTTAGCATGGATGAGTTGGAAAAAATGATGAAAACTTTGTAGATTTTTTATTCATGTACATTGTAAATTTTGAATCATTTTGCAATCAATAAAATATAACATTCACTCACTCCTTACTTTGTATTTTTTTTTCCATTTAATGATTTAAATTGAATTTCTAATTTAAATTAAAT
>NC_061117.1:179361258-179367510 GCF_002878395.1 Capsicum annuum | reverse complement strand
TATATTGAATGGTACGTATTTATGAGTACATATTTTCTATAGATTCTAAAGTAGTATATATTTAAGGTATACATGTGTATATGTTTTATAAATTAGTATATATTGTAGTATATGTTTTATTTAAAGTAGTATATACATTTAACTAACATATAGACGTATACATGATTACATGTATAATTGTGTATATGTGTATATATTTTTTAAATTCTAATGTAGTATATACTATATATATAGTGTATATATATTGTGTGTATATTGTTTAACGTATTTAAAATGTATATAGGTGGGTACATATAGTGTATATTGGAGAAAAAACATTTTTTTTTACATTTTCACCGGATTTTTGATCGGGTTTACACGGGTTGGACAAAGTTAGATTTATTGGGCCGGTTCCGGGTTATTTCTAAAAATATTATTGTATGGCTCGGAACAGGACCGGCCCGTTAAACTTGGCCCGGATCCAGATTGGCCTACAACCCGATTAAAAGTGACGCGCCTTGGCCCGGATCCGGATTGGCGTACAACCCGATTAAAAGTGACGCGCCGATTCTGGGTAGACCCGGCCTGGCCCCGTTAATAGGTTTATTTCTACTTGACCATCTGTCCGAGGGTGAAAAGATGTACTGAGGTGAAGTTGGGTACCAAGAACCTTTTGGAATGTTTTCCAGAAGTGAGAGGTAAACTGGATACTTCTATCTGAGATTATGGATACTAGGACTCCATGTAACCTGACCAACTCTCTGATATAGTGTTTGGTGTAGTCTTCGGTTAAATAGGAAGTATGAATTGGCAAGAAATGAATGGATTTGGTCATCCTATCTATGATAACCCAATTTGAATCATGATGATGATGAGTACGAGGTAAACCCATCACAAAGCCATGTTCACTTTTTCCTACTTCTATGTGGGAATACTGAACTTCTGTAGGGACCCACTAGGCTTCTAGTGTTCAATCTTAACCTGCTGACACGTAGAGAACTTAGCTACAAACTATGCAATATTCCTCTTTATACCACTCTACCAATAGATCTCCCGTAAATCGCGGTACATCTTAGTGGCCCCTGGATGAACAGAGTAATGCGCACCATACACTTCTACAAAAAATCTTTGCCTCAAGTCATCTACACCTGGCATGCATAACCAACCCTGGCAATGGAATACAGCATCTCCCCTTTGGGAGAAAACTTATACTTTCTGATCTCTGACTGGCTCTTCAAAATTAACTAGATTGGGATCTCTATCCTGATTTTTCTTTACTTCGGAAACCAGAGATGATTTTAAACTATTCTGTACCCACACACTACCCTTTGCTGAATCGACTAAGCAGACATCTAGTCGGGCAAGCTAATAAACTTCCTGAACTAACTTCTTCTTACCATTCTCAACATGAGCAACACTACCCGGAGACAACCTACTGAGAGCATCAGCCACTACATTGGCCTTGACCGGATGATACAGAACACTCATATCATAATCTTTCAATAACTCTAACCACCTTCTCGGACACAAATTCAAATCTTTCTGAGAGAACACATGCTGCAAGTTTTTGTGATCTATGAACACATCAATATGTACTCCATGAAAATAGTGTCTCCAAATCTTTAAGGCAAATACAACAGTTGCTAACTCAAGATCATGGGTAGGGTAATTCTTCTCATGGTGCTTAAGCTGTCTGGAGGCATAGGCTATGACCTTACCTCTCTGCATTAGGACACAAACCAAACCTACTCTAGAAGCCTCACAATACACAATGAACTCATTTGAACCATCTGGTAGAATCAAAACTAGGGCTGAGGTAAGTCGAGTCTTCAACTCTTAAAAAATCTTCTCGCAAAAATCTCACCACTGAAACATGACTTTCTTCAGAGTCAATCTAGACATAGAGATGCAATAGACGAAAACCCTTTAACAAACCATCGGTAATAGACAGATAAGCCTAAGAAACTCCTAATATCTGATGGAGAAATGCGTCTAGGCCAGTTTCTCACTGCCTCGGTCTTTTGAGGATCAAGTTTAAAGCCATCACCGAAAACAATATGACTAAGGAATACTACTGACCTTAGCCAAAGTTTGCACTTACTGAATTTTGCAAACAACTGATAGGCTCTGAGAGTCTAAAGTATGATTTTAAGGTGATCTGCATGATCATTCTCGCCACGTGAATAGACAAGAATGTCATCGATGAAGACTATAATGAACATGTCTAAATACTGTTTGAACACTCGGTTCATTAAGTCCATGCAAGTTGTTGGGGCATTTGTGATACTACAGGACATGACTAGAAACTCGAAGTGACCACACCAGGTTCAAAAAACTATTTTTGGAATGTCACATTCTCTGACTCTGAGCTGATGATAGCCTGATCTGAGGCTATCTTAGAAAAATAACTGGCACCCTGAAGTTGGTCAAACAAGTCATTGATTTTGGGAAGTAGGTATTTGTTATTGACTGTGACTTTGTTCAGCTGATGGTAGTCTATACATATTCTAAGAGAACCATCTTTCTTACTCACTAACAAGACTGGTGCACCCCACGGAGACATGCTGGTTCTGATGAACCCCTTGTCTAAAATGTCCTTTAACTGTTCTTTTAAATCTCTGAGTTCTGCTAGAGCCATTCTGTATGATAGAATAGATATGGACTAATATCTGGAAAAAGGTGTATTTCAAAGTCAATTTTTCTTTTGGAAGGGACTCCAAGAAGATCTTCGAGAAACACATCTGGGAATTCATGTACTACTGGAACTGACTCAAAACTATGTGTCTTTGAACTAGAGTCTATGACTCACACAAGATGATAGACACATCCTTTGGATATCATTTTCGTCTCTCTAAGGTATGAAGTCAACTGACCCTTAAGCGTTGTAGTACTACCCCTCCATTCAAGGACTAGTTCATTTGGAAACAAAAAATAAACAATTCTATTTCTCTAATTAACTGAGGCATAGCATGAATAGATCCAATCCATGTCAAGAATGATGTCAAAATACGTCATCTCTAACTCTACTAAGTATGCTGAAGTGACTTTCTAGATATCATAATCGGATAGTTCCTGTATACCCGTCGGGCTATAATAGACTGACCTACTGGGGTAGAGACTGAGAAAGGTTTTGTTAATATTTCTTGACCTTAAAGTCGACTGCTATGTAAGGAGTTACAAAGATAGAGAAGATCCAGGATCTGATAAGGCATAAACATATAAATAAAAGATTTGTAATGTACCAGTGACCACATCAGGAGAAATTTCCTGATCTTGTCTGGACTAAAGTGCATAAATCCTGTTTGGGCATTGCCCACTGGTGACACTCGAAGTGGCACCCTGCTGATTCGGGCGACCGAACTGAGTTGACGAATGATTGTACTGACCCTGAGAACCTGACTGAGGTCAATCTCTAATTCTATGGCTTGGCTTGCTGCACCCGAAATATACATCACTGCTAGCTTTGTAGATACCCTAATGGTTTTTGCCATATTTCTAACAAAGAGAATTTGTTCGAGCATTTCTGATACTACCATGAGATTTAGATCTTGGCGCCCTATCTTTGTTACTATTTCTGAACTTAGGTACTGGAGCACTAGCTGAGGATGGAGCTGGAACTGAAGATCTTAGGAAAAACTGGGAATGGTTACTGCCCTCTAACTTAGGTTGAGTGAAATTAAAGCTACCTATTCTAGCTCTCTTGTTCTCCCTCTCTCTCTCCTTAGCCTTCTACTCCTTAATCTGTTAAGCATGGATCATCAACCTAGACAAGTCCATCTCCCTTATTAGCATTGCGGTCCTACACTCCTTGACCATACTATCAGATACACCAGAAACAAACTTACTCATCTTAGACCTGCTATCAGCTACCACATAAGGGGCATATCTGGCTAACTGAGTAAACTTGAGAGAATACTCTTTCACACTCATGCTGCTTTGCCTGAGATTGATAAACTCTAACACATTGGCTTCTCTCAGCTCTATGGGAAAGAATCTGTCTAGAAAAGCATTAGCAAACTCTTCGCATTCTATACGCTCTGCATCTGTGCTCCTATCTACCTTTCACTGCTTAAACCACGTATAAGCTACATATTACAGCTGATAGGCAGCTAACTCAGTACTCTTACTAGAAGTCATTCCCATGATATCTGTGATTTTTTGAACCTAATCAAAGAACTCCTGTGGATCCTCTTCAGACTTAGATCCTGAAAATAGGGGAGGATTCATTTGGGTGAAGTACCGAATCCTGAATGCACTAGTATTGCCACTGGGTTAGCCTGAACAGTAGCTAGCCATTCATTTTGAGATGCTACAGAATGGGCTAGAGTAGCGAATAAAACTCTTAATTTTGTATAAGAGACATGCTCGTCTAGGGGATCTGCCTGAATGAGCTGAGGTGCTGACTGATTTTCGGCCCTTCTTCTGTTAGTCTTTTTGGGAGGCATGTTCTGTAAACGGAAGGAAAAATAAATTAAATTGAGATTTTAACTTGAGCTTATGCTCACTCGCACAATATGAATACTAAAAGAAGGGAAATTTTCTTAAAACGTCTAATAACCTCTTGTCCGTAAGTATGGAGCACTACTCTCCATACACAAGACACTACTTGACATGGCTTTCATACTCTCTAGGACTCTGTTGAACCGTAGGCTCTGATACAAAGTTTGTAATGCCCCAAGTCTGCACCGCAAATGCTACACGGTGCTTACAACTCCGAAGGACCACAAGCTAACCCATGAATGGTACCTATTGTGAGCACTAAATAATAATACTGAAATAATGCAAAAAATAGGCTAAAATAACATAAGGTTCATAATCTGTATACTGATAAATATAGTACTAAAAATTGAATACTGTCTGAACTAGTCTAATCTGAAAATCCTCTAACTGAATTATCTGAAAGTGGAGTTGATGGGAAAAGCCCCCAACTAACTCCGACTACTGAAATACTGAAGCTACCGTAATACTAAAATAAAAGCATATCCTTGACAGATGAGGACTCCTTACTGAATCTGCGGCTACTGACTGAATATGTCTAAGCGTGTTCAGGAACCTGAGCATCCTAATCTATGATATAAGACATCATAGCGCAAAGAGAAGGTATGCGTTAGTACATAAAATATATTGGTATGCTAGATAAGGTAAGGCTGAATGCAAGTGTTCATATGCATGAATAATAACTGACTGAATGATATGTAAAAACTGAATAAGAGTACATGGATAACTGGAAATACTGTAAAATATTGAGTTTTCAGTACTGTGCATATACATGCATATTGTATCTGAGCTTTTACTAAAGTTGAGTATTGATTTCTAATAACTGAGTAACTAATATCTGAGATTTACTAATAACTGAGTTTCTGATACTGATTGACTGTGTCTAACAGTCCTGATTTCATAAAACTGAACTGAGTTCTATACTGGGACTGAAACTGAAACTCTGGAAGGTAATCATATAACCGACATGCCCCTCTCTGAACTAATTGGGTCCAACATATAACCCCAGTTGGAAGGGTGTCAGTACTGTACCACGGGTATAGACAAGCTGAAGAGTCACCCTCATCTTGCATGTGCCCTGAACGAGAACAGTGGTACCCTCAATTAGCAGGTAAGACATCCCATTAGCTCTCAAATGGAAGATTGATGTCTCAACCTACGCTGGCTACGTAGTTCTAGAACATAAGGACTACTACTAAGGGTCACATCCTCTACTGGCTGGTGAGCCCCCATCCTTGGGTTCACTTGGTGCTGAATCCTACTCCCATCGAAAGGACACTGATTATTATACTAGACTAATACTGAGTTTTACTGAGTTTTGCAATTGACTGAGTACTACTAATTGTGACATTACTAAAATAATTCTTTAACTTCTGTAGCTCTAGGTAAACAGCTAGATTTTTTGGGTTTTGAATACCCCCAGGACTCAATAGCATTAAAAGTAAAGCATAGCATGATCATAAAAGCACAACAATGCACTCATTCAGACATTTTGTCAAATACTTTAGCTTCATGGACTTGTACATGAGTGGGACCACATAATAACATGTCATCAACTTACTATCCAAGGAACTTGAGCATTTCATCAAACACTTGGGGAGCATGATTATTTCATATGGAAATAAACATATAATAATGTCATGGCTACTACATTCAACTTGTAATTCAAGAGTTCAACATGAAGATCACATAATTCAACCCACAAACTATCTATTTTTCACGAGACTTATAATTAATCATGGAATTAAATCCCAAATAATATCATAAATATGAACT
>NC_061117.1:179112322-179358258 GCF_002878395.1 Capsicum annuum | reverse complement strand
AAGTGGTAGTGGTAGTAAAAGGTGAATTACTGGCGGTAGAGGTAGTTCAAGTAGTAGATATACCCGTGTGCCTCCGGTACCGCTTAGTCAATATTTTGAGGAAGAAGTAGGTGTAGGTGCTCACGATATGAATTATGTAAAAGCTCAAGAAAATTACGGTATAGAAGAAGAAAATGAAGTAAATGTGGTTGATTTAGATGAAGATGATGAAAATATTGGTGAGACACCCGCAGTAAAAAATGCTAGCGTTAGATCTGAATCGGTTAATCATCATCCCCGTCCTCCCTGTGCCCCAAGAGCTCGTAGAAAAACTTGTATTGCATGATAATTTTTTACACGTATAGGAGATACTGATGAGGTGTAATGCAATATTTGTCAACAAATATATAAGCATAAAAGAGGAGGCAAGTAAGGGGGTACGAGTACGTTAATGAGACATATAAGTCATAATCATGAAAGAGAGTTATTTATTCCAAAAGGTGGTGAGGATATTGGTGGTCCAACACAAACTAGAATGGGCCCAGCAATCGATCAGGTAATTAAGAAGTATAATAAATTGAGGGACCAGGAAGAAATAGAAAAAATGGTAGCTGTGGGTTGTTTCCCTTTCATTTTTCCTTCTTCGGATGCTTTTATTCATTATATTCAAGCAATTTATAATCCTATGTTTAATGGTATTTCTAGAAGTACTTGTCAGACTGATATTTTTAGACTTTATTCACAATATATTTTTTATTTATCTACATTGTTAAAAAATATTCAATGTAGAATGACTCTAACTTCTCATCTTGGTCATGTTGTTAATAAAAATTATTATTTAACCATTACTTGTCACTGGATAGATAGTAATTTTGTTATGCAAAAACGTATTCCAGCTTTTTTGTATGATGAAGATCGTAAACATACTGAAGAATTTATTGCTGAAACAATTGGTAAAGTTGCAGAATTTTATGGTATTAAAAATAAAGTCTTATGTATTGCTTTTGATAATGCTTCTAACAACAAGACTGTTATTACAAAGTTCAAAGTTAGTCTCTCTTCGCCGTTACCTGAAATATTTCATGTTAAGTGTGCTTGTCATATATATAATTTAATTGTAAGAGATGGTCTTGAATTGTTTTAGCTTTATATTGAGAAAATAAGGCTTACTGTTGGTTTTATTCAAGGAAATAATCGAAGAAAAAGAATTAGAGAATTTAAAGTTAAATATGAACAAAATGGACTTGCATCGATATTGATGCCTGAAGAATGTGATACTAGATGGAATGCTACGTATGATTTTTTAAAAACTTGTCATACTTATAGAGTTCCTATTACACTAACTTTTAACTAACATTGTGGTTCATTTGCTGATTCGGCTGAATATATGCTACATGATTCTAATTGTGTTGTAATTGATGATCTTATTAAGTTTTTGAGAAAATTTTATATAGCTATGGTTGAATTTTTCGATGCTTATTATCCTACTGTTTGTAATATTTTAGCATATATAGCCAATATTTCTAATTTGCTCAAAGAATATAAGAATAAAGAAGGTTACAAAGAAGTTGTTGGTGCTATGTTCGTTAAATTTAAAAAATATTTTTTCTGATTCCCCCTATTTACTTGGTTGGTGCTATACTAAATCCGTGTATGAAAAATACTACTATGTAACACTTTAGTACTCTTATTTATTCTAACTTAGAGATAAATACTAACAATGATTCTGATGATGAAGAACAAGAACAACCAGATTTATGGACGGCTATGGGTGATGCAAACACTTACATAGATAAATTATATAACCATTATGCTGATTTACTTGATTTAGCTGTACTGACAAATATCACTCCAATTGTCTCTCCTCATCCTCCCGAGGAGCCATTATATTCTAAAAGGCCGGCACGTAGTATTTTTCCTGACCACTTTTATGATTTAAATTGTTGGAATGGTGTTGAGGCGGGAACTTACACAACAACTTATCAGGAAGAGCTTAAGTATTATCTTCGAACGTCACTAGAGGATCATAGACGATGGATCAACGCGTTGGATTGGTGGAAGAATAATGAAACATAATATCCTGTGCTTTCAAGATTAGCTAGAGATATATTGAATGTTCCAATGTCAACCGTTGCATCGGAGAGCACTTTTAGTCAGGGACGATAACAGCTTGGAGATAACCGACACTCATTGGGAAGAAATGCTATGAATGTTCTAGTTTTCCTTAGAGATTGGATTAGAGCGGAACAAAGAAATCAAGGAATAGAGGTGGAGCCGAAAGACGAACAGAAACTTGAAAAAATTATGACTTCAAGGGAGAACTCAGCAGAATCAAGTACAATTCATGGTTTTGCCCCCATTGATTTTGACTATCCTATGTCATTTCTCGTTAATGTTTACATAGATGAGTGGGAAAAAATGATTAAAACTTTCTAGATTTTTCATTCATGTACATTATAAATTTTGAATCATTTTGCAATCAATAAAATATAACATTCATTCACTCCTTACTTTGTAATTTTTTTCCATTTAATGATTTAAATTGAATTTCAAGTTTAAATTAAATACTTAGTTTTAATATATTACTAATTTACTATCAAGTTCTACACTAATTAATAGACAATTAAACATAACAAACATATAACCATATATACACATAATGAAAAAATAAATTTCTTTTAAGTTCAAAACCTAAAGTATTATTAATTTTTTATATTAAGTAGAATATTATTTAAAGTAGTACATATATTGAATGGTACGTATATATGTGTATATATAGAATATAGACTCTGAAGTAGTATATATTTAAGGTACACATGTGTATATGTTTTATAAATTAGTATATAACTATATATAGTGTGTGTGTATATATTGTAGTATATATACATTAGTATATATCTTGTAGTATATATTTTATTTAAAGTAGTACATATATTGAATGGTACGTATATATGTGTAAATATAGAATATAGACTCTAAAGTAGTATATATTTAACATACACATGTGTATATGTTTTATAAATTAGTATATAACTATATATATAGTGTGTGTATATATTGTAGTATATATAAATTAGTATATATCTTGTAGTATATGTTTTATTTAAAGTTGTACATATATTGAATGGTACGTATATATGTGTATATATAGAATATAGACTCTAAAGTAATATATATTTAAGGTATACATGTGTATATGTTTTATAAATTAGTATATAACTATATATAGTGTGTGTGTGTATTTTAGTATATATAAATTAGTATATATCTTGTAGTATATATTTTATTTAAAGTAGTACATATATTGAATGGTACGTATATATATGTATACATTTTCTATTGACTCTAAAAGAGTATATATTTAACGTATACATGTGTATATATTTTTTAAATTAGTATATATCTTATAGTATATGTTTTATTTAAAGTAGTACATATATTGAATGGTACGTATATATGTGTACATATTTTCTATAGATTCTAAAGTAGTATATATTTAACGTATACATGTGTATATATTTTATAAATTAGTTTATATATTGTAGTATATATCTTGTAGTATATGTTTTATTTAAAGTAGTATATACATTTAACTAACGTATAGTCGCATACATGATCACATGTGTAATTGTGTATATGTGTATATATTTTTTAAATTCAACTGTAGTATATATTATATATATAGTGTATATATATTGTGTGTATTTTGTTTAACATATTTAAAATGTATATAGGTGAGTAAATATAGTGTATATTGGAGAAAAAATGTTTAAATTTTATTTTACATTTTGACCGGATTTTTTATTAGGTTTACATGAGTTGGAGCGGGTTAGGTTTATTGGGCCGGTCCCGGGTTGTTTCTAAAAATATTATTTTGGGGCCCAGAATAGGACCGGCCCATTGAACCTGGCCCGGATTTGGACCGGCCTACAACTCGGTTAAAAGTAATGGGTCGATTTCAGGTTGACTCGGCCCGGCCTCGTTAACAGGCTTATTCTACTTGACCATCTATCTGAGGGTGAAAAGTTGTACTGAGGTGAACTTGGGTACCAAGGCCCTTTTGGAATGCTTTCCAGAAGTGAGAGGTAAACTGGGTACCTCGATTTGAGTTAATGGATACTGGGACTCCATGTTACCTGACCAATTATCTGATATAGAGTTTGGCATAGTCCTCGGCTAAATAGGAAGTTTGAACTGGCAATAAATAAACGAATTTGGTCATCCTATCTACGATAACCCAAATTGAATTATGCTGATGACTAGTACGAGGCAAACCCATCACAAAGTCCATGTTTACTTTTTCCTATTTCCATGTGGGAATACTGAACTCTTGTATGAACCCACTAGGCTTCTGGCGCTCAATCTTAACCTACTGACATGTTGAGCACTTAGTAACAAACTCTGTAATATTCCTCTTCATCCTACTCCACCAATAGATCTCCCGTAAATCGCGGTACATCTTTGTGGCCCCTGGATAAATACAGTAACGCGCACCATGCTCTTCTGCAAGAATTTTCTGCCTCAAGTCATCTATACCTGGCACGCATAACCGACCCTGGCAACGCAACATACCATCTCCCCCTTGGGAGAAAACCTCTACTTTCTAATCTCTAACTGACTCTTTAAACTTAACTAGACTAGGATCTCTGTCCTGCTTTTCCTTTACTTCAGAAACCAGAGATGATTCTGAACGATTCTGCACCCTCACACTACCCTCTGCTGAATCAACTAAGCAGACACCTAGTCGAGCAAGCTGATAAACTTCCTGAACTAACTTCTTCTTACCATTCTCAACATGAGCAACACTACCCATAGACAACCTATTGAAAGCATCAGCTATTACATTGGCCTTGCCCGGATGATATAGAGCACTCATATCATAATCTTTTAACAACTCTAACCACCTTCTCTGACACAAATTCAAATCTTTCTGAGTGAACACATACTATAAGATTTTGTGATTTGTGAGCACATCAATATGTATTCCATACTGATAGTGTCTCCAAATCTGTAAGGCAAACACAATAGTTTCTTACTCAATATCATGGGTAGGGTAATTCTTCTTATGGGGCTTAAGCTGTCTGGAGGTATAGGCTATGACCTTACCTCTCTGCATTAGGACACAAACCAAAACCTACTCTGGAAGTATCACAATACACAATGAACTCATTTGAACCATCTGATATAGTCAAAATTGAGGCTGAGGTGAGTCGAGTCTTCAACTCCTGAAAACTTTTCATGCAAGAATCACCATTGAAGCTTGACTTTCTTATGAGTCAATCTGTACATAGGGGATACGATAGACGAAAACCCTTCAACTAACCATCGGTAGTAGCTAGCTAACCCCAAGAAACTACTAATATCTAATGGAGAAATGGGTTTAGGCTAGTTTCTCACCGCCTCAGTTTTTTTAGGATCAACACGAATGCCATCAAAGGAAATAATATAACTAAGGAATGCTGCTGACCTTAGCCAAAATTTGCACTTATTGAAATTGGCAAATAACTGATGGGCTCTGAGAGTCTGAAGTACGATTCTGAGGTGATTTGTGTGATCATTCTTGATACGGGAATAGACAAGAATGTCATCGATGAAGACTATAATAAATATTTCCAATTACTGCTTAAACACTCAGTTATTAAGTCTATGAAAGCTGCTGGGGCATTTGTGAGACCAAAGGACATGACTACAAACTCGAAGTGACCATACCGGGTTCGAAAAACTATTTTTGAAATATCACATTCTCTGACTCTGAGTTGATGATAGCCTGATCTGAGATCTGTCTTAGAAAAATAACTGGAACCCTATAATTGGTCGAACAAGTCATCGATTCTGGGAAGTGGGTATTTGTTCTTGACTATGACTTTTTTCTACTGACAGTAGTTTATATACATTCTAAAGAACCATCTTTTTTACACATGAACAAGACTGGTGCGGCATACGAAAACATATTGGTTCTGATGAGCCCCTTATCTAAAAGGTCCTTTAACTATTCTTTTAACTCTCTGAGTTCAGCTGGAACCATTCAGTATGACGAAATAGATATGGACTGAGTATCTGGAAGAAGGTCTATTTCGAAGTCAATTTCCCTTTCGAGAGGGACTCCAGGAAGATCTTTGGGAAACATATCTGGGAATTTATTTACTACTGGAACTGACTCAAGACTAGGCATCTTTGAACTAGAGTCTATGACTCGTACAAGATGATAGACATATCCCTTGGATATCATTTTCCTCGCTCTAAGGTATGAAATCAACTGACCTTTAAGCGTTGTAGTACTACCCCTCCATTCAAGGGCTGGTTCATTTGGAAACTAAAAATAAACAATTCTATTTCTATAATCAACTGAGGCGTAGCATAAATGGAGCCAATCCAAGCTAAGAATGATGTCAAAATCCATCATCTCTAACTCTACTAAGTCTGCTGAAATGAATTTCTAAGATATCATAATCGGAAAGTTCCTGTATACCCGCCGGGTTATGATAGACTGACCTATTGGGGTAGAGACTGAGAAAGGTTTTGTTAAGATTTTTGGTTTAACCTTAAAGTCAACTGCTACGTAAGGAGTTACAAAAGATAGAGAAGCTCCTGGATCTGATTAGGCATAAACATGTAAATAAAATATCTGTAATGTACTAGTGACCATGTCAGGAGAACTTTCTTAATCTTGTTTGGACTGAAGTGCATAAAGCCTATTTGGGTGTCGCCCACTGGTGGCACTGGAAGTGGTACCCTACTGATTCGGGTGACCGAACTGAGCTGAGGAATAATTATACTGACCCTGAGAACCTAACTGAGGACAATCTTTAATTCTATGGCCTGGCTTGCCGCACTCAAAATATATATCACTGCCATCACTGCAGACACCCTGATGGTTTTTGCCACATTTTTAACAAAGAGAATTTGTTCGAGCACTACTGATAATACCATGAGATTTAGAGCCTGGCGCCCTATCTTTGTTACCATTTCTGAACTTAGGTACTGGAGCACTGGCTGAGGACAAAGCTAGAACTGAAGATCTTGGGAAAAATTGGGAACGGTTATTGCCCTCTAACTTAGGCTAAGTGAAATGAAGCTACTTGTTCTAGCTCTCTTATTCTCCCTCTCTCTCCCCTTATCCTTCTACTCATCAATCTATGAGCATGGACCATTAACCTAGAGAAGTCTATCTCCCTAATTAGCATTACGGTCCTACATTCTTTGACCACGCTGCCAGATACACCAGACACAAACTTACTCATATTAGACCTGCAATCAGCTACGGCATAAGGGGCATATCTAGCTAACTGAGTAAACTTGAGGGAATACTCTTTCACACTCATACTACCTTGCTTGAGATTGATAAATTCTAGCACCTTGACTTTTTTCATCTCTAAGGGAAAAAATATATCTAGAAAAGCAGTAGCAAACTCTTCCCATTCTATGCGCTCTGCATCTGTGCCCCTGTCTACCTTCCACTGATTAAACCACGTATGAGCTATATCTTGTAGCTGATAGGTAGCTAATTCATCACTGTCACTAGAAGTCACTCCCGTGATATCTGTGACTTTCTGTACCTGATCGAGAAACTCCTGTGGATCCTCTTCAGGCTTAGATCCTGAAAATAGGTGAGGATTCATTCGAGTGAAGTCCCAAATCCTGGTTGCAGCAGTTTTGGCCACTGGGTTGGCCTAAACACTAGCTGGTCATTCATTTTGAGCTACTATAGAATGAGCTAGAGTAGTGAATGCAACTCTAAATTCTGCATAAGAGACATGCTCATCCAGGGGATCTTCTTGAACGGACTGGGACGCTGACTGATTTTTTATCCTTCTTCCGTTAGTCTTTTTGGAAGGCATGTTCTGTAAATGGAAGGAAGAAATGAATTAGATTAATAGTTTAACTTGAGCTCATGCTTACTCGCATGACATGAATACTGAAAGAAGGGAGACTTTTCCTAAAACATCTCATAGCCTCTTGTCCATAAGTGTAGCATGCTACACACCATGCACAAGACTCTACTTGACGCGGCTTCCAGAGTCCCTAGGACTCTGTTGAATATTAGGCTCTGATACCAAGTTTGTAATGCCCTGAGTCTGCACCCCGGATGCCACACGGTGCTTACGACCCTGAAAGATCAAAAACTAACCCATGACTAGTACTTATTATGAGCACTGAATAATAATACTGAAATAATGCAGAAAATAGGCTAAAATGACATAAGGATCATAATCTGAATACTGATAAATATAGTACTAAAATAATATCTGAAAACTTAATACTGTTGTCATGACCCAAAAATGAGGGTCGTGATGGCACTTGTCGCAGCGTACCTTGATAAGTAAGCTTATCACCCAAACTGATACGAATAGAGAAAATGACAGAAATACCCCAAGGAAAGGCTTCTAGAATGAAGCCGAACCCTATAAATAATCATAACAATGCAGAAAGAACTTATTCAAACTACCAATCATGCCCAAAACTAGGTGTCAATAGTGTAAGAACTACTAATATAATCCAGGAGTCAAATACATCAAAAAAATAACCACAAAGGAATAATAACTATCTCCGAATACTAATAAAGACATAACTAGTATAGAAAGATAGAGGTAAACTTCGGATGCATGAATGTCCAACCGCTACCTTGGAAGCTCCAACAATCGCCCGAATAAAGTAGCTGAGATGCACTCGAGCTAGGACCTGCACTAAAAAGGCACAGTAGGCATGAGTACGGTCCACTTGTACTCAGTAGGTATCATATGTCGACCAAGCAAAGTGGTAGATAAAGCATACAAAATATACACTAAGGGAACGTCACCTGCAATTAGATAATCTCCCACAATGGTAGCCCACACCGCTTACACTAACAGTTCTAGTATATTTCATGTATATTACAAAAACACACCAAGATACGAAACACAAGTATACATTATGTCACATATAATAGAACAAGAAACAACATGTAGATACAAGATCATCAAATACAAGTAAAGGAAAGTAAGACAAACACATAGATGACAAGTCAATAAGGAAATACAACACAACATAAATACAATAAAGTAAGTGCAATGTATATAATGATGATGATGATGATAATGATGCACGAGGTTATCGCACAACCTTTGGGATTGTCGCACAATCTTCGTATACTCCTACGAAGCTAAAGCTTCCCGACGTAAGACCCATGGGGGGTTCGTCAACCCATATACAATCCACATATCTCATATCTCCTTTTCGGCACATCTCTCAAAAAGGGTTTTATAAGGTGTTACAATATTTTTAAAAAGGTGTTACCAGTGTTTCTTAGAAGTTGCCATGGTGGTACCAATGTTTCATGAATGAGTATGATATGAAGAAGTAAGGCTCACAACCAATCACAATAAGTATTTCCGCAACCAACCACATGATATATTTCCACAACCAACCACAATGATACATTTCCATAACCACATGAGCCAAATTCACTCGTTATTTTCATTTCATCCATGAATTTCCACATGTCTCATATGCCAGTAAAGTATGAATATAATCACAATTCACCCATGGTACTGCATTAAACAGTACAATACAATTACTCACATGTATTCAAGGCTATCAATGTCACATAGGACCCCACACGATCAAACATACCACATAATTTTTCAATTTCGACAATTACATCACATATAGGCCCCACATGGGCACAACACGTAGATAGCCATTTTTCATGATTCGTTCCCACCCTTAATATGCATTTTGTTCCATCATTTACTACCCATCCCAGTCTGAGGAGTTAAGCCATAACCTACCTTGAAAGCCGAAACTGATCCGCTACACTTGAACTCGTGACCTTACTTTTCACGAACAATTCCTAAATTCACTAGAAACATCAAATATGAAATCTATGTGTCAAAACAAAACCAACGAAACCCATATTGACTACTTTTGGTTCGGGGTCAAAACGGACCCCCAAAATGGGTTTCTGAAAAAGAAGGGCAAAATCAA
This sequence comes from Capsicum annuum, assembly GCF_002878395.1. Lineage (NCBI taxonomy): Eukaryota > Viridiplantae > Streptophyta > Magnoliopsida > Solanales > Solanaceae > Capsicum > Capsicum annuum. The sequence goes on along the minus strand of NC_061117.1, from coordinate 179,348,316 downwards.
AACTTTACTTCAAAAATATGTTCCACATATTTTTACGAACCTACAGCTGAAAATCCAAGTTAAATCTATTAAAAAACGAGGTTCAAATCAAAGAAAAACCATTTTTGAGCTTTACCAGGTAAAATATTTGAAATCCGGGTTAAAATTCAGAATCGGAGTTGTTTAGAAGGTTAAATTGATGAAAAACTAGTAATTATAAGATAAAAATATTATTCAAATAAAAATGAGTGAAATTTGGATTTAAAACCATGTCCTAAGATTTTTGGTGTTTTGAGAAATTAATGAAGAAATTACTAAGAAAAGGGTGAATTTTTACCTTTAATCCGTAATAAAACCAAGAAAAAGGTGTTAATCTAACTTTCCAAACCCTCACAAACTTCACTTTTAAGCTCCCAAACTATTTAGGGTTTAACTCCCAAGAGGCAAGATGAAAAATGAGCAAAATAGGTAAAAAAAAAAAAAGGTTATTTATAGTGCAGATTTTTCTGCACTGCTGTAACAGAAAAAAAAACTGTTTTTTTTAACTCAATTCGGACTTTAACGGGGTGTTCGGAATTCGTTCAGAGTCTGATTTAAGTAAACGAACTATGCAACCACACCAAATTCGACATTCCGGACACGGTGGCGATATCAGATTTTCCATAAAATGTCATTTTCACAAAATTGACCCCCGAAACTCGAAATCACAACTTTCCAAATCGAGGGTCGAAAGGAGATTTAAAAGCCGTAAAATTATACCAAACATGCTAACACACTAAAATTGACATTCCGGATCTGCTGTTGAAGTCGGATTTTTCATACGAGGTCGTTTCGATCAAAAGTGGGTCCCACACCCAACTTTCCAATTTTTTCAACTTTCCAACCAATAGGTCGAAATGAGTTCGGGTGCACCAGGACCCGAACTCAAGGTCTACCTAGCCTAAAATCGATATTCCGGAGGTGTTGGCGTAGTCCGTTCGGCCATCCGTCGCACGGATCAAAAGATATCCACATAAATCTAAAATAAGACTCTTAAAGCCATCAAAAACCACAATATTGCATAAATAATACCAAAATGCATAAAAAATTATGTCAATCACTCCCACACCCTAGAAATACCATAATGCAACTACGGGGAGGGGTATAATAGTCAAATAACACAAAATCATAAATTTCACATATTTCATCAAATTTTCAGGTCGTTACATCATCCACAAATTTTTAGGTCGTTACATCATCCACCACTAAAAATCTAGTTCATCCTCGAACTAAGGCAAAGAAATACCTGAGTCAACAAAAAGCTGGGGATAGGAACTACGCATATCAGACTCAACCTGCAAGTAGACACATCTACAGGTCAATGTTATCGCTGGACCTGAACCACAAAGATCACTTTAGAGCATGACTGCCTAACATCCCTAGCCAAAATGGAAACTGGCTCCTCAACAAAGGACAACCGTTCATCTAACTGAACTGAATCCCAACGAATGACATGAGACTTGTCAAGAATATAGAAACGAAGCATAAAAACATGAAAACTGGATGAACAACAGATAGATTAAGGGGCAAATCCAACTCATAAGACACATCACCAATAGTCCGAAGAATCTCAAACGGATCAATATACCTGGGGCTAAGCTTGTCCCTCTTCCCAAACCTCATCACACCCTTCATGGGTGAAACTCGAAGGAAAACATGATCACCAACACTAAAACTCAAGACACAAAGTCTACGATCAGCATAATACTTCTGCCTACTTTGGGCCACTCTAAGTCTATCCTGAATGACCCGGACCCTATCTAAAGACTCACAAAGAAAGTTCATACCTCGAGGTCTCACCTCTGAAACATCGAACCAACCTACTAGAGAGCGGCAACGCCTACCATACAATGTCTCAAAAGGAGCCATATCAATACTGGAATGGTAGCTATTATGATCCGCAAACTATGCTAAAGCCAAATACTGCTCCTACTGGCCACCAAAATCCATCACGCACACGCAGAGCATACTCCAAAACATGGATAGTCCATTCTGACTGGCTATCAGTTTGGGGTGAAACCCTGAACTAAGATCCACTCGAGTACCTAACTCATCCTGAAAAGTCTTTCAAAAGTGAGATGTGAACATGGGACCTCGATCTGAAATAATGGACACCGGCACACCATGCAGACGCACAATCTCACAAATGTAGATACGGGCCAACCTCTCAGCACTAAATGAGACCTGAACCGGAATAAACTGAGCTAACTTGGTCGATCGATCCGTGATGACCCAAACACTATTAAAACTATGAGATGTACGTGGCAAACCAGTCACAAAATCTATAGTGACGCATTCCCACTTCTACTCAGGAATGGGTAACCTATGAAGTAAACCACCAAATCTCATATGCTCGAGCTTCACCTGCTGACAACATAGGCATTGAGACACAAAATCTGCTATATCTAGCCTCATACCACCCCACCAGTAGTGCTTTCTCAAATCACGATACATCTTAGTCACACCTGGATGGATGAAATATCTGGAACAATGGCCTCCTCCAAGATCAACCTAATTCGATCACCACTCTCGACATACAAACTCAGCCCTCAATCCTTAAAACTTCATCTGAATTAGGTGAGGCTTCCTTAGAATCTCCACTCAACATCTTATCTTGAATCAACCTCAACCCAACATCGTCAAACTAATGAGCTCGAATCTGCTCCAAGGCCAACGACCTCTCCTGAGTCAAAAGATGCACCAAGCTACCCATGCTAGCCGACTTCTACTTCAAGGTATCCATAACCACATTAGCCTTTCCCTAATGGTAGAGAATAGTCAAGTCATAATCCTTAAGAAACTCAAGCCAACGACGCTGCCTCCTAAGAAGATCTCGCTGATAAAGAAGTACAAAAGGCTACGATGATCTGAGAAGATCTCACAATGGAATACATACAAGTAGTGCCTCTAAAACTTCAAGGCAAACATAACTGCGCACAACTCTAAATCATGGGTAGGATAATCCCTCTCATGAGGATTTAATTGACGAGATGCATAAGCAATTACCTTGCACTCCTGCATCAACACAGCACCTAACCCAACACCTGAAGCATCACAAAAGACAGTAAAGCCCACGCCCTCCTTAGGCAAAGCTAATATAGGAGCTGAAGTCAACAAATCCTTAAGCTTCAGGAAGCTCGCCTCACAAGCTTTGGACCACTGAAAAGAAATCTTTTTCTGGGTTAAGTTGGTTAATGGAGCTGCAATAGATGAAAAACCCTCAACAAAATATCGATAATACTCAGCCAAGCTAATAAAACTCCAAATCTCGATGGGCGAAGTAGATTTAGCCCAAATCATGAACCGCTGCAATCTTAGCTAGACCAATCATAATACCTTCCTTAGTCACCACATGACCCAAGAAAGAAAATAGACGCTAACCAAAACTCACACTTAGAGAACTTAGCATACAACTTCTCATCCCTCAATCTTAAAAGCACAATCCACAAATGCTCCTCTTGCTCAAACTCACTCTTGTAATAAACCAAGATATCATCTATAGATACCATAATAAAGGAGCCAATATATGGTCGAAACACTTACTCATCAACTTCATGAACGAGGCAGGGGAATTGGTCAACCCAAAAGACATGACCAAGAACTTATAATAACCATATTGAGTCCAAAAAGCTATTTTTGGAATATCTAAAGCTCTAATCCTCAATTGGATGATAATCAAACCACAATTCAATCTTTGAAAATACCACAACGCCCTGAAGCTGATCAAACAAATCATCAATACGAGAAAGAGAATACTTATTCTTAACCATCACCTTGTTCAACTGCCGATAATCAATACATATCTGCATAGACCCATTCTTTCTCTTTACATACAAGACAGACGCACCCCAAGGTGAAACATTAGTTCGAATAAATCCCTTATCCAATAACTCCTATAACTGATCCTTCAGTTCCTTTCAACTCTGTTGGGGCTATTCTATAAGGAGGAATAGAAATGGGCTCGGTGCCCGACTTAACATCAATAATAAAATTAATATCTCAATTTGAAGTCATACTAGGAAAATCCGTAGGAAACACCTCCATAAACTCATGGGCAACACGGACAGAATCCAAGAAAAGAGGCGAAACAACACTGGTGTCAAGAATATAAGCCAACTAAGATAAACATCCCTTTTCAACTAATTTACGAGCCTGAACATAAGATATAATCCTTTTAGGATCCGAATAGAGTGTACCCTCCCAAACCATTCTTGGCACACCCACTAAAGCTAAAGTCACAGTCTTAGCGAAACAATCTAAGACAACATGATAAGGAGCCAACCAATCCATACCCAAAATAATACCAAAATCGATCATATCTAACACAAGCAAGTCTACCAAGTCTCATGCCCGACAAAAATCACAACAAAAGATCAGCACATCCAATCCACCACTAAAGATCACCTACCGGATTAGATACACAAATAGGCATGGCAGAAGGCTCACTAATAGAATCAAAACCCAAAACAAAATACACACACATAGGAGAAAGTCGATTCAGGATCAAATAATACAGATACAGGTATGAAACAAACGAGGAAGTTACCTGTAATCACAATATCAGAAGCCTTTTCCCCGGGATGGTATAGCATAACATAACCCACGACTACAAACAAGCTAAGTAGCCCCAAAACCACCAACACGGGCTCTACTATCTCTACCTTTTGCACCTTTGGTAGAACACCTACCTTTTACAATTGAAATAGGAATAGCTCTAACATATGGAAAGAACAGTCCTTGGACATATGGCCAATGTCATCACACACATAGCAACCTCTATGACCAGTCTCAATAGGAGAAAGTACAACTGTGCCTGAACGACCACCCTAAATTGCTGGACTAGAAGGTCCACCCCCTGAACTTTGTAATGCCGCCTAAACTGGCCTACCAAGGTATCCACAAGAACCTCTAAAATTTTTGCCTCGAGAAGTCTGACTCCTGAACTCACCAAAATATCGTGTCTTCTTGGTGCCTCCATGAGATGCACTAAGAATACCCTCTATCATCTTAGCATAATCAACAATACTCTAAAAAGAAGCCTCAAACACAACTATATAAAATATAGCCAACAGAAGAAAGACAACACAATCCTTCACAAACTTTTGAATCTTCTCAAACTCGGTGAAAATGCTATCTTAAAAATATCAAGACAGGGTATGGAAGCATGTCTTATTCTCAAAAACTATCATGGAGCCCCGCTCCAAATTATCAAACTCGTCCCACATATGATCTCTCAAACTAAAAGGCACAAATCTCTCCAGAAAGGCATCAACAAACTGATCCCATGACAACTCAGGAGCATTAACAAGCCTACAACCAACAAATAATATCCAATAATCTCTCGGTGTATCTCTCAACTGATAAGAGTTATAAGAAACTTCATTCACATAGATAGAGTGAAATATAACTCAGAATACAGGGTATGAAAGAATTTCGCACGATAAAGAATAAAATGAGGGAATTTTCCTAAAGACATCCTATAGCCTCTCGAAGATAGATACGGACATCTACGTACCGATCCGCGAGACTCTATTAGACATCCCGTTCTTACACCATTGAGACCAATGAAACCTGGCTGCTTTGATACCAATTTGTCACGGCCCAAAAATGAGGGTCATGATGGCACTTATCGCGGCGTACCTTGACAAGTAAGCCTATCACCCAAACTGATACGAATAGAAAAAAAGACAGAAATATCCCAAGGTAAGGCTTCTAGAATGAAGCCGAACCATATAAATAATCATAACAATGCAAAAAGAACTTATCCAAACTACCAATCATGTCCAAAACCAGGTGTTAATAATGTAAGAACTACTAATACAATCCAAGAGTCAAATACATTGGAAAAATAACCACAAAGGAATAATAACTGTCTCCAAATACTAATAAAGACATAACTAGTATAGAAAGGTAGAGGTGAACTTCGGACGCATGAATTTTTAAACTCTACCTTGGAAGCTCCAACAATCGCCCGAATTAAGTAAGCTTAGACGCACTCGAGCTAGGACCTGCACTGAAAGGGCGCAGTAGGCATGAGTACAGTATACTTGTACTTAGTAGGTATCATAGGTCGACCAAGCAAAGTGGTAAATAAAGCATACAAAATATACACTAAGGGAACGTCACCTGCAATCAGATAATCTCCCACAATGGTAGCCCACACCGCTTGCACTAATAGTTCTAGTATATCTAACATATATTACAAAAACACACCAAGATACAAAACAAAAGTATACATTATGTCACATATAATATAACAAGAAAGAACATGTAGATACAAGATCATCAAATACAAGTAAAGGAAGGTAAGACAAACACATAGATGACAAGTCAATAAGGAAATAAAACACAACATAAACACAATAAAGAAAGTGTAATGTATATGATAATGATAATGATGATGATGATGATGTTGCACGAGGTTGTCACACAACCTCTGGGATCATCGCACAATCCCCATATACACCTACAGAGCTAAAGCTTCCCGATGTAGGACCCATGGTGGGTTCGTCAACCCATATACAATCCACATATCTCATATCTCCTTTCCGGCACATCCCTCGGAAAGGGTTTTATAAGGTGTTACAATATTTTTAAAAAGGTGTTGTCAGTGTTTCTTAGATGTTGCCATGGTGGTACCAATATTTCATGAATGAGTATGATATAAAGATGTAATGCTCACAACCAATCACAATAAGTATTTTCACAACCAACCACATGATATATTTCCACAACCAACCACAATTATACATTTCCAAAACCACATGAGCTAATATTCACTCGTTATTTTCATTTCATCCATGAATTTTCACATGTCTCATATGCTAGTAAAGTATGAATATAATCACAATACACCCATGGTACCATATTAAACAATACAATACAATTACTCACATGTATTCAAGGCTATCAATGTCACATAGGACCCCACACGGTCAATCATATCACATAATATTTCAATTTAGACAATTACATCACATATAGGACCCCACAAGGGCACAACACATAGATAACCATTTTTCATGATTAGTTCCCACCCTTAACATGCATTTTGTACCATCATTTACTACCCAGCCCAGTCTGAAGAGTTAAGCCATAACCTACCTCAAACGCCGAAACCGGTCCACTACACTTGAACCCGCGACCTTACTTTTCATAAACAACCCTAAAATTTACTAGAAACATCAAATATGAAATCTACGCATCAAAACAAAACCAACAACACCCATATTGACTACTTTTGGTTCGGGGTCAAAACGGACCCCCAAAATGGGTTTCCGAAAAAGGACAAAATCAAAACTTTACTTCAAAAATATGTTCCACATATTTTTAGAAACCTATAGCTGAAAATCCAAGTCAAATCGAGTCAAAAACGAGGTTCAAATCGAAGAAAAAATATTTTTGAGCTTTACTGGATAAAATATTTGAAATCCGGGTTAAAATTTAGAATCGGAGTTATTTTGAAGGTTAAATTGATGAAAAACTAGTAATTATAAGATAAAAATATTATTCAAATGAAAATGAGTGAAATTTGAATTTAAAATCATGTCCTAAGATTTTTGGGGTTTTAAAAAATTAATGAAGAAATTACTAAGAAAAGGGTGAATTCTTACCTTTAATCTGTATAAAACCAAGAAAAAAGATGTTAATCTAGCTTTCCAAGCCCTCACAAACTTCACTTTTAAGCTCCCAAACTATTTAGGGTTTAACTCCCAAGAGGTAAGATGAAAAATGAGTAAAATAAGTAAAAAAAAAAAAGGTTATTTGTAGTGCAGATTTTTCTGCACTGCTGTAACAGAAAAAACTGTTTTTCTTTTCTAACTCAATCCAGATTTTAACGGGGTGTTCGAAATTCGTTTGGAGTTCGATTTAAGCAAACGAACTATGCAACCATACTCAATTTGTCATTTTCACAAAATTGACCCCCGAAACTCGAAATCACAACTTTTCAAACCGAGGATCGAAATGAGATTTAAAAGCCGTAAAATTATACCAAACATGCTAACATATTAAAATTGACATTACGGATCTGCTGGAGAATTTGAATTTTCCATACAATGTCGTTTCGATCAAAAGTGGGTCCCACACCCAACTTTCCAATTTTTTCAACTTTCCGACCAATAGGTCGAAATGAGCTCGGGTGCACCAGGACCTGAACTCAAGGTCTACCTAGCCTAAAATCGATATTTCAGAGCTGTTGGTGCATTCCGTTTGTCCATCCATCACATGAATCAAAAGATATCCACATAAATTTAAAATAAGACTCTTAAAGCCATCAAAAACCACAATATTGCATAAATGATACCAAAATGCATAAAAAATTATGTCAATCACTCCCACACCCTAGAAATACTATAATGCAACTACGGGGAGGGGTAGAATAGTCAAATAACACAAAATCATAAATTTCACATATTTCATCAAATTTTCAGGTCGTTACATCATCCACAAATTTGTAGGTCGTTACAACTGTCTAAACTAGTCTAATCTGAAAAGCTTCTAACCGAACTGTCTGAAAGTGGAGTTGATGGGACAAGCCCCCAACTAACTATGACTACTGAAATACTGAAGCTACTGAAATACTAAAATAAAAGCATATCCTCGGTAAATGAGGACTCATTGTTGAATCTGCAACTGCTGACTGAATCTATCTAAGCGCAGTTAGGAACCTGAGCATCCAAACCTATGACATGAGACATTATAGTGCAAAGAGAAGGTATGCGTAGTACGTGAAATATATTGGTATGCTAGATGAGGTAAGACTGAATGAAAGGGTTCATATTCATAAACAATAACTGACTGAATAATATGTAGAAACTGAATAAGAGTACATGGATAACTGCAATTACTATAAAATACTGAGTATGCAATACTGTGGATATACATGTATACTGTATCTGAGCTTTTACTGAAGCTGAGTACTGATTTCTAATAACTGAGTAACTGATATCTGAGATTTACTGATAACTGAGTTTTTGATACTGATTGACTGTGTCTAACAGTCCTGATTCTGTAAAACTGAACTGAGTTCTATACTGAGACTGAAACTGAAACTATGGGAGGTAATCATCTAACCGACATGCCCCTCTCTGAACTGATTGGGGTCCAACCTGTAACCCCCAGTTGGAAGGGTACCAGTACCATGCCATGAGTATAGACAAGATGAAAAGTCACCCTTATCTTACAGGTGCCCTGAACGAGAATGGTGGTACCCTCAACTGGCAGGTAAAATACCTCATTAACCCTCAACTGGCAGGTTGATGTCTCAACCTACGTTGGCTACGTAGTTCTGGAATGTAAGGACTGCTACTAAGGGTCACACCCTCTACTAGCAGGTGAGCCCCTATCCTTGGGTTCACTTGGTGCTGAATCCTAATCCTTGGGTTCACTTGGTGCTGAATCCTACTACATCTGAAGGACACTGATTATTTTACTGGACTGAACTGGACTGATACTGAGTTTCACTGAGTTCTGTAACTGACTGAGTACTACTGATTGTGACATTACTGAAACTATTCTGTAACTACTATAGCTCTAGGTAAACAGCTAGATTTTTCAGGTATTGAATACCCTCAGGACTCAATAGCATTAAAAGTAAAGCATAACATGATCATAAAAGCACAAAAATGCACTCATTTAGACATTTTGTCAAACACTTGATATTCATAGACTTGTACATGAGTGGGACCACATAATAACATGTCCTAGACTTACTATCCAAGAAACTTAAGCATTTCATCAAACACTTGGGGAGCGTGATTATTTCATATGGCAATAAACATATAATAATGTCATGGCTACTACATTCAACTTGTAATTCAAGAGTTCAACATGAAGATCACATAATTCAACCCACAAACTATCTATTTTTCATGAGACTTGCAATTAATCATGGAATTAAATCCCAAATAATATCATAAACATGAACTCAATCTATTTCAAGCATAGAAATCATAAATCTGAAAACTTGTGTTTTAAAATAAAGTTCTTGGACTCTATGGGTGAAAGGAACCCATGAATGAACACCTAAAATACCTGAGAATATTAATTCTTGAAGGTTTTTGGAGGATTTCTTGAGCTTTGTTCTTGATTCTTAAAAATTAGGGTTTTGCCCTTTTTGAGAGAGAATGTTTTAATCTTAAGAGAAAGTGAGTGAATAATGAAATAATGAGCAATTAGTGCTTTTTAGGGCTTAATTTCATGTTTAGGACTGATTAGGGTCGCGAAAAATATCAAATTACCCCTGGAAAGTTATTAAAATTCGTCACTAAAATATTCTGAATTTCGCCACTACCGCGATGCAGTGGCATCGTGGTGAGCCACTGGAATGTGGCTGGCACTGTTCATAAAAAGGATGAACGTGAAATGGACCCTTGGCGCGACACGAAACCATCGCGGAGTCTCACTGGATTTTGATAATTGGGAAAAAGGCCCTTGGCGCGACGCGGTGGGATCGCGGTCCCTCATTGAAAAATGACAATTGTGAATTGAAACATTGGCGCGATGCGCCATTATCGCGGAACTTCACTGAAAACTGACGAATGCCATTTGACTGGTCTCCGTGACGCGGTGATGTGTCCTTTGACACACTATTTTATAAAATATGCTATAACTTCTCACCCAATTATTGGATTTGGGCGAATTTTGTATCATTGAAAAGTTGACTAAATTTCCTATGCAATGATAAGCCGTAAACTTAAATTCTGAGTATTTTGAAAAATTTATATAGAGATACTCGAGTACTAAGAGTTAAACTGAGTTAGAAAAATACGAGGTATTACAATATAAGAAGGTTATATCCAAAAAAAACTAGTTAATTTATATCATCGCATATTAGAGAAGGTGAATTATTCAAGTGATGCAAAGAGTTACATCTCAAGAACCATAAGTTGGGAGAGTATCTCATGATTGAAGTCTAATGTTGGGACTAAACATTCAACATATTGTGTACTTAGTGATTCAATTGTTTTATATTGTTTAGATCATATTTCATAGACCATTAGACTTTTTAGTTTGCAATTATTACAGAAAAGTTATCATATTTTTTTCATACCGTGAGTGGATATTGTAACAATATTTGTAACGTTTGCAATAATTTATTTTTTTCATGCATACCACACTACAAATTTCTTACTTTTTAGTTTTAGTGAATATGAATAGGTAATGAAATAAATCTCCTCTCTTCAGATTCAAAACTTCTTTTTAGAATATTATTGATCTTTTGGTTCAATAATTATGTCCATCTATTTTGCAGCATACTGAGGATGATAACGAATAAAATCATATTTTTCTTGTGCCAATGATCAAAGGGGTCAAGCATTATTTAAATGATCCACTTCAATTTAAAAATATTTTTATAATATTGTTTTAAAAAAAATAAGGAATAGAAAACGGGAGAAATAGGGGAGAAAAATTAAAAAATTGAACTCTCAACAACAATACAAAAATTCAAGTTGACAGTCAGTTCTATTAAAATTTTCTATTTTTATATTTATTTTATCAAAATATTTATATTTTTTGCATTATGACTCAATAAAAATGTATTATTTTTATGATAATTTATAGACACAAGAGAATTACTAATAAAATGAGTGGAACAAAATATAACCTTGTTTTTCCTCTTTTCATATTTCTTTTTCCATTTATAAAGTTGGTTGAATGTGAAGGAAAAATAAATTATAGTATTATATGATAAAGATATTCGTGATTTCATTCAAATACATTAAAAAAAAAAAAAGATAGGGTTGATCGAGAAATAAAATTAAGGAGTGATGAATATTCATCTAGTAATTAAGAGACATATAAATATAAAAATATGATGGAATTAGCAATTCACTGAATTTAATTTTTAAAATGCTCTTTTGAATAATCTAAATAATCTAATACCATTCGCACGTCACACCAGTATTAATTTTTCAAAAATTCTATATAAGTTTGACATTAGTAATGATGTTAAAATTCAATATGTTAATAGTTACTTTTTAGTATCATATATTTTTAAATTAATCAATGATATATGATAATTTTTTTATTATATCAAATAAATTAGATAATAATTTTTTTATAATTAATTTTATTTGATCGACCACACATTGTGGGTACTAATACTGATATATATAATAAAGGAGAACATCGTGCCAAGTGATATCTTAAGAACTAGCCTCTTACAACAAAAATAAATTTTATAGATTATCAATTATTTAAAATTTATTCCATATTTATTTCACATTTCATATCTCTCTATATATTTATTTTTTATTTTTTTTGTATAGAAGAGTGAGTTGGATGACGACCAAGGATAAAATTATCATTTCATAAATACTCTAGAATATTTGTTTTTATTGTAGTCTTAAAAGTTGATCATAAATTTCAAAATGACAAAATAGCCAAACATCTTTTTCAAATGGTCAAGCGTGTCCTAATGATGTAACATTTTAAGGTGGACCTCACTTTTTTTCAAGCATAATTTTACAAAAAAGTATGTTTTGTATATTAATAGTTAATCTATTTTAATGAGGTATTGTCTAAATTCCAATTCTTTTTTAGGATGTGAAGTTTTCACTTTTATTTTAGTAGAATAGAAATATCTAGAAAAAAATGTAAATATGTTATTGTATACTTATAAAACTTTCATAAAAGAATATGAAATTTAATTATAAACACAAACGTACAAAATATTCGTATGATTTTGAGATCAATTGTGTTCACAAATCCGATCGACTTGATTTTTCGGACTGATTCGAATCAATTTAGATAATATAATTTAGATGATTAAAAATTTAATTTGATTTACAAATTCAATTCTAGAATATTACCATACATTGATTTGGACATACTTGAATGTGTTTACAATCCGAATAATCTTGAAAAGGTAAAATATATATTACATGATGATAATATTTTTTTTGGTTATCAATTATACATCCTATTTCTCAATTCAAATAATATATTTTTTTTAATCAGTTCTAAAAGTGAATTGACAAACATTATTAATATTTTAGTCATGTTGGATTTTATTTATTTGTCAAAAAGTCCACAAAAGTATATTCTTTCTATTTAAGGCTTATTATTTAAAAGATAATTTGAAACATTGCGAAGTTTTTTCATATATCTTAAATTCAATGTCTAATCAAAATGTTATAAATTAAAATAAAGGGAGATATAGTTTATAGGAGAACGTGCAAATACTCACATACGTTTCATAAAAGATAAAAATGTGAAATTAATTTTGGCCACATATTTAATTGCATAAAGTAACTATACTATATTATAGTAAGATAATAAAAAAATGCTCATAAATATTGAATAGGTATTTTATATTATTAATTTTTATTTATTATTATATTTATTGAATGGGTTGGAGAACAACCAAGGGTATAATTATCATTTCACGTCTAAATGGTACAATCATTAGTTAATAGTCATATCAACAAAGAACTCCATTAGTTATTTTTACTAGCTGATGTGTCTACATTTTCTAAGTGGGTCCATTATGTGTCTAACAACATTATTTATTATTATATAGAAGAGTGAAGAGTGGAACGATCAAGGGTATATTTGTAATTTCAAAAAAAGTTTTATCTTGCTTACTTATGTTTTAGGCATCAAAGTTTGGCCATAAATTTTTAAAAATCACATCTCAATCGGTATAATATCTCACATAGACCCACATAAAATATAGAATTATTTGTTATTTGCATAATCAAAGTTTGGCCATAAATTTTTAAAAATCACATCTCAATTGATATAATATCTCACATGGACCCACATAAAATATAGAATTAGTTGTTATTTGCATATTTAATTACTCTTCAAGTGAAATAAAATAATAAAAAAATTTATAAATATTTAAATGATAGTCCATACATTCAATTTATTTGTCTTACTTCTTGTTTAAATTTATTTCAAAAAATTGCCTCTTTTTTTTTAAACTATTGAATTATAACTTTTCACATGTCATATTTAACACTACAAGATTAAAATAGATTTTGACATATTCTACATGTTATTAATTTAATACATAAGATTGAAAATTAATTTTTACTTTCTTAAACTTCGTATCAAATCAAAATAAAAAAAAACTTGAAACAGAGAAATACTCAATTTCAAATTAAAAAACTTTCAGATATTGAAAGATAATTTTTAAAGCATAGCATAAATTATACACTACAATGATAAATAAACCTTAAGACTATAACATTTCTTTATATTATCAATTTATACGACATAAACTCATTTAATACCTATTTTTGGTATTCCATTTTCATGAGTAATTTTTCAGCTATTACGAGATTATCTTATAATTTATCATCTTAAAATCTTAGATTGTTTTCATTGTGAAAATTAACATATGAGATATTCATATGAATAAAAATAAATCTATTGTCTTCCTAAAAAAATAAATTATTTTATTTAATTTACTCATATACTATAATTTAAGATTTTATATTCTTTATTGAAAAAAAATAAGATATGAATGATTTTGTCATTGATTTAACACTGTAGATTGTTTCATTATGAAAATTAACATATGAATAATTATGTCAAATATATTAAAATGCCCTTTATCTTGTGGTTCTAAACATAACACGTGGAAAGTTAAAAGTAAAGTGTTGCCAAAAAATAAAGTTCTATTCTTTTTTAAACAAATTCAAATGGAAAATAGGTCTCTATTTTTGAAATTGAGAGAGTAACAAACATCTACAAGGCATTCATATATCCACAGTTCACATAATTCAAGAATAATTTCAAGTTAAACTTTTTCATGATATCTAAAATAATTTTAAAATATAATTTGTTAAATCTTAAAAAATAATTTAAGTAATTAGTTTTGTTCATACTTTATTATGATATATGAGAATTTATGTGATGATATTTTTATTAAATGTAAATTTAATTAATATACTTAAATTAAATGGGGAAAATAATATTAAATTTAAAAAGAAATTATATTTGAAGTTTTTTTCATTTAAACATTTTTTTCAATCGTGGTGTTCAAACAAGCTTTCTCTCCTTTTAACTAAATTCGCGGAATAAACAAATTACTTTTGCGTGTACCAGTCATTATTATTTTTTTTACTTTTTGTTGTCTAAAATTATTAATAGTTAATTTATGTTTAAGGTAAAACTTAGAAATATAATTAAGGGTATAACAGTTTTTTCATAATTTTTAAAATATTTTTGTATTTTTTTTATGTTAATCTAACTACAACTCTATTTTAAATAAAAAATATAGACGTAATGGTCATTTCATTATAATATTTTCAATGTCATTCATGACGTAATTTTTCACATTAATTTTACACACGTCAACTATAAGTCTATTTTTATATGTAGTAAAAAAATTAAATGCATTATATCAAAATGTTTATTATAATACATCCTATGTCTCAATTCAAATAATATATTTTTCTTTTTAATCATATCTAAAAAAGAATTGACATTTTTTGTCTAGTTAGTATTTTACAACGTTATCAGTATTTTAGTCATTTTGATTTTTTTTTATTTGTCAAATGTCCACAAAGGTATACTCTTCTATTTAAGGTTCATTTATTTGAAAGATAATTTGAAACATTGCGACGTTTATTCATATATCTTAAATTCAATGTCTAATCAAAATGTTATAAATTGAAATAAAAAGAGATGTAGTTTTTAGGAGTATGTGCAAATATTCACATCTGTTTCAAAAAAGATAAAAAAAAAAAAGTAAAATTAATTTTGGTCACAGATTTAATTGCATAAAGTAACGATTACTATAATATAGCAAGATAATAAAAAGTGCTCGTAAATATTGAATAAGTGTTTATCTATCAAACACAATAAGCAATTTCTCCATAATTCCAAAACTTCACATGATACATATCATTACAAAAATTTTCACTATACATATTTATGAAAACATAATTTTTTACTAAGCACCTATCAAATTATTTTAAACAACTTATTTAAAACGTAATATTAACTTTTCGCATGTTAAATTAGTACAATATATATCATGTTAACTTTTGTTAATTCTTTTGATTCTCTTTATTTAAGATATTAAATTTCCCTATCAGGTAGACATATCACTTAAAAAGAAATTACTTATTTACTATATTAAATTGATTTCCTATTTTTAACGTATATAAGACAAGACATAAAGGCAATACTTTAATATTATGATTCATTAAAACGTTCATCCAGTAGGCCCTTTTTTTCATTTGTTAAACACCTATAAAATAAATTTAAATGTATTTAAAATCAATTTATGTATGAATTAGTATCCCTTTATTGCTCCGTATGATCTATATAAAATGTTAATAAAGAGATATTTATAATTTTAATCTACTCTCTTGTATAATTTTTAAATAAAGTAGAAAAAGAAAAAAATTATAATTAGTTGTTTATTCTCTTGTGTTTGACCTGATGTTAAAAATAAGCATTCGACTATATGATATTTTAATGTTAATTATGAAACCTTAAATAAGCTGTAAGGTATTATTTGATTTTATAAAGATAAAAAGTTATATTTTATTATGCAGTGTGATCTCTACTTACATTTCTTTTTGTGTTTGTTCAAAAATATTAATGATCATTTTTTTAAAAAAAATTAATTAAATAGCAATGAATATTTCTAAAATTATAATGTTGAGCCCGTAAACGAGCCCTTCATTATCTAGTTTTACTTACAAGACCCAATTTATTCAACCATATTATTTGCAAAGTAATATTTTAAATAAATTTAAATTTATAATCAGAATTTCCTTCCACGAAATATTAGATTGTTTGCATAGAACTAAAGTTATTTTTTTTTATTTTAATATGGAAACTATTGAATTTTTTTCTTCATATATTTATTTTCTTATATTTTAAATTTTCTAAGTGAAAATTCTGACTCCGTCAAAATTTTTAATACTCCAAGCTTTTGATATTTTAGTTTTTTGCCAAAAAAATTCTATCACACATGAACTTGGTGGCTTAAAATTTAAAGTTGTTAAACTATTTGAAAATATTTTCTTGTTCATTATCAAATAATTTAACAAAAAATATTATTAAATCAATCGATAAATGTTTTACTAGAAATTAAAAAGAATTACATATTTAATATTCATATGAGGCTTCAAACGCATAATTTTTGTATTCACTTATGGATTCTACGTGTGATCACAATTGGTGTGCATGTCAACTCGCAAAACAGATATTTAGTAGATAATTTTTTGTAAAAAAAATTGAAGTACATTAAATGGTCAGTGTAAAGAATTTTACTATATTATATTAATATATTTATAGGTAAGATTTCATAAAAATTAAGATTTGTAATCTTAAAAATAGGATATATAATACTCCATTCATTTCTTTTTATTTGCTCCATTTGGATTGTGCTTATATTCCTAAATATTTACTTCTTTACTCTTTCAAAAATAGTTTGAACAAAATCTTTCTATTATGTCTTTGTTCAATAAATGTAATCATTATTGATTTGAAAAAAGGCATAAAATTTAATTAGGGGTATATTAGTGAAATTACTTTTAAATTTATAGGAGTAAAAATTAAGGTGTATGTCTAACCCAAATAGAGCAAATAAAAAGAAATGAAGAGAGTACGATATAATAGATAAATTAACCTGCATGTAAAATAACTTTAAATAATGTATCTTTAGTATTTTTTTTATTATTTCATGATGAAAATGAATGTATGATATATTTATGGATAAGGACAATATCTTATCTCCTTAATATAAATATGTTTTTTATTTTTATTTATATAGTATATTAGGTAAAAAGATCATATTTTAAGAAAATATTGGTCGTAAGATTTTATAAAAAATGTTAATATATTGACACTTGTAGTTTTAGTTTATCCTCTTGTATAATTTTCAAATAGAATGGAAAAATAAAAACAATGAAATTAGTTACTTAATTCAAGAAAATGTGTTTGACATGATGTTAAAATAAGCATTGAAGCATATTATATTTTAATTTTAACTAACACAATTTAAATAAGTATTAAGCTATTATTTTGATTTTATAAAAGTAAAAAAATAGGTTTCAAAGTATTATCTCTATTATCATTTTTATCGCATTTATTTAAAAATATTAATTTAATTTTCTTAAAAACTAATTAAATATCAATAAATACATTTAAAACTATAATTTTACGGGCCATCATTATCTAGTATACAATAAAGGAGAATAGTATTGCATGAGGTCATGCCAAATGACATGTTAAGAACTAGCCGTTTACAACAAAAGTAAATTGTGTATATTATTAATTAATCTCTCTCTCTCTCTCTCTCTCTCTCTCTCTCTCTCTCTCTATATATATATATATATATATATATATATATGTAACAACAACAGAGAAACCCAGTGTATTCCCACAAAGTGGGGTCAAGGGAGGGTAAAATGTAAGTAGCCCATATCGCTACCTCCGAAGAAGTAGAGAGATTGTTTTCGATAGACCATCGACTCAAGATAAAGAATAGCAAACAAGGTCGCATTGAAACATGAAACAACATGGTTGGCATAATAGAAATAAGAAATAAGAAATAATAAAAATAGAAATAAGAGATAAGAGAAATAAAAAATAAGATACCCACACAGTAGTACCATACACTCACAAAGCAAAGACACTCACCGCACCCAAACTCTCCTAACTAGCTGCTCCTACCTATGGAAACATTCCTAGGATTACTAACCCGGCTACACAAAAACTCTTCTAACTACTTGCTACAACTCACCCATACATACTAGCCTTCTACCCTTATCCGCGACCTCCACACCTTGCTATCTAGGTTAATGTCCTCAGTAAGCTGTAACTGCTCCATGTCATGTCTAATCACCTCCCTCCAGTATTTCTTTGGCCTACCTCTACCACTCCTGAAACCATCCAAAGCTAGCCTCTCACACCTGCGAACTGGGGCATCCGTGCCCCTCCCCATCACATGCCCAAACTATCTCAGCCTCACTTCCCGCATCTTGTCCTCCACCGAAGTTACTCTCACCTTCTCTTGGATAATCTCATTCCTAACTCTATACTCTTTAGTAAGTCCACACATCCAACGCAATATTCTCATTTTCTCCACCTTCAATTTTTGAATGTGGGAGTTTTTGACTGGCCAACACTCTGCTCCATACAGCATGGCCGGACGAACAACCACTCTGTAGAATTTGAAGTTAAGCTTAGGGGCCACCTTTTTATCACACAACACTTTTGATGCGAGCCTCCACTTCGTCCAACCTGCCCCAATACATTTTGAGACATCCTCATTAACCTCTTTACTCCCCTAAATCATAGACCCAAGATATTTAAAACTATCCCTCTTACAAACAACCTTGGAATCCAATATCACTACCACCTCGTCCTCCTACCTCAATTCATTAAACTTGCATTCCATATACTCCATCTTGGACCTGCTCAAACTGAACCCTTTAGATTAAAGGGTTTGCCTCCAAACCTTCAATTTATCATTCGCCCTGCCCCCACGTCTTATCAATCATAACTACATCATCCATAAATAACATATACTAAGGCATCTCACCTTGAATACTCTACGTCAGCACATCCATCACCAACGCAAATAAGAACGAACTCAAAGTCGAATCCTGATGCAATCATGTATCGACTGGGAAATGCTCTGAGTCTCCTCCTGCTGTCCTCACTCAAATATCCACTCCATCATATATGTCCTTAATAGATTTGATGTATGCCATTGGAACCCCTCTCACCTCTAATAATCTCTAAAGAATCTTCCTAGGTACTTTGTCACACGCCTTCTCCAGGTCGATGAACACTATGTATAAGTCTCTCTCCCTTTCTCTATACTGCTCTACCAATCTCCTCACCAGGTGAATTATCTCTGTCGTTGATAGACCGGGCATAAATCTAAATTAATTCTCTAAAATAGACACGAACCTTATCAACCTCCGCTCAACCACCCTCTCTCAAATTTTTATAGTATGACTCAACAACTTAATACCTCTGTAGTTATTGCAACTCGAAATGTCACCTTTGTTTTTGTATAAGGGAATCATCGTACTCCATCTCCAAGCCCCAGGCATTTTCGCAATCTTAAAAATGACGTTAAGCAAATCAGACAACCACCTTAAACCTTTCCCACTAGTATACTTCCAAAAATTCACCAGAATCTCATCAGGCCCTGTCGCCCTACCCCTCCGCATCCTGCAAATAGCCTCTCTGACCCCCTCAACCTTAAAACATCTACAGTAATTGAAATCACGACACTCCTCTGAGTGCTCCAGCTCCCCTAATTCAATACCTCTGTCCCCCTCATCGTTTAAGAGTCTATGAAAATACCCCTACTATCTTTTATTAATGTGAACATCCTCCACCAGTACTCTATCATCCCCCCCTTAATGCACTTAACTTGAACCTGTTTTCCCCGTCTCTCTCCTCTAACTCTGTATAAAAGCTCTTAAATGCTGCTATTTTAGCAGTCGTAACTACTAACTTAGGCTCCTTCCTAGATAATTTGTACTCCTCCCTATTTACCCGCTTTTCCTCTTTATCTTTACTCTTAATCAACTTAACATACGCCCCCTTCTTAATCTCCACTTTCTTCTTAACTTCTTCATTCCACCACCAGTCCCCCTGATGCTTTCCTACCCAGCCCCTCAAAACACCCAACACCTCTATAAAAGACTCCTTGATGCAGCTGGCATCCCTATCCCATATATCATCCACATCCCCCATACACTCCCACACCTCTATTCCCGCCGCCTTTTCCCTATCTCCAGCGCACTAACTGACGTTTAGCCACCCCACTTAATTTTGGGTTGACCCTCCCTGACCCTCCTTTTCTTCTTTTTCTTGATAACTAAGTCCATCACCAGAAGTATGTCCTGGGTCAAAAGATGCTCACTTAAAATGACTTTACAGTTCTTACATAAATCCCTATCCCCTTTCCTAAGCCGCAAAAAATCAATCTGAGTCTTAGCTATCGTGCTTCGAAAGGTAATCAGGTGATCCTCCTTCTTTGGGAAACATAAATTCACTACTACCAGTCCAAAGGCCCTCAGAAAATCCAATAGAGCAACTCTCTCTCTATTCCTATCTCTAAAACCAAAACCTCCATGCACATCGTCATAGCCTTCTGGTAAAACCCCAATGTGCCCATTGAAGTCCCATGCTATGATAATCTTCTCAGAGCTAGGCACGCATCTCAGCACCTCATCCAAAGTCTCCCAAAATCTTATTTTTCCCTCCTCTCCCAAGTTCATCTGCATCACTTAAACACTACACACATTCAACGTAAGCCCCCAATGACCAACTTAATCATTATCAACCTATTACTGACCCTCTTAACCTCCACCACTTGCTCTCTAAGCTCCTCATCTACTAAGATGTATACTTCATTCCTATGCCTCTCGCTCTTCGAGTACCATAGATTATACCTATCCACATCCCTAGCCTTAGACCCTACCCACTTAGTATCCTGGACACACGCAGTATTAATCCTTCTCTTCTTAAGAATCTTCACTAGCTCTACGGACTTACCCTGAAGGGTCCTTATGTTCTAAGACCCTACCCTCAACCTATCTTCTCTTACCTCATACCTACCTTTACCATCCCTCACCGAACTAGCCCTAATACCCGACCTTGACCCCACTCCCATCCCTACCCTCCTTTCTTCCCACACCCCTAAAATAGCCCCCAGCCTCAACCTCCTCGGATATGACCCTATTCTACCATCAACCCCTAGAGCCACTACTCAAAAACTAAAAAACAAAGCCCCAAACAAAAACAACAGTAGGAAGCAGAAGGCATACAAAATACAAAATACACACTATCCTTCCTAACAACTAGAATAACACAACAATATCCACCAATATGAGAAAGCAGCCAGTGACAACAAATTAGAAGAAAGTCACAAGAAATAAAATAATATGATGAAGCTAAATTGTAAGAAAAAACTAAATATCAAAGTTTATAAGTCACCGAGGTACTCGTATATGCCAAGTTCTCTCCTCTTACATGCTATTATTGGGTTCTGCCAATTTGATGTTGAAATTAGTTGCCGAAATAGAGTCGCGGGAATAATACTGCCAGAGCGTTGCCTGAATATCGTTGGAGCGTCGTCTGGGTGTTGCACGAATCTGGACACCGACTATCGTTGTACCAACCTGAGTGTCCGGTGCTGCACACTAACACCATTGTCGGTGGTCGAGCTAGCGAAAACCCTATCCCGCTGGCGATAGTAGTGATGCGAGGGAAAAAAGGGAAGAGAGAGAATAAGAGAAAGATAGAAACGGGTGGGAAAGAAAGAAATGGATGGGAGAGAGAGTACACTTACCTATTATCAGCGCGTCTATGCCATTGCTGGCATTGGAATAGTCTGATCAATCAAGTTAATGTTAGAGAATGGGGGGAGAGAAATGATTATCGTTTTTTTTTTCACAAACATATATATATATATATATATATATATATATATATAATAAAGGAGAATAGTCTTGCATGATGACAAGTGGCATCTTATAAACTAACCTTTTACAACAAAAATAAATTTTGTAGATTATTAATTTTTTAATATTATTTCATATTTATTTCATGCTTCATATCTATATATATATATATATATATAATAAAGGAGAATGGTCTTGCATGAGGTTATGTCAAGTGACATCTTAAGAACTAGTTGTTGCGCCCAAACGCACACACACGTGGTCTCCCCAAGTAATATAGTGACCCTATGAAAAGCCAAGTATTGATCTCACAAGGACTAGTGTTAAACAACTATATTAATCCAGTTACTTCAAAGATTAATTAAGTTCAAAAGTAACCACAAGAGTATTTGAGAGTTACAAAAAAAAGTAAACTTCAATAATGCGGTTAAGTAAGATTCTTGAACAATCAATAGGGAGAAACCCAGGGTTTTGGCACTACGAACAATCATACTAAGATATGTACTTCATTGATTTGGTTAATTAACTTGGTTGTTTGTCCACGGGGTCAATATTATAACTACGACCTATCGAACCTTTAGTCTATTATCTAACTTAGCCCACAACTGCATCATTGAGCGGGAATGCAAAAACTAAGTTAAATGCATTCATATTCCATCTAGTAATTGAACCAAATAGGGAACTTAGGTATATTTCTATCCTAAACAAAAATCATAACTTTATTCAATTAATAGCTTATGATTCTATTTTGTTTATACCACGTTCTACCCTATCATTCATCCATCCGGGTTCACAATAGAGTTATGCTTATACTCTAAGTATTGTGAATCCTTAAAATAGTGATAACAAGGATAAAAAAATAACCAAATATGATAAATAACTAAAACCAAGTCAATACACAACAAGAATAATCATGTTCTTGGCCTTAACCTCGGAAAAGGGCTCTTAGCCACTTATGGACATACACATAATCGCAATAGATGAATTTATGTTAAAATTTATAAATTAAGTAAAGTAAAGAGATAATAACCCTATTTTCGGCCTTCTACATCGTATGTTCAAGACCTAAGGTCTTCCAAGTGAATACAGGAGAGTTTAAGTGTCCTATTTATACTAGGACAAAGCTGCTCGGTTTTAACATAGGGGCGTGCCACGCCCTTATCGCGTGGCCTAGGGTCCATGGAATACCATTATCACACCTAGATACTGTAATTGTCCATAAAAATGCTTCCAAGGCATGACATGGCCTTATCGTTCCATCTACGCAGCGTGGCATGCCAATTTCTCCAAAACATCCAGATTTTGTCAAGCCTTGTCCCATGTGTTTGTCCTTCAAGTCCAAGCTTTATAATGCCTTTTCCTCATGGTTTGCAGCTTGTACATAAACTATATATCATTTTGATCAACTTACCAAGCGTCCTATAGCATCAAACACCACAAATTAGAGTACAAAATACCATGGAATCCAAGACGATGAACCAGAATTGGACATAGTTCAAGCTAAGAGTACTAGTTTTCGTTTTTGATCTTTAAATTAGTATTTTGACTCCAAACTTATTATGAACACACCTTAAACATCAAAATTACATAAATAAACACTTAAATGATCATTTGTACCAAAAGTAACCCATTAAGCACAAGAGAAATCCTCAGAACTAAGCTAATTAAGGCCAGATAACCAGGCCAGATAACTATACTTAGGTTCATAAATCCATGTAAGATCATCACCCCACACTTAAAGATTTATTAGTCCTCGAACAACTCTTTACCTAAAGCATCATATCAATGAAGGCTTCAACACTATTACTATAAGCAAGACGCTCAAGCTAGTACTACAATGACTGTACAAAATACAAGTTTTTACACTAAGCATGTTATACATAATTGAACTCTTATGAACACTACTCTAAAACATCCTAGCCTCAAGAATTAAATAACCCAGTTGGAAAACTCATGCTTATTACTCAATCGAAGAAATCATATCAACCACCTAACTATCATCAAATATGTGCCTTCACCATAAGAGAGTTACCCATAATCACTCAGATAGATACATTATATCACAAAATAGGTATAAGAGTCAAATTTCACTCACTCTCACAAAGAATTCACAAGTTACATAAGATGAACCATAGGCTTTCCCTTAGTGTAGTACTCCACTAATATCAGAATGTTAAAACTTAGGATCAAATAGGTCTTTAAGCATTGTAATATAGAATGAGGGATGGGTAGAAACTATTTTGGCCAAGAATAGTTACTATCTTCCCTAAGCGTTTTAATACATCACATGAACACACAAAGATCTCTCTATTAAAAACCAATTTTCCTCCACTTCTATCTACATACATCTTTTGTTTTGCCCCATCTTATTAAGCTAATTAACACACACTATGGAAGGGAATATTTTACAGACATTATTCAATTCTAAACAATTTTTTTCTCTTTTTTTTATCATATCCTCCCAACCATAACTTATACCATTTTTCAACACCAATAGCTACAACTATTTGGGGCTTTGCTTTCACCTTTTCCCTACTTGAATTTCAAAATCCTTAACTCAATTTATTTTCAACTAAAGTATTGAGGAGCTTTGGATCAAATTAAGGTCAATCAAAAAAAGGAAATTAGTCTACATATGAGACTACCAAAGAATAAGCAAAAGGCTCAATAGGTCAACTAGGATTATGATCAAGGTTAGATCACAAGAGGGTATGAAACATGGCTATCAAAGAAATGCCTATATCATCTCCTAATCCCACACTTTTTATTTTTCTTTGGACATGCATTAAGGCCTAGCCGTGATGAGTATCTTAAGCCCACTGTAAACTAGAAATCACTCCCTTAGACTAATATCCAAAACACAACAAAGGAATACAGTGGAAGCCAACCAAATATAATGATAAGAAGAATAGAGAAACCAAATGAAAACTAAGAATCAAAACAAACATCCAACCCACACTTGTCCACAAAAGCCTCTAAAAACCAGAATGCCAAAATAAGTTGGGATGCCTCCAACTATGACAAAATAGAATCCTCAATTCCAAAATAATGAAAAAAAACTAATGAAATGGCAAGGCTTTTCAAAAGACGGAGTCTCACCACTTCACAACAACTCAACCAATGTACCACACTACCTAATGCTACATAGGAGTAACTAAAAAGCCCTCAGACCCTACATCATAAAATGATGTAGCATCCAGGGATGGTCAGTAGGGCGAGCATTGGCATGTAACTTAGAGAAAAAGGATAAAATAATGCCATTGCAAAAAACCTGTCAAAATCATATACATAATATTCATATATATTATATAGGATGTCGGGATAGGGACAAGCGTTGTGAACATAAAAGTTTAAACCATTAACCTAAACTGTGTAGCCCATTCCATCCTAAAGGCACCCACGGGCTATATGGGTTCAACTCCCTCTATTGAAAGGGCCCTAGTGCATGTTAGCTACATGAACCAAGAAAAGTGAGGAAAGGTAAAAGACACCAAGGAGATAGACATCTAAAATATAATGTACGCACAAAGCACACGAACATATAGACCCCCACACTGGCAAATGGTTTCCAGTGCTGGTCCCCCTTGGACTACACCTTCATGGTGTGCTACATAATTCCCATTAAGCCAAAAATAGACCATTTTGCACATAAACCCAACCATTAACCCAGGAGTCATTAATTAAGGCATTTACCAACATCGTATCATCATACCAATATGTGTGCAAGCTTATATAATTTTGTCAAGCCATTCCATGTAACCATTAGACTCTCAAGTTCTGTTTAAAATCCAAATCTTTGACACCAAGGGCATTCCAAAACCATTTTCATTATCCATTATCCTTAAATGCAATGCAATATTTCAAAAGTAAGTTAAATTGTGCAAATTTCATATTCAAAATCAAAGTTATAAAGGTGGGTTGAGGTTAATGCCATTACCAAGCCAAATTTTCATCAATTTGGAGAAACCTATGTTCCCCATTCCAATCATTTTAACAATGTACCCATTCAATCCCAAAACCATCAATTAAAGTATAAATAACAAATTTAAATCATGGGAAATATAATTCAAGTATAACCATCAAAAGCCCTTAACACAATTTATAACCCAATAATTAAAATCACATGAACAATGATTAAATATATGTCATAATGTAAAATTTAAGTTACGAATGAGCAACATGCCTGAAATACACAAAAAATTGAAAATAATTCAAAGTTTGGAGCTCAGAGTAGAGATTTCTTGAAAAACCCTTGAGATTTCTTGGGTTGAGAGTTCAAGAAGAAAATAGTAGTGTTTGATCCTTTAAAACTAAAGGAAAAGGGTCATTTTTATGTTTAAAAGTTGTGCAAGGGGTAAAAAGACCAAAAGGCCCTCACCCCAAGTAAAAAAAAAATTGGGCCAAATTTACATACCGGCATGGCATGCCGCTATCGCAGAGTTTAGCCTCTGTGCCGCACCCTTATCACGGAGGCTAAGTGGTGTGACAAGCGACTATCGCAGAGGCTTACCATCTTGAAGTCTCAAATAGCCCCAACCCCTTTTAAAAATTCTAAAACTTTTCCAAAACACCCATTTAATGCCTCTAAACATAATTCAAGTCTAAAATCAATGTTATACATGTGGAAGGATCAAAATATTGTTGAAATTTTATGGGGTCTTACATTATCCCCCCTTTGGATCATTCGTCCCCGAATGAGGAGTTATGATATCTTTAGCACGATAGCAGCAAGAATACATCTGAAATAAATGACAAATTTGAAATACGATAAGAGGGCAAACAAAACCCATACCTTAAGTATTTTCATCCAATATCGAGAATAAGAATGGGTACTTGGTTCTCATATTTCCCCAGCTTCCTATGTAGCTTCTTCTACTTTTTGATTTCTCTAGAAAACTTTCACCAAAGCTACATCTTTTGTCCTCAACCTACAAACTTGTCTATCTAATATCTTAACCGAGACTTCCTCATAAAATAGAATTTGTAACATCAACATCCTCAATAGGTAAAATCAAAGAAGGGCCACCTAAACACTTTTTCAACATAGACACATAGAAAATAGGCTAAATAGAAGCCAAACTTGTGGACAAATCTACTTATATGTGACATTCCCAATTCTTCTTAAAATCTGATATGAACCAATGTAACGGAGACTGAGCTTCCCCTTCTTCCCAAATCTCATGACTTATTTTATAGGAGCAACCCTCAAGAATACTCAACCGCAAACCTCAAACTCTAACTCCTTATGCCTCACATCAGCATAAGACTTTTGGCGACTTTGAGTAATATTAAATTTTTCTCTAATAACTTTCACCTTCTCCATTGCTTGGTAAAATAAGCTAGGGCCAAATAACCTAGTCTCATAAACATTAAACTATCCAATAGGAGACCTACACCTTCTATCATAGAGAGCATCAAAAGGAACCATTTGAATGCTAGAATGATAACTCTTATTGTAAGCAAACTCAATAAGAGGAAAATAGTCAACCCAACTACCCTTAGAGTCACTCACACATGCCCTTAGCATATTCTCCAAAATTTGAATAGTATACTCTGATTGTCCATCCGTTTGAGGGTAGAAAATGGTGATAAGGTTCACCTAAGTACCCAAACCTTTCTGAAATAAATGCCATAAGTGAGAACGAAATTGAGTCCTTGATCAGAAATGATGGACACCGATGTTCCATGAAATTTAACTATCTCCTGAACGAACAACTTAGCATAATCCTCTACTGAGTAGTTAGTTCTTACAAGCAAGAAGTGAGCAAATTTAGTCATTCTATCCACAATGACCCAAATAGAATCACACTAATTGCGAGACCATGAAATACCCGTAGTGAAATCTATATTAATTATCTCTACTTTCACATGGACAACTCTATCACTTGAGACGTGCCAGCAGGCTTCAAATATTCTATCTTAAATTGCTGACAAACCATACACTTAGCCATAAAGTTTGCCATATCTTTTTTCATATTATTCCACCAGTAGATTTCCTTTAAGTCATGGTACATTTTAGTCGAACCTGAATGAACTGTATATCTAGACTTATGATCCTCAGTCAAAATATTTCCCCGGAGCCCATCAACATTAGGAACATACAACCTTCCTTGATACCTTACAATGCCATATCCCTCAATCTCAAAAGCCATAATCTTTTATTGACCCACATTATCCTTAATCTGCATAAGTATGGGATCCAAAGCCTGTATCTCTTTAACCTCAACACCAAGAGATAATTTAACCACTTCTTGAAAAATTACTCCTCCATCTTCAGAGTCCAAGAGACGAACTCCTAAATTAGCCAACTTGTGAATATCCTGCACAATCTTTCTTTTCTTCCTATTAATATGAGATAAGATTTCCGCAAACAACCTTTTAAGAGCATCAACAACTATATTATCTTTACCTGGATAGTAGTGAAGGCTCATGTCATAATCCTTAAGTAGTTCTAGCCACCATATCTGCCTGAGGTTCTATTTTTTCTGTGTAAACATATACTACAAGTTCTTATGTTCTGAATAGATATCCTCATGCACCCCATATAGATAATGGTGTTATATTTTAAAAGCAAAAACCTTAGTCACCAACTCTAGATCGTAAGTCGGATAATTTCTCTAATGAGCCTTAAGCTGCCTGGAAGCATAGGCTACAACCTTACCATGCTGCATCAAAACACAACCCATCCTCATACAAGATGCATCACAATACACTACAAACCCATTAGTACCTTCGGGCTGGGTCAAAATAGGAGCAGAAGTCAAATTATCCTTCAACTTCTCAAAACTAACCTCACAAGCATCAGACCATAAAAACTTAACCTTTTTTGGAGTTAAGTTCATCAGCATGGCAACAATAGATAAAAAACTTTCCATAAACCTTCTATAGTATCCTAACAAACCCAAGAAGCTCCTAATATCGGTTGGAGTCATGGGTCTATGAGGCTTCTTAACTATCTCAACTTTCTGTGGATCCACCTTGATCTACTCACTAGAAACCATATGACCAAGAAAAGTCACAACGCTCAACCAAAAATCACACTTAGAAATTTTTGCATACAATTTTTGGTTATTAAGAGTCTACAACATAATTCGGAGGTGATTGACATGATCCTCCTCACTTTTAGGGTACAACAAGATGTCATCAATGAAGACTATAAAAAAGAAATCCAAAACCTGCATAAACATCTAATTCATAAGATCCATGAAAGAGACCGATCAACATTAGCTATAGGATAATTTCGCTGCAAATGACCAGGCTGACAACGATTGAAACACAAACTCCTTCCCTCCCCATAATAACCATAGTTAAGCTACCCATAAAATATTCAAGGGGGATAATATGGGACTGGATGAGCTCCATTAACCTGAGACTGGGCACCTTGTGCCTTAGGATCACTGCTACCCTGAAAACGATGATCACCTGAAGTTTTAGGATAAGTATCACTAGCTGGTGAATAATAACTTACTCAATTCTTCTTTTTGATCCATTGTCAACTATCTCTCCCACTATTCTGCTTACTTACATCGTACTCTGAATATCTAAACTTCTTGCTCTATTTCTATCCCATTTCTACTTGCTTCTTTTTCTTATCCTTCACCTGTTATATCTAGACTACCAACCTGGAGATATTTATATTATTATTCAACATAACAACATTACACTCCCAACACTAAATCACGGGACAAACCAGAAGCAAGCTTTCTCATTCTGTATCTTATTAGATACTAACTTTGGAGCAAATGGGACAACTATTGGATTTAGTGCATACTCCTTAACACTTATCTTACCCTATTTCAAGTTCACAAACCCTTCGATCTTAGCCTTCCTCAACTCCTGAGTAAAGAAATGATCAAGAAAAGCACCTAAAAACTCATCCCACACCACCTACTTAGCATCATTACCCCTCATTGCTTTCTACTCCTCATACCATTAGTAAGCCACATCCTTCAACTGATAAGAAACAAACTTTACACCTTCAGAATTAATAACATGCATCACCCCAAAAATCTTCTCTATCTCATCAATAAAACTCTGAGGGTCCTCCTCAACCTTGGAGCCTGTAAAGGTTACGGGATTCAATCTCATAAATTGGCCAACCCGTGTGACATCAGATGAACTAACAATAGGACCAACACGATCAGACTGATGAGACTGTGATACTACTAGTTTAGCAAGCATATGAATAGATTGATGAAACTTCACATTAGAGATGTCTCCCTAAAGTAATTGAGCATAAGTATCACCAGCTCGAGGAGGACTAGCAGGGATCGGTGGAACCCCACTAGAGTAGTACGGTCAGAAGTAGGTACCCTAGATAGAGTCTACACTCTATGAACAGGGTAAGTTCCCACCATATTTTCCTTAGGTGGAATAGAGGTTCCAGCAAAGTTTCTACAACTGTAAGATCTTTGGGGAGGCATGATCTAAAATACGAGTAAGCCAGGAGTTATAGAAGTTTCAAGATAACTAGACTCTATAGCCCAAAATAGATTACAATAAATAAAAATATTCCTAAATGACTCATAGCCTCCCCCTTATAAGTGTGGCACGCTACACACCCATAAAAGGGACTCTATTCGACATGGCTTTATGGACACCCCAAAAACCCTGAACCATTCTCAGATACCAATCTTGTCACAACCTGAACCAATGCCTTATCGTGATGGGCATATTAAGCCCATCGTGAGATAGAGACAACCCCCTTAGCCTAACATTCAAAACACAACAAAGGAATATAGAGAAAGCCAACCAAACATGATGATAACAAGAATAGAAAAATCAAATGAAAACTAAGAATCAAAACAGACACCCAACTCATAATTGTCCACAAAAGCCTCTAAAAACTAAAATACCAAAATAAGTCGGGACAAGCCCTCTACTATGACAAAAGAGAATCCATATTCCTAAATTATGAAAAAAAAACTAATGAAATAGCAGGGTTTTTCAAAAGATGGAGGCTCACCACTTCACAATAACTCAACCAATGTACCACACTACCTAACTCTATACAAAAGTAATAGAAGAGCCCTCAAACCCTAAATCATGAAATGATACAGCGTTTAGAGATACAATATTGGCATGTAACTTAGAGGAAGAGGATAAATTAATGTCATTTCTAAAAACCAGTCAAAACCATATGCACAACATTCATATATACATATATAGGATACCAGGATAGAGACAATGGTCGTAAATATTAATGTTTAAACCATTAACCTAAAATGTGTAGCTCGCTCCATCTTAAAGACACCCAATGGCTATATGGGTTTAGCTCTTCCTACTGAAAGGGCCCTAGTGTGCGTTACCTGCACGAATAGAGGAAACTAAGGATAGGCTAAAGATACCAAGGTGATAACCATCTAAAATATAATATGTGCACTAAGTACACGGTCATATTGTCCCCTACACGAAAAAAGTGGTTTCCAGTGTTAGTCCCCTAAGACTACACCTTCACGGTGAGCTACACAATTCTTATTATCCTAAATTAAATCAGTTTGCATATAAACAAAACTATTAATTGAAGAGCAATTCATTGAGGAATTTACCAACATGATATCATCATATCAATATGCTTGCAAGCTTGCATAATTTTGCCAAACCATTTCATATAACCATTATACTCTTAAGTTCCATTTAAAATCCTAACCTTTGCCACCAAGGGTATTCCAAAACCATTTTCATCATCCATTATGCTTTAATGCAATACAATAATTTAAAAAAAGTTAAATTATGCAAATTCCATAATCAAAACCAAAGTTATAAAGGTGAATTGAGGTTAATGCCATTACCAAGCTAAATTTTCATCAATTTGGGGAACCTATGTTCCCCATTCCAATCATTATAACAATGCACCCATTCAACCTCAAAACTATTAATTAAAGTATAAATAACACATTTAAATTATGGAAAATGCAATTCAAGTAATAACATCAAAAGCCCTCAACCTAATTTCAAACCCAACAATTGAAATCACTTAAACTGATTAAATATATGTCATAATGTAATATTCAACTTAGGGATGAGCAACATGCTTGAAATATATAAGAAATTGAAGATAATTTGAAGTTTGGAGCTCGGAGTAGAGATTTCTTAAAAAACCCTTGAGCTTACTTGGGTTGAGAGTTAAAGAAGAAAAGAGTAGTGTTTGATCCTTCAAAACTGAAAGAAAAGGGTCACTTTATGTTTAAAAGTTGTGCAAGGGGTAAAAAGACCAAAAGAACCTCACCCTAATTAAAAAAATAAAAATTGAGCAAAATTTACATAGCAGTGTGGCATGCCGCTATCGCGGAGCTTAGTCTCCATGCCACGCCCTTATCATGGAGGCTAAGTGGAGTGGCATGCCACTATCGTGGAGGCTAAGTGGTGTGGCACATCACTATCGCAGAGGCTTATTTCCTAGGAGTCTCATAATAGCCCCAAACCCTTTTCAAAAATTTCAAAACTTTTCCAAAACACCCTTTTAACACCCCTAAACATAATTCAAGTCAAAAGTTGATGTTATACATGCGGGAAGATCAAAAGTAAAATTATTGAAATTTTGTGGGGTCTTATACCAGGCAAGTTATAGACATCAAATGCAATAAGTAATACACAAACACCTTATATCACACATGACACAGGCTCAAATCAAGTAGGATCATCATAGACTCTTAACCAAGCAACAACATGAATTCAACATAAAGACAACAATGTACAAGAGTCATCATCTAGAGCCCAGGAGTCTCAAAAGTAATAATTCACACAATCAACATGATTTTATGTATCAAAATATCTTGCATTATGCAATCACATATAGAACAAACAAGAACATCCCACTTATTCCTAACATAAAAATTTAAAATTTACTCCTAAAAAGAAAAAAAAAGGGATACTGGTTTAAAGGGCACCCCCACAAAAAAGAACTGAAAAGAACAACCACGAGGTGGGTGAAGTGTGCACTTACTAGACTGACCCAACTAAACTAAAATTGAAAAACACAAATCTTTTTTTAATTTTTCAAATTTATCCATAAAACTAAGAAAACAAATAAGATTAAGATCCTATAACATCACTTCACCCAAAATAATCAGAATTTTCCTACCCACACTTAAAAACATAGTTTGTCCCCAAAGTATACTCAAAATTAAGGATATAAATACTTCATGAGGCCTCTAGGTCTAGCTAGTAGTATCTTTATACATTAAGTGGGTCCGGGGACCCCACACTTAGTCTTTTCCCTACTCCCTAACTCTAGTCTTCGACACTCAGAATTTTCATCAATCTGTGACTCAACAAAAATAAAAAATAAACCAAAGTAAAAATTAAAAATACAAAAATGAAATACCTACCTTAACTTGGGTTGCCTTCCTAGCAGCGCCTGATTTAAAATCATGGCATGACCCAATATCACTACTCAACCACATTCCTTCATATTCTATCTCCTACTTGGAGGCCATCTTCTTGCTCACTTTTGACCTCTTGAGTGTGTACTCTCAAGGTCAACAACTTTCTCAACAATGGCTTTTTCAGTTTTATCTATCCTCATCACTTTGGGCTTAAGTGATGGGTTGGACAACTCAATTAGAATATTTGAAAAGATTTTTTATAGATTGGACTCCCACCACCTACACTCATCTACTTCCATCACTATAATCATACACAAATCTTTGTAGTGGGAAGGTGTGTTGAGTGGTTTACACACTTTGAAGACCTCCTCTTCATCATCCAATCTCATCTTGAGTGTTCCCTCTATCACATCTATTAATGCTCCCCCCATTAATAAGAATGGACGTCCCAATATAATAGGTTATCATCTACATCATAGTCAAGAACAATAAAATTAGCAGGGATGATAAACTTACCAACCTTGATGAGTACGTCCTCAATGATTTCTTTAGGATGGACTTTGGTTCGGTCTACCATCTGGAGGACCATAGAGCATGATCTCATCTTTCCCAAACCCAGAGTTTTGAACATTGATAAGGGTATCAAGTTGATACTTGCCTCCAAATCACTTAGATCACGGACCACATCACTGTTACCAATTTTTATAGAGAGGGTGAGACTAAAAGAGTCCTTTCTCTGTCCGTCTCTCTGTGTTTCTACTATCCTTGGGTCCTTTAGCTTCTTAGGCATTTTTCTCATCACCACAGAGCTGTACTCTTTAGTAAGTGCCACGGTCTTAACATCCAACAGCTTTGTCTTTTTACTCCCCATATCTTTCAAGTACTTAGCTTACTTGAAATTTTCCTGTAAAATATCTAAAAGAGAAAGGTTAATATATAGCTCTCTGAATATTTCAAAAAACTTCTTGAAGCATGCATACTTCTTGGCTTTCTTGAGCATTTGTGGGAAGGGTGGTGATGGTTTCTCATTCACTTGTACATGAACTTTAGTTTTTGGGAGCTCAAACTTGCTCGAATTATCAATAACTTTATATGCAACCTGATGTGGTACCAACTCTGTATCTACCTCCTTATTTACCTTAGGTGGTCTATCACTAAGCTCATTCCCACTTCACAAATTAATTATAACTTGCTTTGGAGGTTAATTATCACTTGGAAAACCACCTTGAGGCTTGGTATTTTATGTTTATGCTAATTGCCCCAATTATCGCTCTAATTGGTTCTATGCATTTACTGATTTTAGATTTCAACAGTCATTTTCTCTTGATTGGTCAGGATCTATTTCAAGGACCCCTCAATATTATTGCCATGTGTATTGTGTTGTGATTGATGAAATTGCTGATGCTGATTATTACCCCAAGAATAACTAGGCTAAGTCTACCACTTTTGGTCGTAGGCATTATCATAATTATGTTTTTATGCATTGCCCACAAAGTTTACAGACTCTGGATTTGTACCACATAAGTCTGCAGAGTGCCCATTCTTGCCATATATCTCCCACCATGGTGGAGTCTATTGTACCATATTCACATGTGCCTGAGTCTGTTACACACCAAACTTGCTGAATTGAGTCATAATTTGATTTTGTATGGCTTACAATTAGGCGGCTAAGGTTGTGATACTATCAACTTCAATCATTCCGACAACCTTTTTCACTAATATTCTTAAGGTATCACCATGCCAGTATGGATTTCCTTGTGAAATAAGGTTCAACAACGTATAAAACTTATCAAGTTTGACCACCTTGCAGTAGAATCTAGCAAAATTTTTGTATTAGGGTTAAGTTCCTCAACAAAGGTGTGAGCTAGTACCTCATTGGACTGTTGATGATGTGCATAGTCCCAATGAAGATCTTTGAACCTCTCCCAAGCATGATACAAGTTATCATCTAACTTTTACTTGAAGCTCAAAATCTCACTGTATAGTCTTGCCAGATGGAAAGAATCCAACACAACCCGACCTGGGGCCTTGTTGTAATGGGCATCCCAAGTTCAACCGGGACAGGAGAACACCCCCGTTACCTAACCCAACCTCCAAATGCCTGCCCTGAGTTGGCTGAATTTTAAGCATATAACAAGATAGTGTAACAACTCACATGAAGACTCTAGGATAGGATCATAACCGTGACCGACCCAATCAAGTCCAACCATCCTATACCAACCGTCAAACCATACCAATACTGAAAATGGGCCATAAACCAGGCCATAACCAAATGAGTTCCAAATCATAATATGATTAATCCCAAAATTAAATATGATGGAACAACCAACCGGTATTATACCTAATACTAATGTCAATGATAAGGTTGACACCAATACCGATCTCGCTCATTCCAACCCATAGCAGTACCACAAAGACTCTAACCAAAAGAGTAAGAATATCTGGTTGGGACAGGCCCCCAACCATAGCCAAAACCATTATTCAAAAATAAATAAAAATGTCTAAAAATATCCATAGCATGAAATGGAGCCTTCTGAATAGATGAAAGCTTACCACTTCTGTCAAACAACTGTCCCCAATTCAATTACTATGTAGGAGGACTAGAACAGCCGGTTCTTGTATAGCATGGGTATACAGTCGCCTAAAGATGGGTTACCGAGTGAACGCTAGCCTGAACTCAGGATAAGAATAAAATAATGTCATTTATAAAACCAAGTAAAACCATCCATATGCACACAACCATACGTATATATAACCATGCCGGGAAAGAGGGGCAAGTTTAGTATGCCATTAAAACCTTTACTTAGGCTATGTAGCTTTGTTGTCCTAAATAACCCACAGGCTATATGGGTTCAGCTTTCCCTGATGAAAGGTCCCCAGTGCGTGAAGCCGTACGACCAGGGAAGAAAACCTGGGATGACTAGTACATCCCCCAAATTATATTATGACATCATACACATGGTCACTTGGACCAAATCTGTCATCATCAAGTATGAGTTTTCAGTTTAGATCCCCCCAGACTACCACCTTCGACAGCTTTGCTACACTCTCTCCTTTAAGCCTAATTAAAACTATTTTCCATCCAAACCATTATTCAATTATCATTAATCGAGGCTATTAGTAGTGGTATCATCATACCAATAATAACTTGTAAGTATTATCCTTAGCCAATCCTTAGGGGATTTTTATATACCCCCACATGATTTCTAATTAACCAAAACCATGGCCATAAAGTCCTTTTTAATCCATTAAAAATCATTTAAATCATTCATATCATATAGGGTTCCATTACCAAGTTTAAACCATGCAAAAGTTCCATTAAAAAACCACTATTATAGTGAAAACATTGTTAAAGGCATTTTATCAAACACATTGAGGGCATAGTATTTTCAAAACCAAAGTATATTACCTAAGAACCATTCCCATGCAACCAATTATCCAAAACCACCATTAATTTATATAATAGCACAATTAAAACATGGGAAAACCATAACCAAGCATTTATAACCAAACCCTGCAAATAATATTGGAAAATCCAAAACCATACAACATTCAAATCATAAAAATATTGTATAAAACCATGCCTATAGTTGGAACTAACAGCAAGGGAAGAGAAAATGCCTTAATTGACAAAGTATATAGAGAGAAACCACCAATAAGATCCCTAAATT
The DNA here is from genome assembly GCF_002878395.1 of Capsicum annuum. Taxonomy (NCBI): domain Eukaryota; kingdom Viridiplantae; phylum Streptophyta; class Magnoliopsida; order Solanales; family Solanaceae; genus Capsicum; species Capsicum annuum. The sequence continues at coordinate 179,310,897 of NC_061117.1, read as the reverse complement.
AGTCCTCAATTTAAAACCCTAGCTTCCTTGACGAAAAGCTCTCGAGAGAATTATAGAGTGTTAAGGAAGAATTTCTAAGTGTTAATTCATTGAATAATAGGGTAAATAATCTCCCAATAAGAATATAAGTTGTGGGACCATATTAGGATAAATGGATAAATGTCCAGATTGCTCCCACTTAACTTGCACAAAATTTTACCACAGGGGTACGACTAACACTTACGAGTTGTACCCTCCCTGTATGAGTGGTACCCATCACTCATACCCTTGGCCTCCCTTTTGGACCCAACATAATCCGAGGTATGACTCATCCAATCCAAATTCATATCCAAATATACGATCCATAACCTTCATCTATATCCCTGGAAGAATCAAATCCTAAGAGGATTGAACACTGTCTACCATACGAGTCCTGGCTACGACTTATACCCTGGCTTATAGATCACGGTGAGCCACTCATACTCAGATCAAATCTAAGTTACTAATTCAAAGGTTAAGCTAAGGAAAACCCAAACCAAATAATCTATATCCAACCATATGACTTGTACCATTCAAGTCGTACCCATTCCAGTGACAAAAATATATCCCACCAACCAATATTGGTCAGCATACGATTGGACTATACCATTTGTACCCTAATATATGGCTTGTACCCATGATTCGTATTGGATCCATAGACCAGAATTCCAAGAAATTTTTTAAGATCCAAGAACTAGGGTATTTTAGAATCAGATGAGAAACTTTCGAGATAAGTCATTCCATGTTACGATTGAACTTGTCGTCTTAGCATTCAATCACTTCTTTGCTTCCTTTAATATTAAAAATAGGAAGAGTGTCAGCCTCACATAATTAGTTCACATACCCATAGGGATGAATGTGTCACTGATTTCCAAAAAATTTTGCAAGTTTGACCTGTGGTTCCTCATGTGTCAAACTAATAAATCGTCCAATACTGTACAAAATCTAACACATGCTCTACTTCAGCTTAAATCTACCAGGACTCGGCCTTCAAATAGAGGAGGTCACAATAGTCGTAAGTGGGATTACTACTTTGTGAGCTGTTCTGTAGGCTAGTGGATCTTCAGCCTTAGGGATAAAAAATATCTTGTTCTTCATGAATTTACAGGATCCTGTAGAGAAGTACTTCTTCTCTCTTTCTTTAGTGTATGCATTGCTCGGTCCAGGGTCTGGTTCAACTAACTCTCTATGCTTACTAGCTGGTTAACACAACCTGCAAGTTAAGAAGCCAATATCACGTGAATATGTATTACCGCGTATTAATCATAGCTTAATTCATCTCATAATTTTATGTTAAGGGGTTCAATCCTTGGAATTTTTACTAAGTATTGAGGACTTAGTCATTTTCAATACCCCTAAACTTTGATGATTTTATTTTTAACCTTCTCGACCTTGGGACATCGATTTTTGAGTTGATTCATAATCAGGGTTGTTCAAAGTATGTCTTGGGTTAGTTTTGAGATTTTTAAATGAGGTTTGGGACATGTTTGGATGGCCAAAATAGTATAGTAACACATTTGGGCCACGATGCGTTACTCTCTCCCATAGTGAGGACATCTATGATGTGTTTCTCTCTCTAGTTGAGTAAGCTTTGTGACGTATTGCTCTCTCCAGTGAGTAAGCTCTGTGGCGCATGGCACTGTCCCACATAGTGCTTTTGATTAAGTGACCAAGGGGTATTTGAGTTATTTTCCTTACCCTATTTCATCCATAACATGAATTGGGACTTCCAAAAGGGCATTATTTGCCTCTTTTGCCTAAATTTCTCCTAAGGAAACCCTCCTTCTTCCCCAAGAACAATTCAAGCTTCATTTTTAAGAAATAAAGGGGATTCAAGCTTTCAATCTAAGAAACCTTCAAGAATTCATTTGTTAAGCTATGTGGGATGTTCATTTATGGGTCACTTTCACCCATGAAGCCCCAAAACCCTCCTTTTATTTAATTCATGAGTTTATACATATTCAAGGAGAAATAAATCCATGATCCCTTATCAATTCAATTACAAGTTAAGTTTTTAAGTGTTTCCAAGTGGAATGAGTTATATCATGGTTTGAGTGTTGCAATTTCCATGTCATGTTCAAGTGAATTTAATGTTAAACCCCTAATTTATGAATTTAGCCATGTATCATATTATTTTCCTTATGTTTAAGACATTCCCATGTTCAAGTTCATGATTTTAACATGTTTGATGAAAGGCCCAGGCTTTTGGGTTTGAACCATGATCCCATAATATAGTTTTTAAGCTTTGTTATCATAATTTATGCTCATTCAGTGCTGGCGGGTTATGAATACCTGATACCTGTGTGTTTTACATGATTTCTATTTTTCAAGTAACGAGTCAGTCAGACCATAGTTTTAATATCATATTCAGAACACCATGATCATGTTGAGCATTTTCAATTTATATGTCATAACTACCTCAGAATCCGCATGCGCTTCGTAGGTTTATGTTTAAGGGCCTCACTAGAAAGTGTTTCTCCTTGCCCAAAATGGGCTCAGTTTAGTGATCACGCTAGTTCAGGTTCTACTCTGATGTTAAGGATAGAACAACCCTCCTCAACGTGGGTCAGACGTTGGACTCCATGATGGCTCACATGGTTTATGTCGGTTACATAATAGCTCCCACAGTTTCAGTCAGTATTTTGGTATATCTCAGTCCAAGTTTGCTTGATCAAGTGTACAGATTAGACATACAATTATTCAGTGATGCAAATTTTAGTCTTTCAGTTTACAGATTATTTCAAAAACATATTCATGCTTGGTCTTGCATTCTCAGAGTTTACATGTTCATGCATTTATGCTCATTTATTTTATGTATATCAGCTAGTCCTCATCTCATATACCAATACATTCAAAGTATTGATCGCATACTCTTCTTTGCGCTATGTTATGTTATAACATAGGTTCAGACGCTCAGTTTCCTGACCTTTCCTAGACAACTCAGTGTATTTAGCAGTAGTAGTGGTGAGTCCTCATCTATTGAGGACATGATTTGTTTATTTTAGTTATTTCAATATTTCCATACGCTCAGTCAGTTGGAGTTAGTTGGGGGTGTTGACACCTAATTTTTTCCCTCCATAACTAAGTTTAATTCAGAGTTTCTTCGATTTTCAAATAAAATTACAACATTTATTTTATCTGAATAAAGGATTTTCAAAGTATTTATTTGGGTAAATTGCTCATTTAAAGTAGCGATTATATATTATCATGTTCAATTATATGAAATTTTATAATTTTGTTACTTAAAAAATTTATTTAACAAAATATCGGATTTTAGTCAAGGCTTATCTTGCAAATAAATTCAAATGATTAAAATCTTGATTTAAATATAATTTGCTCTCAAAAATAATTTATTTGGATAAATATTTGTTTAATTTTATCAAATCAAGAAGCTCAAGATTAAACAAGGTATTAATTTGTATTGAATCTCATTTAAATTTAGTCAATTTATTAAATTTGACCATAATTGAAATCAAGTTGATCAAAATTTCAATGAAATTGATCAAATTGATATCCAATTTAGTTAAGATTTAAGTAAAATTGGCTAAAAATTAATTTTAATTGGCCATTTATTAAATTACCAAATTTCTAACCCTTTTTATTTTAAATTAGGCCACATTAAACATCAACAGCCCAATTTTAACCCAACAATAACCCAACAAAACAAATCAGCCACCCCAGGCCCAAAACAAAAATAACCTGGCCCAAATCACATTTTTCTTCCCTTCATCAACAATAACACACAAAACATGAATAATTTTTAACATTGCACAAATAGAAAAACACAGCCAACTCTAAATACCCGATCCCTTCAGCTCCAACGATGTCGACGATCTGTCGACCCGTTTCTCAGCCACAACCCGATATCAACTAACCAGCAATCCATTGACCCAACCTGAAATCCATCCTAAACAGCTCTTTTCCCCCTTCATGCATCTCACATGGCAGTAGGACAAGGAAAACCCTAGAAGCTTCTAGAATAGGTCCAAGTGTCCCCTCAATGGCTTAATTCTGTGAATCTCGGCTATGAGGGGTACGATTTTGTTCATGTATGTCACAATTTCATTGGCTCTAGGGGAAAATTCATTTTTCCTAAATCTTATTGGTCCACTAATTTCAAAAAATGGGTACGTTTGTAGATGAAAACCAAGCTGTAGAGAGATTTGAATTTGGAATTCAAAAAATATCCTTTTTTTTCAAGTCCCAAAATACCCCTAATTCAGTCTTCTATATAAAAATCCTTTGGGTCATTGTTTTTGGGGGTTCAAAACTTTGGGTGTTGGAAAATTGATTGAGAAATTGTGGGGAGGCTGGAAATTCGAGGGTTCAAAACTTTGGGTGTTGGAAATTGGTTGAAAAAATTTCTTTTGGATCGAGTAGAGGGGGTTGAGAAATTTTCTTGGACAAAAGAAAAAAAAATTAGAGAGAGAATGGGAAGAAAGTTGGAGAGCAAAATAATTTCTTTTCCTAAAAAATTCTCTTTTTCTTTCTTCTTTCTGAAATTTGGCCGGTTAATCGGAGGTTCCAGAGTTGATATCACTGATTACTAGTGGTGGTGTATCCCGATGTCATCCCATTTATTCCATTTTGCTGCTCCCCAAAAGGTAACATTCCGCTTCCATTTAAGTTTTTGAGTACTTCTACTTCATCACATCATTCTGTAGTGAAAAGTGTTGTTCTAATGATCTTGTGCTGGATTGTTCGCTGTAGACGCCATTTGATGGCCATAGGTTTTATTATGATGCTTGTTACTGTGATGTTCGTTGTTTCTTGCTCCAGTTAATGTCGCGTGCTTCGATTCACTTTAAAGTTTATTATTTTATGACAATACCGTCAAATAATGGTTACTGTTTCTTTTGTGCGCTACCTTTCGTAGATATACTCTTTAGGTTGTCATTATTGTGCTACAAATTTTATGTCATTAATCACTAGCTTTTCATGCCCTGAGTATTATAGTTTTTGACTGAACAAATTTGCTGTTTTAAGCCTTTTATTGTTCTAGTTCAGTATTTCTAGTAATTCACTCATTCTTGGGTTTGTTTTGCGATTGTCTTCTAATTCATCGTAAGCATGTGAAGATGTTCCTCAAATACCTCTCGACAAGAAATTACAAGAAGGGATAACAAATACATCATATAAGTCCCTTGCTTTACTAGAATTGTTTCTTTTCGATTATTCATTTGTTGTGATAACTTTTTTTTCTCCCTTTGTTGATATTTATCATCTCTGAATTTCACATTCAATCCTTTAAAAAGATCACGAGTGTAACTCACTATTTGAAGTCTTAGTGTGCTTAGTTTGACATTGATTGTGTAGTTTAGGTTCGTTAGCTCATATGTTGTTATGACGATTCATAACCTTTTCATCCATAACATTTAGTAGTATAAATATTACTTGCGGTGATGAGAGTTTAGTTGAGATAAAATATCAACTATTTGGGTTGCTGGCTCTTAGAATTTATCATCATGTTTCATACGAGGTTTTCTTATTTTCTTTGCCTTTATGAAGTATTAGTAGTTTAATTCTCTTCTGTATGCTTGGACTAGCTGCTATTGCCTTCATCGTATTTGTGTTTTACTAAAAATAGCTTGTTGTAGTCATTGGCGTAATCTCGTTTCGCTGGAAAATATATTGTCGTGGAATTTTGAAAATCTAAATAGGACTTTGTGATACGGGTTGGTCGACGTACTAAACTGTGGTTCTAGTTTTGGTGTGGGTTTAAATTCTATTTTGTTGTTTTAGCATTAGTCTTCGCCTTTCAATGCTAGTTATATAGCTCGATTCATAGTCGGATATATTTTCCTTACCTTAGTCTTAGTCCCCTTTGACTTAGATTTTCTATCACTAAATGCTGATTTTCTCGAAGAATCTTACTTACTGCTATGATCTCTAATTCCAGATTTCAAATATGTATTGCCTGTAGTAGCTTAGATCCATTGTAGTATGTTTCACCTTGACGAGTAGCTCATTGTTTTACCTAATATGGTGTCTGCTGAAGTTCTTTGATTCACTATTTGCGGTAGTTTATATCCATTCTAGTTCTGTTAATTGGTTTAATTTCTGAGTTGATTGTTAGTCCATTTTATTTAAAAGAAGAAAAATCACAACTTTATAATTTTGCCAATTTAATTTAGTCAGAATTCTCTTTCCGATTGTATGGCTCTACCATGTTAAACAAGCCCATTTTCTTGGCACTTCTATATTCGGATTCACAGTCTACTATTTATTTTTGGATTACCACAGTTTTCTGATCATGTACCGACTTGTTATATCATTTATTCATGTGGCATTTCATATTTTGGATGCATATTAATTTCTTTTCTTTCTTCCTTTTCTTTTGCAAGTGAATTCGTTGGAGTACAAATGGACTCTTTGCATTTCTTAATGGGCCATTGAGGCCTATCCTTTCTGGAAGATTTTGGAAGTCGATCTCATAGTGCACGGATACGAAATGGGTTAAAGTCCCATTCTTGAAGCGGCGACGATACCTAAGCTTCATTTCTGTTTATTTATTTGTTATCGTTATTTATCTATTGTGGTTGTATTTATTTACTTATTCCTTTATTTGTACATTTTGGGCCTCGAAGCCAAAGTTGTATCTAATACAGGTGGAGTGAAACTCGAGGCAAAAAGGGCTCGGAAACATAGAACTAGGACAGGTGAAAATGGATCAAAAAACCAACCTAGATTAGGACAGGGTCGATGGTTTGGGCTTAAAATCCTAAATCACTACTTCTCCCCTTTCCCCTTTCTCTTTTTCTTACTTATTTTACGTGTTTCTTACGAACCTAGTTGAATCCTTAACTAAGTCGTTAAAAATCTGATTTTGCAAAAAACTTATTCCTAAAATCGTTTTTCTTTTCAAAAATCAACTTTTTCAAGGTTAATCAAAGACAATTTTCAAACAGTTCGGATAACTGCAAGTTAGCGGACGTTTTAGGTGCCTAACACCTTCCTAAAACTTTAATAGGAACCGCTTATCTAGAATCTCTAGCCTAAAACAATTTCCCTGTTTTGAATCGTTTAAAGTGTTTTATTAAGGTTTCTTAATTCTTTTTCAAAATTAAGTGGCGACTCTCTTCTAAAAGTCAAAATTTTCTCGCAAAATAGAAATGACGACTCTACTGGGGATTTTTAATTAGGTTCTAACCAAATGTTTGATTTCGTCTTTTGATTAACTTTTTATGTGTTTATACGTTTTGATTCTGTAAAGTTTAACTATCGCATCTCATGGCATATTCCTGTATTATTTAAACTATTTTGGGGTTTCGTGGATGTCCCGGCCCCTGTTGTTCAATTCCAAAAATATGTTGGAAATACGAACAACTTATTAGCACGTGAGTCGTCTGATGGTTGTTCGTATTTTCAAACTCAAGTTGTCCGCTTGAGAACCAGAGTTAAAACCCACTCTAGACACCTAGGATAGAACTAAACCAAAACCCTATTTTAGGCATGACCCCAAGATGACCCAATACTCGAGCGGGGTATTGTGCCTATTAGAAAACCTGCCCTACGTCTATTGAACCTGAGTCAATTATAGACGAATCTTATTTATGTGTTTAAGAAAATGTATGCCTTTCTAATTCAATCCATTATCCTTTAGGGGTCGGGAAAAAGCTTTATTTGCAAGAAATTGATTGATTTGGGATGTTACATCTAAGGCACAGTTTGAACGTCAATGGATGTCACCAATATAAGAAATGGACGAAGCTAAGAGCGCGAAGACCTATAGAAGAAGCATTCAGTAATTAGTATCCCCTGAGTGGGACATTATTCCCTTTCCATCTAAACATTATTACCCTTAGTATGCCAATTATCGAGGATCATCTAAACAACATATCGTCCATCTCCTCTTCTCAAATTTTCCAAAACACCAATCACAAAAATAACTCAAATGTCTACCATCCACAAAATCTATCTCTAACCCCGCAAAACCCATCTCCAAATCCATTCCCAAATTCCCAGAACCCGTTTTCAAATCAATAGAATTCACTCCCAAATCCACAAAATTCACTCCCAAATCCATAAAATACATCACCAAATCTTCCATCAAATCTATCCCCGAATCCACCAAATTCATTTCCAAATTTGCAAAATCCTTCTCAGATTCCACCAAACTACTCGCAAATTCAACAGAACCTTTCCAATTTCCAAAATGTCCTCCTCACCTACCAAATGACATCCTTTTATTCGAAAAATCAAACCTTCCTTCCAAATCCTCCTCATGCCATCATATCCCGTGACATCTATAATTTTTTTCCTAATCTCGAGGTAGACCATTATGAGGATAAGGATAAAGAGTGGAGGACCGAGCATGAAATGAAGTTGCTAGCTATGAATGAAGAGATCATAAGGATCAAGGAATCTCATGGAGCAGGGAACAACGATGGGTTAGGTTACGATGATTTATGTGTTCACCCTGGAATAGATCTACCAGAAGGGTATAAGGTCCCTAAATTTGAAGTATTCGATGGCACCAGAAATCCAATGGCCCATCTGAGAAGGTATTATGATCAAATGGTGGGGGTAGGGAAAAATAAAGCATTATTGATGCGTTTGTTCAGCCGAAGTTTAAGTGGCGAAGTCTTAGAATGGTGTATATCTTAGGAACTAAAAAGATGGATTGGTTGGAGAGCATTGGCTAAGGGTTTCCTTGACAGGTTCACATTTAACATTGAGATAGTCCTTGACCGATACTCACTAGATCAAATTAACAGAAGAATAATGAGTGTTTTTAAGACTACACCTTTCGTTGGAGAAAAGAAACTGCTAAAGTACAACCTCCCATGTCTGAGAAAGAAATGGTATCGATTTTATCTCATGCACAGGAAGGAGAATTTTATACCAAGATGGTATCCGCGGTCCGAGCAACTTTCATAGATTTAGTAAAGATTGGGGATCATTAGAGGAAGGCATCCGAACAGGAAAAATTGCCAAAACTCCAACATCATCCGAATCTTCTGCATTCCCAAAGAAGAAAAGAGAGGATGCGACTGCGGTCTCCATTAATTTTGTTGATAAGTTAAAGAGTAAATTCAAGACTAGGAATGTTCTTTCCTCATCATCGTCACCAAGTTTTCAGCCTGTATTCTACATTCAACCCTAGTGTCAAGCTCCAATTCCAAATATTTTACCCCAGAGCCAAGTTCTACAACCAAATTATCAGCCTCATACTCAAGCTACTCTTCCAAATAACCAAATAAACGTCCAAACGTCTCCAAACTATCATCAAGTACCTCCTCTTTCTAATCAAAATCAGTATAACCACCCACATGTAAACCTTGAAAAGAAGCCTCCTAGAAAATTCACTCCATTAGCTGAAAGTCATACCCAGCTCTTCGAAAGATTGATGAAAGCTGGTTATTTGCAACCGATCCAGCCAAAGCCTATCAATCCCAACTCCTAATTTTATCATGCAGATCAAAATTGTGCCTATCATTCAGGAGCAGCGGGGCACAGTACCGAGGATTGTATTAACTTGAAACATAAGATCAAAGATTTGATCGATCAGAAGGTCATCACGCTTCAGTCTCTGACACCAAATATTAATTGTAATCCATTTCCTAACCATGGGGGACCTAAGGTTAACATGACTAAAATAAAGGGTGAATGGGCATCTAACAAGGCCATCATTAAGGTAAATTCAGAAGGACTCAAAAGAACAGAAGAGGTGGAGAAGATAGAGAAAGTTGTGGCTGCCTTAAGTAAGGATTTAGAAGGAATTATTGATCCTGTTATGTTCCCCAAAAAAACATTTAAGCATGGAATAGAGTACCAACCAAGAAAGAAAGATGAGATCGATGATAATTCAAAGGAGAGTCTGTTTAGGACCTTTCCGCTCTTGTACCAGTCATTTCCCGTACATGAGATGTCAAACGATGATGGTCTTGGGGATGGGATATGAGATCTGTTCAAAGGATTCAATGCTCTACCAGATGATTTCCCAAAGTCCAGTAGGGTGAAGAAGATTGAACCAGGGGAGGCCTTGCAAAACTGGATATCCACTGCACTCATAACCCGTTACCCATCGTGGTAGATGAAAGGGCAATTACTAATAGTTTTTAAAACCAGTAATGATCCGAAGAGGGCCCCGTGATCTACCCTTTTTTGTCTCAAATTTTTATTTTGTGTTTTACAACTTTCAAAAAGTCATGGTCTCACATTTTTGTGGGTCATGAGCCATAGTTTTTATTTATTTTCCAAAAGGCCTCCCTTTATTTAAGAAGTTATTTTTTAAATATGATTATCTAGCATGGTTTATTTTGGTAGCAATAATTTAAAAACCTGCCAATGTCATGCTATGTCAAGGGTTAGACGAACAAAACGAAGAAAATAATGATGAACAAAAAAAGGTGATGAGGAACAATTAGTTAAAGGTATAGAGGAATATGAAAATCAAAAGAAGCCCAACCTGGAGGAGCACTAATCCTACCTGAGATGGATGGTCAAGAGTGGAGCAAACCAATCAATTCTGATGCGCTAAAGAGATATTGTGCTTAAAAGATGTTATAGTTTTTGTGTTTCCTTAGTTTACTTGTGATAACTTTTGTAATAATGTTGTTTTCTAGTGTGTAATTACCTAGAACCCCTTTTCTTTTATGTACGAACTACATTTGACCTGAATTCCCAAAAAAGGGATACGTAGGCAGCCTATGTCGGTTCGGTCAACCCCCTAGGAAATTTTATCCTTTCCTTTTATGTACGAACTATGTTTGACCTGAATTCCCAAGAAAGGGATACGTAGGCAACCTATGTCAGCTTCGGTCAATCCATTAATTTCTTTATATATATCCCTAGCATAATCCTGAACTATATTTAACCTGATTCCTGCTTCAACGGGATACGTAGGCACCCCAACGGCTCGGTCATATAACCCTAAGAAATGGAAACTGGGGCACAATTTTTGAGAAGAAATCTCAAAAATTCACAAGAGAAGATCAACATCCAGAAAAGAGAATGAAGATTATCAAAGACTTCAGATCCACTCGAGATGATATCATCTCAGACTACTTTAAACTGGGGCAGAAATTTTGAGGGAGTTCTCAAAATTTCCACCAACTCCTGGAATATATTTCAAATTCCCCAGCACCAGAGGTTAAAGCCAAGCTTTTGAAGCCACCAACTGCGACAAAGTCGAGGTAGACTCAATTTCTGGCTATGATAAAACTATTTAAAGAACCCTCCGACAATAATCATGTGTTTTGGAAATCATCCGTTGAATATAGTCAAAGCCACGAGGAAGAAGTTCGTTGAGCTAGTACATGACATGACTGACAGAGATTTTCTAAAGCTTTTATAGATACTTTCAAAACTATTTGCTAAAAATAAGACTACTTTTGAAAAAAAAAATATTTTCAAATCTTTTACTTAGTGATTGCCTAGGCGTCTATGGGAGCAGGGACCAGGGTGGAGGTACCAATGTGATGGGGCACCTAAAAGATGGTGAGGAGCAAATCAAGGATCGAAGAAGGTTGACACGGAGTAGTTTTATTCAAACTAATCATTTCTCTATGGATGCAAGGATCTATACACGAAAATGAGCGTTTCTTTTGAAAAATCCCCAAGCAAGTCGGGAGCCATGCCAAAGTATATAATGCTTAAGAACGGTACTTTTGGTAGCTAAAAATTGGGCTCAACACCCATTTATCGATGACCTTTTAAATTATCCATCTCATTTCTTGAGATCATGGAAGACAAACAAAGGCGTCTTCTTTTCTTTACAAACATTGTATTTAGAATTTTTCTCAAAAGATGGTCGCTAGCAAAAGTGACTTTGTTTCTACTAATTGTCTATCTTGAGTACAGGTACATGTAGAAAGCAAGACACAGACAAACTAAATCAGGTAAAATTATTTTCAAATCGCCAAGAGGGTCATTCATATCATTGCATAGAGGGCCATTTCATATCATTGCCAAGAGGGCCATTCATATCATTGCCAAAAGGGCCATTTCATATCATTGCCAAGAGGTCCATTTCATATTATTGCCAAGAGGGCCATTTCATATCATTGCCAAGAAGGCCATTTCATATCATTGCCAAGAGGGCCATTGCATATCATTGCCAAGAGGGTCATTTCATATCATTGCCAAGAAGGTCATTTTATATCATTGCGAGAAGGCCATTTCATATCATCGCCGAGAGGGTCATTCATATCATCACCAAGAGGGTCACTTCATAACATTGTCGAGAGGGCCATTCATATTATTTGCCGAGAGGGCCATTTTATATCATTGCCAAGAGGGCCATTCATATCATTTGCCGAGAGGGCCATTTCATATCTGTTGAAATGCAAGACATAAACACTAGCGTCAAGGATATCATCAGTAATTTATATCTATTGACATGCAAGACATAAATGCTGGCGTCGAGGATATCATCACATTTCATATATGTTGACATGCAAGATATAAATGTTGGCATCGATGATATCATCATTATTTAATATCTGTTTACATGCTAGACAAAATTACTGGCATCAGGATATCTCATCATTTTATGAATTAGCATCTGAATGCATCAAGAGCATACGATTTGAAGGAACACCTTTAAGTCGGTGTCTAAAGACGGATGATATATGAATTTCCTAGAAATTGATAATTTGAGGGTCATCTATAAGTCATATTATTTGAAATAGGATAGTGTACAAGATCACCTATGAGTTGATAGCCTGTAGGTTATCTGTAAGCCACAACAATATCATAACCAAATAGTGTGCAAAATTACCCAAAAATCGATAGTCTGGAGGCTATCCATTAGTCATAACTAAATCCTTACCGGAGAATATGCGAGATTATCAAATTGATACGTCCAAGGGTTCTCTATAATCCGTATCATATCCAAGATCGATTATGTGCAGGATTACCCAAGGACTAGCAATTTGAGTGATATTTATAAGTCACATTATATCCAAGGTTGGATGATGTGCAGGAACACCTAAAAACTAGCGATTAGAGGGATATCTGTAAGCCATCTCTTATCCAAGGTCGGATAATATGTAGGATTACCTAAAATTTAGCAATTCCAAGGATATATGTACATCTCCTCGTATCCAATATCAAATAATGCCCAAGATTATCCAAAGATTGACAATTTAAGAAAAATTTATAAATCGATCATTGGCTATAACCGGAGAGGTTATCATTCCACATACAACAAGTGATATAGGTAACCAAAAGGGTCACACCAGCACAAGATTACACGGTTGTAGGGATCGTTCTGCATAAAGTATCACCGGTGTCCAAAAAGGCCACCCCACTTTGAAGACATATTCACTCGACAAATAAGATAATTATACAACAACAAAGAGGGTTGTTGTGTTTATTATTGCTAGTTATTTCCTTCCAAACAGGTACATGAAAGGATGACTTCACTTCTTAGGCAACAACTCAGGTGGAGATATGGTAAAAAACTATATTACTCTTTCGTGAATTATGTTTAGCACTAACAATTTTGTTTGAGATATTATCGAGAGCATCCGAGAGGATGGAAATCTCAAATTAAGACCACAGGTGCGGACGACTTCAGCTAAGATGCTGGAACTCTTTCTTAGCAGCAAAATAGGACATAGTCTAAAGAAGGACGTCAAGCTCTTTGGATGCAAGGTAAAGGATGATCACCACCACCATCCAACCACACCACTATTAGAAGTCATGTGGGTTTTCCTAAATATTCTTGTTTCAACTTCACCTTCGAGATACTTCTAAACTTACATCGAGGGTAACCTTCTATTTCTTTTAAATTCAGGTGGCAACACACCTAGAGTTTTGGAAACTATGTCCAGGTAAGTTCTTGCCTATGGATGTGAAGGATCCCACATTCATGGTTAAGAGGTTACAAGCTTCCAAAGATCGTCTGAAATAGAAAACTATCTTTTCTATCGATCAAGTCAAACTACAAGCAGTCTGATTTCTTGAAATCTTGAGGATATATAGGCCGGGCTCTATGTAGAAAACTCGACTTCATTCCAACCTCCCCTAAATATCTTTATTCCCCAGCTTCTTGGTTTAACCAAAAACTCTAAAATTGTGATAGTTGGTGAATTTTCTTAAAAATTGTGCTTAAAATCAAGCTTAATGAACTACAAGTGGCCTAAATTCTCATGAAACCTGATATATGTAGGAAACCTGATACCGAGGTTCGGCCATAACTCCATGAAACTCATGCGAAAAACCAATCTCTTTTAGATAAGAATTTATGGTAGGACAAAAATTAGGAACGCTAGCCTCTCTTTACTCAGGGTTACTTGCATCCACCCTACCCAAAGGGAGGGGCAGTTGTTGACACCTAATTTTTTCCCTCCATAGCTAAGTTTAATTCGGAGTTTCTTCGATTTTCAAATAAAATTATAACATTTATTTTATTTGAATAAAGGATTTTCAAAGTATTTATTTGGGTAAATTGCTGATTTTAAGTAGCGATTATATATTATATCGCGTTCAATTATATGAAATTTTATAATTTTGTTACTTAAAAAATTTATTTTACAAAATATCAGATTTTAGTCAAGGCTTATCTTGAAAATAAATTCAAATGATTAAAATCTTAATTTAAATATAATTTTCTCTCAAAAATAATTTACTTGGATAAATATTTATTTAATTTTATCAAATCAAGAAGCTCAAGATTAAACAAGGTATTAATTCATATCAAATCTCGATTAAATTTAGTCAATTTATTAAATTTGACCATAATTGAAATCAAATTGATCAAAATTGCAATGAAATTGATCAAATTGATATCCAATTTGGTTAAGATTTAAGTAAAATTAGCTAAAAATTAATTTTATTTTGCCACTTTTTAAATTACCAAATTTCTACCCCTTTTTATTTTAAACTGGGCTACATTAAACATCAGCAACCCAATTTTAACCCAACAATAACCCAACAAAACAACTCAGCCGCCCCAGGCCCAAAATAAAAATAACCCGGCCCAAATCCTATTTTTCTTCCCCTCATCAACAATAACAAACAAAACATGAACAATTTTCAATATCGCACAAATAGCAAAACACAACCAACTTTAAATACCCAAATCTTCAGCTCCAATGACCCCGGCGATCCGCCGACCCATTTCTCAGCCACAACCCGATATCAGCCAACTAACAATCCATCGACCCAACCCAAAATCAATCCTAAACTGCACATTTTCCCTTTCATACGTCTCACGTGGCAGTAGGAAAAGAAAAACCATAAAAGCTTCCAGAATAGGCCCAGGTGTCCCCTCAATGACCTAATTCTGCAAATCTCGGGTATGGGCGTACGATTTTGTACATGTATGTCATAATTTAATTGTCTCTTGGTGAAAATTCATTTTTCCTAAATCTTATTGGTCCACTAATTTCAAAAATTGGTACGTTTGTAGATGAAAAACAAGCTGTAGAGAGATTTGAATTTAGAATTCAAAAAATATCCTTTTTTTGCAAGTCCCAAAATACCCCTAATTTAGTCTTCTATATAATAATCCTTTGGGTCATTGTTTGGAGGGTTTGAAACTTTGGGTGTTGGAAAATTGATTGGGAAATTATGGGGAGGCTGGAAATTCGAGGGTTCAAAACTTTGGGTGTTGGAAATTAGTTGAGTAAATTTCTTTTCTTTCGAGAAGAGGGGGTCGAGAAATTTTCTTGGACAAAAGAAACAAAAAAAAAACTAGAGAGAGAGCGGGAAGAAATTGGGAGTGCAAAACAGTTTCTTTTCCTGAAAAATTCTCTTTTTCTTTCTTCTTTCTGAAATTTGGCCGGCTAATCGGAGGTTCCTGAGTTGATATCACTAATTGTTGGTGGTGGTGGATCCCGACGTCAGCCCGTTTGTTCCGTTTTGCTGCTTCCCAAAAGGTAACATTCCGCTTCTATTTAAGTTTTCGACTACTTCTGCTTCATCACATCATTCTATAGTGAAAAGTGTTGTTCTAATGATCTTGTGCTGGATTGTTCACTGTAGACGCCATTTGATGGCCATAGGTTTTATTATGATGCTTGTTACTTTGATGTTCGTTGTTTCTTGCTCCAGTTAATGTCGCGTGCTTCGATTCGCTTTAAAGTTTATTGTTTTATGACAATACCGTCAAATAATGGTTACTGTTTCTTTTGTGCTCTACCTATCGTAGATATACTCTTTAGGTTGTCATTATTGTGCTACAAATTTTATGTCGTTAATCACTAGCTTGTCATACCCTGAGTATATAGTCTTTGACTGAAAAAATTTGCTGTTTTAAGCCTTTTATTGTTCTAGTTCAGTATTTCTAATAATTCACTCATTCTTGGGTTTGTTTTACGATTGTCTTCTAATTAATCGTAAGCATGTGAAGATGTTCCTCAAATCCCTCTCGACAAGAAATTTCAAGAAGGGATAACAAATACATCATATAAGTCCCTTGCTTTACTAGAATTGTTTCTTTTCGATTATTCGTTTGTTGTGATAAATTTTTTTTCTTCCTTTGTTGATATTTATCATCTCTGAATTTCACATTCAATCCTTTAAAAAGATCACGAGTGTAACTCACTATTTGAAGTCTTAATGTGCTTAGTTTGACATTGATTGTGTAGTTTAGGTTCGTTAGCTCATATGTTGTTATGACGATTCGTAATCTTTTCATCCATCACATTTAGTAGTATAAATATTACTTGCAGTGATGGGAGTTTAGTTGAGATAAAATATCAACTATTTGGGATTTGCTGGCTCTTAGAATATTTCACCATGTTTCATACGGGATTTTCTCATTTTCTTTGCCTTTATGAAGTGGTAGTAGTTTAATTCTCTTCTGTACGCTTGGACTAGCTGCTATAGCATTCATCGTATTTGTGTTTTACTAAAAATAGCTTATTGTAGTTGTTGTCGTAATCTCGTTTTGCTGGAAAATATATTGTCGTGGAATTTTGAAAAACTAAATAGGACTTTGTGATAAGGGTTGGTCGATGTACTAAACTGTGGTTCTGGTTTTGGTGCGGGTTTAAATTCGATTTTGTTGTTTTAGCATTAATCTTCGCCTTTTAATGCTAGTTATATAGCTCGATTGTTTTTCATAGTCGGATATATTTTCCTTACCTTAGTCTTAGTCCCCTTTGCCTTAGATTTTCTATCACTAAATGCTGATTTTCTCGATGAATCTTACTTACTGTTGTGATCTCCAATTCCCAATTTCAAATATGTCATTTCCTGTAGTAGCTTAGATCCATTGTAGTATGTTTCACCTTGACGAGTAGCTCATTGTTTTAGCTAAAACGGTATTTGCTGAAGTTCTTTGATTCACTATTTGCGGTAGTTTATATCCATTCTAGTTCTGTTAATTGGTTTAATCTGTGAGTTGATTGTTAGTCCATTTTATTTGAAAGAAGAAAAATCACAACTTTATGATTTTGCCAATTTGATTTAGTCAGAATTCTCTTTCCGATTGTATGGCTCTACCATGTTAAACATGCCCATTTTCTTGGCATTTCTATATTCGGATTCACAGTCTACTATTTATTTTGGATTAGCACAGTTTTTTGATCATCTATCGACTTGTTATATCATTTATTCATGTGACATTTCATATTTTGGATGCATATTAATTTCTTTCCTTTCTTCCTTTTCTTTTGCATATGAATTCGTTGAAGTCTAAATAGACTCTTTGCATTCCTTAATGGGACATTGAGGCCTATCCTTTCTGAAAGATTTTGGAAGTCGATCTCATAGTGCACGGATACGAAGAGTCAAAAGAAAAAAAGGAAACGGGTTAAAGTCCCATTCTTGAAGCGACAATGATACCCGAGCTTCATTTCTGTTTATTTATTTGTTGTTTTTATTTATCTATTGTGGTTGTATTTATTTACTTATTCCTTTATTTATATATTTTGGGCCTCGAAGCCAAAGTTGTATTTAATACAGGTGGAGTGAAACTCGAGCCAAAAAGGGCTCAAAAATATAAAATTAGGATGGGTGAAAATGGGTCAAAAAACCCAACTAGATTAGGACAGGGTCGACGGTTTGGGCTTAAAAGCCTAAATCACTACTTCTCCTCTTACCCCTTTCCTTTTTTCTTACTTGTTTTACGTGTTTCTTGCAAACCTTGTTGAATCCTTAACTAAGTCGTTATAAATCTGATTTTGCAACAAACTTATTCCTAAAATCACTTTTCTTTTCAAAAATCAACTTTTTCAAGGTTAATCAAAGACGATTTTCAAACAATCCGGATAACCGCAAGTTAGCGGACGTTTTAGGTGCCTAACACCTTCCTAAAACATTAATAGGAACCACTTATCTAGAATCTCTAACTTAAAATGATTTCCCTGTTTTGAATCGTTTAAAGTGTTTTATTAAGGTTTGTTAATTCCTTTTCAAAATTAAGTGGTGATTCTCTTCTAAAAGTTAAAATTTTCTCGTAAAACAGGGGGTCTGTCCTTTCAACTCTTCAGTGAGTTTAGGGGCTTTCAGACACTTAGTTAGACAGTCAGTCATTTCAGTATTATCAGTTGTTATCAAATATTTCAGAGATATTTTAATTTGATTTCAATATCTAGTTTTACAGTGTTTTATCAACTTATTTTTTTCATATGTTGTATCATTGCTATTATAATCCATGCTCACAGCCGGCATCAGCTCATGAGTTAGCTTGTGGTCACTTGTGACTGTAAGCACCGTTGCCGCGACTAGGGGATAGCCTCGGGTCGTGACAGAATAGCACCAAAGAAATAAAAAAGCAAAAACTAAACTAAGACAGTTGCCAATTTACAAGTACCCGACAATAGCACCAAAAACTTACTGCGCCCAAGCGCACACATAAGTGTACATGGTCCCCCCAAATAATATAGTGGCCCTATGAAAATCCAAGTATCGATCTCTCATGGGCTAGTGTTAAACAACTATCTTAATCCAGCGACACTTCAAATATTAAATAAGTGCAAAAGTAACCACAAGGGAATGGGGTGGATTGTGTTTTGGCTGGGGCGGTGATTTTTTGGGCTACTGGGAGTGGGTAATAAAATTAGGAATTGAAAATTAAGATTTGGCTGTTTAGGAAATGACCAATTAGATTTGGGGTTTAGTCAATTCCATTTAAATTTCAGCCAATTGAAAATCGATTGGCCAATCGCATGGTAATTGTAGCCAATTTGATTTCAATTAAGGTCAATTTTAATGAGTTGACTAAACTTAATCGCAATTCGACACAAATAAAGTAACGATTCAATCCCGAGTTTTATGCACTACAACATCATGTATCTATAGCTATAAATTCTTAACTACGAATTTGAAATTCGTGGCAAATACTTAACAATAGTCACAAAATTTAAATTTTCGTAGCTATTTATAATTTCTTAGCTATAAAAATGAAATGAAACAATTAATTTCCCATTTTTCTATAGTAACTAACTATCATGACAATAATCTGTAATATATTAAAGTGTGAAGACCTTTAGAAAAGTGATTCGAAGTTTTTACCCTTCATTAAAAGTCTCTCTATTACACAAAATAGTCTTTTTACTTTTCCCCTCCAATTATTATACCAAAAATAAATTTCATAATAAATAATTACAACTTGGGTTCACTTTTTGTATTAGAATTTTCGTTCAAGAATGTTATTCCTAGACAATCTCATAAGGATCTATTAGCCCTAAGTGAGTTTTTAATTACTTCCGTATACTTGTTTTGTTGTAGTTTTTGATATGTTATTATTTGTTGTTTTTTCTTCTGAATACAGGCGGTCGATGAATGTTCGGTCATGCTTTGGAAAAATTTTATGTGTAGGTTAGGTTTAATTGTATTATTTTGTATCTCTATTATCATTATTTTTTATTATACGATGGTACATGAATCTTGGACGATTTTGAGAATTTTTTCTTGTAATCTCGACTATCCTTCAATTTCAGGGTAATTAGGTGAGTAAGTTTTATATATCTATTTATGGTATCTATTCAAGGAAACATTAATCTTGGGTAAGGTAATAATGAGGTTCTTCCTTGGTTATTTTCATGAGCATTAGTTCTCTTTTTGTCATTTGTGTGTTTGTCCATTTTTGTAACATCTGAAAGAAATATCAAGCAAAAAGTGAAAGCTAAATGGTGAAATTAGTTGATTGGCGCATAAGTTAGTTTGTTGAATTTTCTATTTATTTTGAAAAAATTTTATTTCCATAAATATGGTTGAATTGTAGTACTATGGTTTCGTTTGGTTCTACCAAACATATATACATATAATGCATTAATTCATGCACAGATAAAGTCAAGTAACTTTTCTACAGCTCAGTCCATGGAGAAAGAGATGCTTTCATATGGTCTAACCCCTAATTTAGTCACTTACAATCTGTGAATTGGTGCTACTTGTAAACTTGGACTGATTCCCTCTATACTTCAGCTACATGATGAAATGTTGAGAAAGAGTTATCAGTCAGATGTAATTACTTTCACGAAACTACTTATGTTGTTTTGTCTAGGAGGTATGATGAGAGAGTTAGACAAGCTCTTTGGCAAGTTGCTGGCCTCTGGTTTAGCAGTTGATCATGTTCCCATTTTGGTACTTACAAAAAGATACTGCAGAATGGGAGAATTTAATAAAGTCTTTAAGCTTTACCAGAAGTGGTTAGTCACAATGCCTAGATGAGAATTTTTCCCAAGAATTATCGTGAAGTTAAGGGAGACTCTAAAATATACTTATTCTAGAAGATAAATGTAATGCCTCGGTTTTTTGAACCGGATCGCTACATAGTGACCATGATCTCGAGGGACCACAAGCTAATCCATGACTAATATCTATACCTGTATACTGCAATATATGACATAATAATGCGGAAAACATGAACAATAGGCCATTAGGTTCAACTGAATAAAATATTTGACAAATCATAACATCCATATGGGGTAATGAATACCCAAAACAACTAAAATCTGAAAGCCTCTAAATACTGTCTGAATATGGAGTTGAAGGAACATGTCTCCAACTAACTCCGTCCAGTGAAACTGAACTAAAATAATAAATGAAATAAAATAATATTGTCCTCGAATGGATGAGGACTCACTGCAAATCTGCGACTGGAATGCTACTGCTATTGCTGATCTGGAACTCGTGTTTGTGAACCTATGGTGCAGAATAAAAGAAAGCACCATAGCATAAATGCGTCAGTACAACTGGGACTACTGAGTATACGAGTGAGGTCGGCTAAATGCAAGGGCTTACATGCATGAACGATGTTACTGACTGACTGATATGAATATGAGAGTGTAAACATGCATACATAGTAACTGAGATAGTGATTACGTGATATCTCAATCTAGACACTAATACATAATCTACTGATATCTAGCATGACAAATACTGAAATGTTGATAACATAGAAGACTGTGTCTGACAGTCCTAAATATAATGGAACTATCTATGTTCCATTCTGTAACTGAATGGACTGTATCTGACAGACCTGATATACTAAAATCTGAAGAACTATCTAAGTTCTTTTATTGAGACTAGGACTGAAACTGTGGGAGGTATTTGCTTAACCGACATTCCCCAATAACGCATATAGCTAAGTTGGGGTCCAATCTCTGCCCCAATTGGAAGGGTGTCGATACCGCACCGCTGGTAAGGACAGCTGTGAGTGACCCTTAGCTGGCAGGTACTCAAAATGAGAACTATGGGAACCCTAAACTAACAGATTAAGCCACATCATCAACCCTAATCTGACATGTTAAGATGTCTCAACCTACGCTGGCTACGTAGTTCTGGAACACAAGAATGATTAGTAAGAATCATACCCTAAACTGGAAGGTGAGTTTCTATCTTTGGGTTCACTCGGTGCTAACTTCAACTTCTATCTAAATAAACTGAAAATGATTTAACTGATGATACATGGACTGAGTAACTGACTTCCGTTGACTGATGGAATAGTACTACTATTTGGGAATTAACTAAGATCATGAGATTTCTGAGGTTTCTGAGTCACATGATCAACTGAGTTCTATAGATCATGGTTTGACTGAGATTATCATGATAACATGACATGAATCTAGGAACACAACTATATTTTTCGGGTACAAGTACCCCTAGGACTCAATGAAGGAAACTGACACACATGACTAACTTGATCGTAAAAGTAGAGTCCACAATTTACAATATCATGAGTAGGAGATTTCACACTAAGCATAGTTCTCAACATCTTATACATGGAGAGGAAATTCATACAATATGTATATACTTGCATAGCTTCAATATCACGGTCAATCCATATCACAACAACAACGCATATCACTCACATGAATTCATGGGAAATCCATATCACAACAACAACGCATATCACTCACATGAATTCATGGGAAATCGTAAAGCATACAACATGGACTTGTCATTTAAGAACCATTAAATCATGGGACATGAATTCTATCATCCAAGACATATTATCAAACACTTTGCATGCATTCTTTTAGCTTAAGTGTGTTCATGAATTTCACCATATTAAGCCACATAAAGATCATGGATTTCAACTAACAAACATATATACTTCATGAAAACACCTTTAGATAACATCTTGAAACTTAAACGACAATCATTAACATGTAACATGTACATGCTCATATCACAACAAGGCAATCACAAAATAATATTTAAAACATGGTTCTTGAGCTCTATGAACGAAATGGATCCATAGATGAACACTAAGCATACCTGACTCAAGGTTCTTGTTGTTTTTGAACTTGAAGGATTTCAAATCCTTTGATTTTTTTTTGAAAAAGATTGGGTTTTGTTCTTGGAGATTAATTTTAGAGAGAAACCCTAGTTTTTATTTGTGAAAGAATAATGAGCGAAATGGCTGAACTTGGACTTATCTGGGTATATATAGGCAAGTGGTAATTGACCAAAATACCCCTGTTAAAACGGCTTGGAAATAAACTAAACATGGTATGTGATGACCTGACCGATGGTCCATCAGAAACTTGATGGTCCATCATTCCGACCGTTATATGTGGACCAGAAATGGGGTTCACTAGATAAGAGTTGACGGCCTGGATGACGATCCATAAAAAATCTGACGGTCCATCAACTCGTTCATCAATCCTTATCCATAACGTAGCCCTACTGCCTTGGTTGTGATGGTCAAAGTGGCGGTCCGTCACTTGTTTGGTGGTCCATCAACTTGGACGTCGCACTTGGGCGTTTTGGTCAGTTCTGAGTAAAACATGCATAACTTCCTTGTCTGGTGTCGGATTTAGACAAAATTAGTATTGTTAGAAAGCTAACTCAATTTCCCACATGATAGAAAGTAGAAATCTCAAAAATACCATGGGTAAAAAAATAGATTTGTATTTCAAAGAAAGTACCAGTATCCTAGAGATATTTATAGCTAGGAATAAGCACGGGTATTGCAATATCTCCTCCTTGAGAACATTCTTCCTCGAATGAGATTGACTAAGAGGGAAAATATAAATGAACATGAACTAAACATGAGTATCTGCGACATGACGCATGATTGACATGCTAAATATACTAAACTCATGCATATCTGATACATGGCTAACTGATACATAAATACGTGACTGAGTATTCTGATAAACTGAGTTTCTTAAGACGAGAATGCATAGCTGATGCATGATTTTATAACTGAACTGATACATGAATGTATGACAGAGTATGAAATGGTAGTAGATACCACGTTTATAATGGGAACATGAATATAAAACTGAATAAGCTTAAGGCAAACTATTACCTTGAGCTTGATCTGAATCGGTGGAGAAGAGGTAAGGATACTTGGTATGCTTATCTGCTTCTGTTTTTGAAGTAGCTCCCTCGACGGACTGATTTCACCAAATAACCTTAACTAGAGTGACCTCTTTGTTCCTCAATCGATGAGTCTGATAGTCTAAGATTTTGAGTGGAATCTCTTCATAAGAGAGACTGTTCTGAACATCAATGCTTTGAATAAGGACTACAACTGCTGGGTCACCTACGCACTTATTGAGCAAGGATACATGGAAGATTGGATGAACTAAGGCTAAATCTGAAGGCAATTTGAGCTCATAAGCCACCTTTCCAAAATGACTGAGAATCCTGAAGGGACGGACATAGTGGGGATTGAGTTTCCTTTTCTTGCCGAACCTCTTCACTCCCTTCATGGGAGATATCTTGAGATAGACATAGTCATCAACCTCAAACTCGAGATCCTTTCTACGAACATCAGCATAAGACTTCTGTCAGCTTTGAGCAGCCCAGAGTCTCTCTCTAATCAACTGAGCTTTCTCTAAGGCGTCGAAAATCAAGTCAGGACCTATGACTGAGGCCTTACTAACTTCAAACCAACCAATTAGAGATCTACACCTCCTGCTATAGAGAGCTTCGAATAGAGCCATTTTAATACTGGAATGATAGCTATTGTTGTATGCAAACTCAATCAAAGATAAGTGGTCATCCCAACTTCCCTTGAAATCAATTGCACACGCCCTTAGCATATTTTCAAGAGTCTGAATGGTCCTTTCTACTTGACCAACTGTTTGAGGATGAAAGGCTATACTGAGATAGACTTGGGTACCAAGAACCTTTTGGAATGCTTTCCAGAAGTAAAAGGTGAACTGGGTACCTCTGTATGAAATAATAGATAATGGAACACCATGTAATCTGACCAACTTCTTGATATAGATTTTGGTGTAATGCTCGGCTGAATAAGATGTATGAACTGGAAGGAAATGAGCTGACTTGGTCATCCTGTCTACAATAACCCAAACTGAATCATACTGCTGACGAGTTCGAGGTAAACCTATCACGAAGTCCATATTTACTTCTTCCCACTTCTAAGTAGGAATAGTGAACTCCTGCTTGGGTCCACTAGGCTTCAGATGCTCTATATTAACTTGCTGACATGTAGAGCACTTAGCCACAAACTCTACAACATCTTTCTTCATCCCACTCCACCAATAGATTTCTCGTAGGTCGCGGTACATCTTAGTGGCCCATGGATGAATAGAGTATCGTGAACCATGTGCTTTTGGAAGAATTCACTGCTCTAAGTCATCTACACCTGGAACACATAGACGACCCTGATAACGGAGAACCCCATCTCCCCCTTAGGAGAAAACCTCTACTCTCTAATTCTGAATTGACTCTTTTAGCTTGACAAGGATAGGATCCCTGTCTTTCTTTTCTTTTACCTTGGAAACTAGAGATGAATCTGAACTACTCTGAAACATACACCACCCTCCGAAGAATCAACTAAGCGAACACCTAGTCTAGCGAGCTGATGGATTTTTTGAGCTATCTTCTTTTGCTCTCATCAATGTGAGAAATACTACCCATAGAGAGTCTACTGAGAGCATCGGCCATAACTTTGGCCTTGCCCGGATGGTAAAGGACACTCATGTCATAATCTTTCAAAAGCTCTAACCACCTTTTCTGACGAAGATTGGATCTCTCTGAGAAAAGATATATTGGAAACTATTATGATCTGTGAAGACATCTACATAAACTCTGTATATATAATGCCTCCAAATTTTCAAGGAAAATACTTGTAATACCCCAGGAAATTTTTCGTTAAAATTTTGTGCGTAAACATGTTGGGTACTAACTTCTAGAATGAATTATAAATTTTTCGTGCAGAATGTCTTAGATTATGACCCACAATTGCGTAGATTATTGAATTAACTTTCTAACGATATGTAGATCATCCAAAACGGACACCCGGGCGATGAGTTATGAACATTTCGATCGAACCGTGAATAGTAGTAAACAGTAAAACGTGCAGGAAAAAGTACCGAGGCCTGGTGTATTTTTGCTCCAACTTTAAACAATCATAAATCTTTGTACATAATGATCTGGGTGATTTAATATATTTCAACGGAAAGATCTGGGAGTCCTCTTTCCAATGAAATTGGTTTCATCCAATTTTTCTATCGGAGCAAAAATTTATGGTCGATTTACTTCAGCCTATCAAAAGCAAATTTTTGGGTCAAATTCAAACAATCATAACTCCTTTTACATAATAATATGGGCGAGATACTATATATCAATGGAAAGATATGAGAGTCCTCTTTCTAATGAAATTAGTTTCATCTAATTTAGATATCGGAGTAAAACGTTATGGTTGATCTACTTTAGACTATCAAAACAGTCCACCAAAGGACAGATTCGAGAATTATTTTATTTCTAAGGGCATTTTGGTCATTTTCCCTCATCCAAAATCCGTCCAAACCCTATATTAAAGCTTATTAGAAGCATTATATGTTATATTTTATCAAATTCCCTCAAAAAGAAAACCCTAAGCTCCTACATCCAACTTCAAGAACCTCCAAAGTTCACCATTAATTCTGCAAATTTATTCAAGATTCCAAGTTCCTAGTTCAAGAACTTTAAGAACCTCCAAAGTTCACCATTAATTCTGCAAATTTATTCAAGATTCTAAGTTCCTAGTTCAAGAACTCCAAGATCCACCATTCAAAGGCACGATTAACATCTCAAAAATGAGTATCGATCTAAAGTTCATCATTCAAGGTATGTGGGATTTTTCAACAAGAACTTTCTTTCGTTCTTGTGCCCAAAAGTAATTTTCTTTACAAAGGCATGATTTTTATTTGATTTTTATGAATTTGAAGCATGGACCCATATCTTATGATGATTATTATAAAATCTTGATGTTTATGATTTTGAAAGATGAATTTACATGTGTGGAGATATAA
This sequence comes from Capsicum annuum, assembly GCF_002878395.1. NCBI lineage: Eukaryota > Viridiplantae > Streptophyta > Magnoliopsida > Solanales > Solanaceae > Capsicum > Capsicum annuum. Next base: position 179,284,261 of record NC_061117.1, on the reverse strand, counting down.
AGCATGAATCTTGAATGATATTTATCATGATTTTGATATTTGGGTCATGAATCCCCATTGGAAATTATATTTTTTTTGAGAAAGTGTGTGTTATAAGCACGTTGATGTTGAATATTTGAGATATTTTAAATGATTTGACCTTTTGGTCTTAATGGAGTTGTTTTAAACTCGAGTGTGAAATATATCCACAACGTGGTTGATTTTTATAGATGGGAAGCATGATGGCTCCTGATGTATATTTATATATTACTGAAATTGTTTTCTTATAGATTGTCTTTGAAATGATCTGAGCTAAGTCTGGAAGAAATCTTTAGCACCGAGTGGGAGGTATAAAGCAACCTTACTTTCCTATAACTACATGCCCCCATAGGAGTGAGCTTGAGGCTGATTTATATAGTGATCACTAGTTTGTGTGGATTTGATATCGATAGTCCTACTCCGATGGCAAGGATAGGACGGCTCTCCCCAACGTGGGTTGTACGTTGGACTCCATGTAGCTCACATAGTTTATGTCGGTTATAGGATCTCCCAGTGTGTGTGTGTTTCCTTGTGTCTATGTTGAATGGTGAAGTGTTTTGAAAGTAGAATTGTGAAAGTTATTCTTCTGAAAGATTTAAATGATATTTATATTATGAGAATTAATATTCTTGCTGAACTGAAAGTGATTGACAAATTATATGATGACTCACATGTGTTATTGTACTTATTTCATCCTCTCATGATTATGATAATTTTCTTCAATCTATGTAAGTCTTTCATACATCCTGCATATTTCTTATAAATATTTATGATAATGATGTTTATACAACTGCATACACCCCCATATACTCGGTTCCTTTCCATGGTACTGACCCACATCTTCGGATGTGGGCTGTATTTTCTCTGAATGTAGGTTCAGGTGCTCAGTTCCAGGTTCGACAGTGATTCTTCGGGCACGCTGTTCTACATCCTCTATTGTGGTGAGTCCTCATGTTCCGAGGACATGATGTCTGATGTTGGTTTCACAGAATTATTTACATTTGATAACTGAGTATGAGTCAGTTGGGGCATGTCTCAATGGCTCACTGGTTTTATTGGTTTTCTTAGAGGCTTGTCAAACTAATATAGATGTTGAGATTTGACTAGCAAGTCGTATTTTGTTATCTTTCTGAAATTCTTTTATTCTTGAATGATGATTACTCTGTTGATATTTGAGGGTTATTTATGGAAACCCCATTGATTTGTGTTGAACTAAATGAAAATGGCTCAAAGGGTTAGCTTGGGGCTACTCGTAGCCTCAAGCACCATATGACGCTCCGGGACCTATTTTCTGGGGTGTTACAAACTTGGTATCAGAGCCTAAGGTCTTAAGGTGTCCTAGGGAGTCTGAAAAGTCGTGTTAAGTAGAGTTTTGATCATCGGTGTGTAGCGCACCACATCTATGAGCAAGAGGGTACAAGACATTTTAGGAAAAAGTGTAATTCTTTCTTTCAGAAGTCTATCGTGCTTAAAGTCTCTCTCTCTGCTATTGATTCGTGCTCTAATTTATTTGACCAATTACAAGGTGCAAGTTATTTCTCAAAGATAGAACTTCATTCCGGCTATCATCAACTCAAAGTTAGGGAGTGTGACATCCCAAAAACCACTTTCCGTACTCGTTATGGCCATTTTAAGTTTCTTGTTATGTCTTTTGGGTTAACTAATGCCCCAGCAGCTTTCATGGACCTCATGAATCGAGTGTTTAGACCATATCTAGATATGTTTGTCATAGTGTTCATCGATGATCTAATTGTGTACTCCTGTAGTGAGGATGAACATTCTGATCATCTCCGAACTGTTTTGCAAACCCTTAGAGATCACAAGTTGTTTGCCAAGTTTAGTAAGTGTGAGTTTTGGCTATTGTCAGTTTCTTTTCTGGGTTATATCATTTCTTTCAAAGGTATTAAAGTTGATCTCCAAAAGATCGAAGCTGTTAGAAATTGGCCTAGACCTATTTCTCCGACTGATATCTGAAGTTTCTTGGGTTTAGCTGGCTATTACCATCGTTTTGTTGAGGGTTTCTCATCTATAGCATCTCCTATGAGTCGGTTGACCCAAAAGAAAGTGAAGTTATTGTGGTCCGAATCTTGTGAGAAGAGTTTTCAGGAGTTAAAGACTCGACTCACTTCAACCTCTGTTTTGACTTTGCCTAATGGTGTTGATGGTTTTGTGGTGTACTGTGATGCTTCAAGAGTTGGGTTGGGTTGTGTATTGATGCAGAAGGGTAAGGTGATAGCTTATGCTTCTAGACAGTTGTAACCCCATGAGAAAAATTACCCCACCCATGACCTTGAGTTGGCTGCTGTTGTGTTTGCTTTGAAAATCTGGAGACACTATTTGTATGATGTCCATGTTGATGTTTTCACTGATCATAAGAGTCTGCAGTATGTGTTTACCCACAGAGAATTGATTCTTAGGCAGAGATGATGGTTAGAATTGTTAAAGGACTATGATATGAGTATGCTGTACCATCCGGGCAAGGCCAATGTTGTGGCGGATGCCCTAAGTAGATTGTCCATGGGTAGTGTTTCGCATGTGGTAGAAGGTAAGAAAGAGTTGGCTCGTTATGTACATCGTTTGGATAGATTGGGGGTTAGGTTTTTTTACTCTGCTGAAGGTAGTATAGGGGTTCAGAGTAGTTCCGAATCCTTCTTGGTTTCGAAGTGAAGGAAAAGCAATACTTAGATGCTAGTTTGGTCAGACTGAAGGAGTTAGTCAAGGACCAAAAAGTAGAGGTTCTCTCCCAAGGGGGAGATGGTGTGTTGAGATTGCAGGGTAGATTGTGTGTCCCGAATATTGATGATCTGAGACAGAGGATTATAGCTCAAGTGCACGGGGCACGATATTTTATTCATCCTGGTGCCACCAAGATATACCTAGACTTGCGGGAAATCTATTGGTGGAGTGGCCTGAAAAAAGATATAGCCGCGTTTGTAGCTAAGTGTGCAACATGCCAACAGGTTAAGGTTGAACACCAAAGACCTGGTGGTAGGATGCAAGAGTTTAGTATTCCCACCTGGAAGTGGGAAGAGATAAATATGGACTTCGTGATTGGTTTACCTCCTTCCCAATGCTATCACGATTCCATTTGGGTTGTGGTTGATAGGTTGACTAAGTCTGCTCATTTCTTGCCTGTTCATACTTCATATACTGTTGAGGATTATGCTAGATTGTATATTCGAGAGCTAGTCAGACTGCATGGAGTTCCCTTGTCTATCATTTTGGATAGGGGTACTCGGTTCACTTCGCAATTTTGAAAAGCTTTTCAGAAGGGTCTTGGTACCCAAGTGCTTTTGAGTTCTGCTTTTCATCCACAGACCGATGGTCAGGCTGAGCGGACCATCCAGATTTTAGAGGATATATTGAGAGCTTGCGCACTTGACTTTAAGGAAGTTGGGATGATCACTTACCATTGATAGAGTTTGCTTACAATAACAGTTTCCACTCTAGTATTGGCATGGCTCCATTTGAAGACTTATATAGGAGAAAGTGTAGATCACCCATAGGTTGGTTCGAGGTGGGTAAAGCGGCTGTGAGTGGTCCTGATTCGGTATTTGAGGCTATGGAACAAGTTAAGTTGATTAAGGAAAGGTTAAAAACTGTGCAGAGTTGTTAGAAGTCATATGCGGATGTTAGAAGGAGAGACCTTGAGTTTGAAGTTGGTGACCTAGTGTATCTGAAAATTTCACCCATGAGGGGAGGTGAAGAGATTCGGCAAGAAGGGGAAGCTTAGTCCCCGTTATGTTGGTCCTTACAAAATTTTTAACCGTGTTGGTAAGGTAGCTTATGAGGCCGATTTGCCTTCCGAGTTGTCCTCTGTTCATCAAATATTCCATGTCTCCATACTTAGAAAGCATATTAGCGATGATGTGGTAGTGGATTCCTCTGTGAGTGTTGACATTCAAGAAAATCTTTCTTTTGATGAGATTCCTGTTGAGATTCTTGATTTCAGTGTCCAAAGATTAAGGAACAAAAAAGTTCCCTTTGTCAAGGTGTTATGGCAAAACCAATCTGTTGAGGGTGCAACTTGAGAAGCTAAGGTGGATATGTGATCCAAGTACCCGCACCTATTTTATGCGAACTCCGATCAAGACGAAGGTATCGTTCTTTCCTAAATCATGCACTTTTGATAAAAGTTGCAGTTGTTCAGTTGTCATTTATTATATGTTCAGCTATAGTTTCTTGAATTTATGCATTCTATGTTGCATTCGGAGTGAGAAACGATGTTGTGATGAGTTTAACGAATGGTTTCAGCTGTATGCTCTATTCCCTATCTAATCTTGGCATGTCTAGCGTCATTCGAGGATGAATGTTTCCAAGGGGGGCATGATGTAATACCCCGGAAAATTTTTCGTTGAAATTTTATGCGTAAACGTGTTGGGTTCTAACTTCTAGAATGAATTATAAATTTTTCGTGCTGAATGTTTAGATTATGACCCACCATTGCTTAGAGTATTGAATAAGCTTTCCAACGATAAGTGGATCATCCAAAACGGACACCCGAGTGACGAGTTATGAACATTCCGATCGAACCGTGAATAGTAGTGAACAGTAAAACGTGCAGGAAAAAGTACTGAGGCCTGACGTATTTTTGCTCCAACTTTAAATGATCATAACTCCTTTTACATAATGATCTGGGTGATCCATATCAATGGAAAGCCTTGCGAGTCCTCTTTCCAATGAAATTGGTTTCATCCAATTCGTCTATCGGAGCAAAAAGTTATGGTCGATCTACTTCAGCCTATCAAAAGTGAATTTTTGGTTCAACTTCAAACGATCACAACTCCTCGTACACAATGATCTGGGTGAGATACTATATATCAATGGAAATATATGAGAGTCCTATTTCTAATGAAATTGGTTTCATCCAATTTGGATGTCGGAGTAAAATGTTATGGTTGATCTACTTCAGACTATCAAAACAGTCCACCAAAGGACAAATTCGAGAATTATTTGATTTTTTAGGAGCGTTTTGGTTATTTTTCCTCACCCAAAATCCATCCAAACCCTATATTAAAGCTTATTAGAAGCATTATATGCTATATTTCATCAAATTCCCTCAAAAAGAAAACCCTAAGCTCCTATATCCAACTTCAAGAACCTCCAAAGTTCACCATTAATTTTGCAAATTTATTCAAGATTTCAAGTTCCTAGTTCAAGAACTTTAAGAACCTCCAAAGTTCACCATTAATTCTGCAAATTTATTCAAGATTCTAAGTTCCTAGTTCAAGAACTCCAAGATCCACCATTCAAAGGCACGATTAACATCTCAAAAATGAGTATCGATCTAAAGTTCATCATTCAAGGTATGTGGGATTTTTCAACAAGAACTCTCTTTCGTTCTTGTGCCCAAAAGTAATTTTCTTTACAAAGGCATGATTTTTATTTGATTTTTATGAATTTGAAGCATGAACCCATATCTGATGATGATTATTATGAAATCTTGATGTTTATGATTTTGAAAGATGAATTTACATGTGTGGAGATATAAAGCATGCATCTTGAACGATATTTATCATGATTTTGATATTTGGGTCGTGAATCCCCATTGGAAATTTTGTTTTTTGAGAAAGTGTGTGTTATAAGCACGTTGATGTTGAATATTTGAGATATTTTGAATGATTTGACCTTTTGGTCTTAATGGAGTTGTTTTAAACTCGAGTGTGAAAGAAATCCACAACGTGGTTGATTTTGATAGATGGGAAGCATGATGGATCCCGATGTATATTTATATATTACTAAAATTATTTTTTTGTGGATTATCTTTGAAATGATCTGAGCTAAGTCCGGGAGAAATCTTTAGCACCGAGTGGGAGGTATAATGCGATCTTACTTTCCTAGAACTACGTGCCCCCGTAGGAGTGAGCCTGAGGCTGATTTATATAGTGATCACTAGTTTGTGTGGATTTGATATCGATAGTCCTACTCCGATGGCAAGGATAGGACGGCTCTCCCCAACGTGGGTTGTACGTTGGACTCCATGTAGCTCACATAGTTTATGTCGGTTATAGGATCTCCCAGTGTGTGTGTGTTTCCTTGTGTCTATGGTGAATGGTGAAGTGATTTGAAAGTGGAATTGTGAAAGTTATTTTTTCAAAAGATTTAAATGATATTTACATTATGAGAATTGATATTCTTGCTGAGCTGAAAGTGATTGACAAATTATATGATGATTCACATGTGTTATTTTACTTATTTCATCCTCTCACGATTATGATGATTTTCTTCGGGCTATGTGAGTCTTTCATACATCCTTCATATTTCTTATAAATATTTATGATGATGATGTTTATACAACTGCATACACCCCCATATACTCGGTTCCTTTCCATGGTACTAACCCACATCTTCGGATGTAGGCTACATTTTCTTAAAATGTAGGTTCAGGTGCTCAGTTCCAGGTTCGACAGTGATTCTTCGGGCACGCTGTTCTACATCCTCTATTGTGGTGAGTCCTCATGTTCCGAGGACATGATGTCTGATGTTGGTTTCACAGAATTGTTTACATTTGATAACTTAGTATGAGTCAATTGGGGCATGTCTCAATGGATCGCTGGTTTTATTGATTTTCTTAGAGGCTTGTCAGACTAGTATAGATGTTGGGAGTTAACTAATAAGTCATATTTTGTTACCTTTCTGAAATTCTTTTATTCTTGGATGATATTACTCTATTGATATTTAAAGGTTATTTATGGAAACCCCATTAATTTGTGTTGAACTGAATGAAAATGACTCAAAGGGTTAGCTTGGGGCTACTCGTAGCCTCAAGCACCGTGTGACGCTCTGGACTCATTTTCTGGGGCGTTACAATACTACGACTGCTAACTCAAGATCATTAGTAGTATAATTCTTCTCATGGGGCTTTAACTACCTGGAGGCGTAGGCTATGACCTTACCATGCTGCATGAAATACAACCTAGACCCTCTATGGATGTATCACAATAGACTATGAAACCGTCTGAACCATCTGGAAGAGCTAGAACTGGAGCTGAGGTGAGTCGAGCCTTCAACTCTTGAAAACTCTCCTCACAAGGATCTGACCACTAAAAGTTGACCTTCTTCTGAGTCAATATGGATATGGGGGATACAATAGAATAAAATCCCTCGACAAACCATCTGTAATAGCCAGCCAATCCCAAGAAACTCCTAATATCTAATGGAGAGATGGGGCGAGGCTAGTTTTTTACCACTTCGGTCTTCTAAGGATCTACTGTAATGCCATCACCAGAAATAATATGGCCAAGTAATGCTACTAATCTTAGCCAAAACTCGCACTTACTGAATTTAGCAAATAGCTGGTGATCTCTGAGAATCTGAAGAACAATTCTGAGATGGTCTGAATGATCACGCTCAGTGCGGGAATAGACCAGAATATCATCTATGAAAACTATGATGAATATGTCCAAGTACTGTTTGAAAACCCAGTTCATCAAGTCCATAAAAGCATCTGGGGCATTCGTAAGAGCAAAGGACATAACTAAAAACTTGAAGTGACCATACCGAGCACGAAAAGCTATCTTCAGGATGCCACATTCTCTAACTCTGAGCTGATGGTAGCCTGATCTGAGGTCTATCTTGGAGAAATAACTGGCACCCTGAAGTTGGTCAAACAAGTAATCTATTCTTGGAAGAGGATACTTGTTCTTGACCGTAACTTTGTTGAGTTGAAGATTAGGTCTATCTATTTTTTACAGTAATTAATACACATCCTGAGAGAATCATCTTTCTTGTGCACAAATAAGACTAGTGCACCCCATGGGGATACACTAGGCCTGATGAATCCCTTATCTAAGAGATCCTTCAACTAATCTTTCTATTCCTTGAGTTTTGCCGGTGCCATTCTGTATGGCAGAATAAAAATAGGTTGAGTATTTGGAATAAGGTCAATGCTGAAGTCTATTTCCCTTTTGGGAGGAATGCTTGGAAGATATTTGGGAAACACATCTGAAACTTATTTACAAATGGGATTGATTCAAAGCTAGGATATTTGGAACTGGAATCTTTAAGATGCACAGGATGATACACACACCCCTTAGAAATCATTTTCCTTGCCCGAAGGTAGGAAATAAGCTAACCCCTGAAAGATAAAGTACTACCCTTCCATTCTAGGACGGGCTCATTCGGGAACTGAAACTGAACTATCCTGTTTTTGCAGTCGATAATGGCATAGCAGGAATGAATCCAATCTATGCCGAGAATAACATCAAAATCAGTCATCTCTAAATCGACTAAATCTACTGACGTGAGTTTCTGAAAAATCATAACCTGGGCATTTTCTGTATACCCACCGAGCTATGATAGATTTACCCACTAGGGTAGAGACTGAAAAGGGATCTGCTAAAATTTCGAGACTGATTCTAAAATTGCTGGCTATATAAGGAGTAACAAAAGACAAGGATGCACCTATATCTAGCAAAGCATAAATATGAACATGAAAAATCTGAAACATACCAGTAATGACATCAGGATAATTTTGCTGATCCTGTCAGGTCTGAAGAGCATAGAGTCTGTTTGGCTATTTCCCACTAGTAGCACTGGAAGTGGCACCCTGCTAATTTGGGCGATCGGACTAGGCTGTGGAATGATTTTGCTGACCCTGCAGACCTGACTGCGGATACTCTCTAACCCTGTGGGCTAGCTTGCCATAGCTGAAACAAACATTGCTACCAGCTCTACAGGTACCCTTATGGTTCTTACCACAAGTCTGACACAGGGGATTAGTTTGGGCACTGCTGACACTTTCCTGAGACTTAGAGCCTGGTGCTCGATCTCTGTTGCCGTTTCTAAATTTTGGCATTGGGGCACTGGTGGAGGAAGGATCTAGAACTGCTGGCTTAGGATAAAACTGTGAACGGTTTCCTTCTTCTGATTTGGGTTGAGAAAAACTGAAACTACCTGACCTTGCTCTCTTGCTCTACCTCTCCCTAGTCCTAATCTTCTGCTCTTCTATTTTTTGAGCATAAGTCATGATCCTGGCTAAAGTTATATCACTGTTCAGCATCACAAACCTACACTTATTTACCACGTTATCATTCACCCCTAACACGAACTTGCTCATCTTAGCCCTGTTGTCTACAACCACATGAGTCGGCCACTGGATTGGCCGGAATAACTGGTGGCCATTCATTTTGGGCAGCCACAGACTGAGCAAGTATGGTGAATGCGGCCCTAAACTCCGCATGAGAAACATGTTGACCCAAAGGATCTTCGGGCTAAGGAGCTGGCTGGTTTATTCTTTTTGGAGGCATATTCTAAAATAAGAGAAGAATGGATTAGACTAAGAGTTTAACTTGTGATTATTCTCACTAGCACGACATGAATACTGAAAGAAGGGAAATTGTTCCTAAAATATCTTATAGCCTCTTGCACATAAATATGGCGCGCAACACACCCATGCACAAGACTCTACTAGATGCGGCTTTTAGACTTTTTAGGACTCTATTGAACCTTAGGCTCTGATACTAAGTTTATAACGCCCCAGTTTTCTGAACAGGATCACTAAGCAGTGCCCATGATCTCAAGGGACCACAAGCTAACCCATGATTGATATCTGTACCTGTATGCTGCAAAATATGATGTAATAATGCAAAAAACATGAACAATAGGCCATAAGGTTCAACTGAATAAAATATCTAACAAATCATAACATCCATATGGGGTAACGAATACCCAAAACAACTAAAATTTAAATCAAATCTGAAAGCCTCTACATACTATCTGAATATGGAGTTGAAGGAACATGTCTCCAACTAACTCCATCCAACAAAACTAAACTAAAATAATAAATGAAATAAAATAATATCATCCTCGAATGAATGAAGACTCACTGCAACTCTGCGACTGGAATGCTACTGCTACTGCTGATCTGGAACTCGTGTCTATAAACCTATGGTGTAGCATAAAAGAAATCACCATAGCACAAATGCATCAGTACAATTGGGAGTACTGAGTATATGAGTGAGCTAGGCTAAATACAAGGGTTTACATGCATGAACGATGTTACTGACTGACTAATATGAACGTGAGAGTGCAAACATGCATACATAGTAACTAAGATCGTGATTATGTGATATCTAGATCTGGACACTAATACATGATCTACTAATATCTAGTATGACAATTACTAAAATTTTGATAACATAGATGACTGTGTCCGGTAGTCCTGAATCTAATGGAACTATCTATGTTCCGTTCTGTAACTGAATGGAATGTATCTGACAGTCCTGATATACTAAAATCTGAAGAACTATCTGAGTTCTTTTACTGAGACTGGGAATGAAACTATGGGAGGTAGTTGCTTAACCGACATGCCCCAATAATGCATATAGCTAAGTTGGAGTCCAATCTCTGCCCCGACTGGAAGGGTGTCAATACCGTGCTACTAGTAAGGACAACTGTGAGTAACCCTTAGCTGGCAGGTACTCAAAATGAGAATGGTGGGAACCCTAAATTGATAAATTATGCCACCTCACCAACCCTAATCTGACAGGTTAAGATGTCTCAACCTACGCTGGCTACATAGTTCTGGAACACAAGGATGATTACTAAGAATCATACCCTAAACTGGTAAGTGAGTTCCCATCCTTGGGTTCACTCAGTGCTAATTTCAACTCCTATCTGAAGAGACTGAACGTGATTTAACTAATGATACATGGACTAAGTAACTGACTTCCATTGACTGACGGAATAGTACTACTATCTGGGAATTAACTGAGATCATGAGATTTCTGAGGTTTTCTAAGTCAGATGACCGACTGAGTTCTATAGATAATGGCTTAACTGAGTTATTATTATAACATGGCATGGCTCTAGGCATACAACTATATTTTTTAGGTACAAGTACCCCCAGGACTCGATGGAAGGAAACTGACATACATGACTGACTTGATCGTAAAAATAGAGTCCACAATTTATAATATCATGAGTATAGGATTTCACACTAAGCATAGTTCTCAACATCTTATACATGGAAGGGAAATTCATACAATATGTATATACTTGCATAGCTTTAATATCATGGTCAGTCCATATCACAACAACAATGCATATCACTCACATAGAATTCATGGGAAATCGTAAAGCATAGAGCATGGACTTGTCATTTAAGCACCATTAAATCATGGGACATGAAATCTATCATCCTAGGCATATTATCAAACACTTTGCCTGCATTCTTTTAGCTTAAGTGTGTTCATGAATTTCACCATATTAAGCCATATAAAGATCATGGGTTTCAACTAACAAACACATACTTCATGAAAACACCTTTAGATATCATCTTGAAACTTAAACAACAATTATCAACATGTACATGCTCATATCACAACAAGACAATCATAAAATAATATTTAAAACATGGTTCTTGAGCTCTATGAACGAAATGGATCCATAGATGAATACTACGCATACCTGACTCAAGGTTCTTGATGTTTTTGAACTTGAATTATTTGAAATCCTTTGATTTTTTTTGGAAGAAAATTGGGTCTTGTTCTTGGAGATTAAATTTAGAGAGAAACCCTAGTTTTTGTTTGTGAAATAATAATAAGCAAAATGGCTGAATTTGGACTCATCTGGATATATATAGGCGAGTGGTAAGTGACCAAAATACCCTTGTTAAAATGTCCTGGAAATAAACTGAATGTGGCGTGTGATGACCCGACTGACGGTCCATCAGAAACTTGACGTTTCATTATTTTGACCGTCATATGTGGACCAAAAATGGGATTCACTGGATAAGAGTTGACGGCCTGGATGACGGTCCGTCAAAAATTTGATGGTCCGTTAACTTGTCTATCAATTCTTATCCAGAACGTGGCCCTACTACCTTGGTTGTGATGGTCAAAATGGTGGTCCGTCACTTTTTTGGCGATCCGTCAACTTGGACGTTGCACTTAGACGTTTTGATCAGTTCTGAGTAAAACATCCATAACTTCCTTGTCTGGTGCCATATTTGGACCAAATTGGTATCGTTAGAAAGCTAAATTAATTTCCCATGTGATAGAAAGTAGAAATCTCAAAAATACCACAGGTAAAAAAACAGATTTGTATTTCAAAGTAAGTACCAGCATCCTTGAGATGATTTCTAGCTAGGAATAAGTACGGGTATTACAATAAAGCTACTGGTGCTTTTGCACCTGGTTGGTTCACAAATTTTAGGTCTAGAAGCATTATCCTTATAGCATCATCTTCTTTGTCTCCTGGAGGTATGTTTAGTTGTTGTCACCTTTGCACTGCTCATTGGAATTCCTTCTCTAAATGTAAGATTGAACCTGGACAACTCTTGACATAGTCTGCATCTTATTCCTAGGTTTTACATAGAAGAACTTTATGATGACAGTCCTAATGATTTTGAAGGCGTAGATGCTTTGGTTTCACATGTCATGAACTTGTTGTCAACTGAATGTGTTACACAACAACTTGCTCTGCCTCAAAAAATATATAAATGAAAACCCGTGCCCTATTAACTTAATGGTCGTTGTACGTCTAAGAGATAGAGTTCTAACTTAAAGGTGTGCTTTCTTACCATTTCTTCAACAAAAATTATTCCCATATAATCGTTATTCTGTGTTATCTAAGTAGTGATGTGTAGTACTATCTACACTAGATAATGCATATTGACTCTGCAGATTGTGCAGATATTTGTCTAAGTAATAAGTTCTGTAGAGATTTTGGATGCCTTGATTTCAAAAGCTATAGAATGAATACTAAAGAGTGAGAAAGAGGAATCAAGATGGTTGTTATTTGTTAAAGAAATAAAATTAAAAAAAGTTCGCTCAATGGGATTGTTAGTTGGTCAAACAATGAAGAAGGTAAACCAATTACAAGTGAGCAAATGACCCTAATTACTAGAATTGGCATAACCCAAATAGGCATTCAAATTCATATTTTCTTGTAATGGACTTGTCCCTTTTAGGAGTGGTGGAGCATGGTTTTCATTAAAGAAAAGGTAAAGTATAAAGAATTAAATCCAGGAAGAAGTTAAGAAATTCAATTACAATATACACACATTAAAAAGAATTTTTCACATTTATATGGAACATTTGAATTTTAAGATTCAGACAGTAAACTTGACTGAGAATTCGGACAAAAAAGCTTTAAATTTTCATTTGACTCATTCAAGTGTGAGTTATAAGTTGATATTGATCGTAGAATCCACAAAATATTTTCTAGATAAACTATGTATGGGGTACAAATCAAGTGATGGTGTATCAAAGATTAATGATGAAAGAAATTGTTTAGAAGGCTAGCTGAAACACAAATTTTGTTGTTTCAAGTACTTTCACAATCTTTCATATTTTCATCTTTTTTCCGCTCAATTTAGATATTACGTGCGAAAACACAAATATCATGCGCATAATGGAATTATAGAGAGGATGCAGCTTTATTAATTTATACAGATTAAGAACATACTCGATAAGGATTTATATTGGAATTAACTTGGAAGGCTAGAAGTGTGTCAAAAACTACGTCTGATGTAAATGTCTATGTTCCTACTAAACAGTCTAAACTTAAGCACTTCTAAGTTGGAAGGATTTAAATTGATAAATGGTTATAATCTTTACCCCTTATACTAGACTTTAAGCTCATTCCTGTCGGAAAAATTAAATTATTTGGGAGAGGAATAATAAAGGAGAGATACCAATTTATATTATTGATCGAACGAAAAGAAACAAGTATTCACATTACTGGTAAATAACAATTTGAGTGATCATGAGTTTACTATGAAGAGGAATGATGGAAGCATTGTTTCTTCATGCAGGCTTAACTCACGAGTATTCTTGTAAGTGTTATTATAAGTATATTTTTCAATGACCTTTTTTATTAAAATTATGAACAATTACTTATAATTATTTGAGTTTAATAATTTTAATTGATGTACAAAACATTCCGCATTAAGTCTGAGGATCATATATCATATTTAGGAATACGATTTAGGGGTTTATGATCGTAACATGTAACTGTTTGTTGATTATATGATTAAGAGGGTTATGAGTATCATGTGTTGTATTGGCTATTTGATATTGTAATATAAAAGGAATTATTAAGGGACATATAAGGATATTCACATAATGGTCTAATTATCATGAGAATAGCAAAGTAAGAGAGCCACCATGGCCTTACGAACTTGTCACAGTAAACAGTTAGATAGGTCTAGGTTCCGTAGCATTATGACGTGTTAAAATATGATACTATTTGACTTATTTTGACATAATACATTTATAATTAAGTTGTGACATGGTTAATATCTCCACAAATTTTTAAATAATATTATTTTTTATGTATAACGATTATTTCTTGAATAATATTATTTTTTCTTTACTTTCCTCTCATCAATATGTATGTTTGTTGTCTTCGTACAGTTATTAGGCCTTCTCACCTTCATCAAACGGTATATGACTAAATGCACAACACTTATTATTGATTGTTTTTTTAGTACTTTTTATGCAAGTCAAGGTAAATCCATATTGTGCAGGTGAAGATAGATCTTTGTGAAGCATATGATTAAGATGACGTACTGATTAAAAGATGAATTGACATGCTAGCTTAAGAAGGAAATAGAGAAGTCGTCTTATAACAAACAAGGATTTACAAGAAATTCTAATTTTGATGCTAATTAAATTGTTTTTTAAGTCCTAATTATTCTTAAAATTAATGGTGTAGTAGTAATTCATATGAAATAAGAACATTGAATTGTAAGGTTGCAACTGAGGGTTGGAGCTCATAGACCAACTTATTTGCTCTTCAAACATAAGCAAACGCTGTGTATTTTTAGTGTTCTTTTTTTATAAGAATCACTTCTTGACTTAAGTGTAGGTGAGATGAAATTTGTCCCTTTTTGACAAGTTTTTATGTCTTTTACTTGGTTGAAATATTAAACGAAACAAGTGATGTTGTCGATGAATGAAGAAGACCACATAACAATTCACTATTATGTGGTGAAAAAATTAAAGGTTTTTATGTTTTTTTTTTGTTTGTTTAAGCAGAAACTTTATCTACGTGAGATAACTAAAGATAATAATATATTTTTCATTGACTAATATATATATACACCTGCAAAGCACGTACACTAAACTAGTTACTCATATAGCTACAAAGTTATTGCTACAATAAAATATTGTAGCTAAATCATTCGTTTTTGCTATGAGTTTAAAGTCACTGTAGCAATAGTAATCTTAAAGCTACGAAAAATTAATTGAAATAAAATATTATAGCTATATTTATTATTTTGCTTCAAGTCATAAAAAATTGTGACAATAATTACAGAAATATCTTTAAATTTATTGCTACAGTAAAATATCGTAGCAACATTGTACCTTTTTGCTACGAGTTTGAAGTTATTGTAACAGTAGTCCTATAACCACACACAAAAAATGAAACAAAATATTATAACTAAATAAATATTTTTTCTTCAATATGTAAAAGTTTGTGGTAATAAACATCTGAATAGCTATAAAATTATTGTTACAATAAAATATTGTAGCTAAATTGTATGTTTTTGCCACGAGTTTGAAGCTATTATAAAGTAGTAATCTTATATCCACAAAAAAAAAATACTTGAAGCAAAATCTTATAAGATAAATAACTTTTTTTCTTCAAGTTATAAAATTTTGTGGTATATATAACTACCCAAATAACTGCAAGTTTATTGTTACAACAAATTGACTTAGCTAAATCGTAAGTTTTTTGGCACACATTTAGAGTTATTATTACAATAGTAATCTTATCATCACAAAAGAATTACTTGATAATAAATATTATAGTTAGCTTAATATTTTTTGCTTCAAATTATATAAATTTGTGGTAATAATTATCCTAAAGATGTAAACTTGTTTATAAGATCTCATAATAAATAAATATAAGTTCTGTCAAGTATTTTATTACTAGTCTTAGCATACAAATCTCACAGATGTCCCTCATATTAATAAGAATAAATTTTTAAAAATAAATAAATAATATTTTAAAGAATGTATTTGTGTAACAATCAATAATATTTTTTTTAACAAAATTATAAATTATAAATTGATAAATTATCATGCTTAAGTGTTTGGTCGAATCTATTATTTCTTTCTTAGTTTCTTTTTGTTCTCTCTCTCTCTCTCTCTCTATATATATATATATAATTTGTTTATTAAATTTTTTAATAAATATAATTTTTTTCACACACTTTTTTACCATTCTTAGCGTACGCGCCTCACATATGTCCCTCGTGTTAATAAAAATATTTATTTTTTTAAAATAACATAAATAGTATTTAAAAGATGTGTTTGTATAACAATTAATATAAGAATTTAGAAAGAAAATTAGTAATTTTAAATTGATAATTGATCATGTAGAAGAAGTTGATCCAATTAGTATTTCTTCCTTCGTTTTGTTGTAATACTTGTTTTATTGAATATAAGCACTATAGAGATAACGTTTGAAATGTAAACAAATCGTTGGCTTTTACAAACTTAAATGCAATGCATGCATTATATGCATATTTCATATCAATTATTAAAGATTTTTGTATCAATACTAAATTATTAATAGATTAACATTTAATATAGATATTATCATTGTGAAGATGGATTGTAATACAAAGTTGTATATAAGATTAGAACATATAGTATATGTTATTTGTTTAAACAATTATTAGCACATGTGAAATCGTATTCTGATATATTACTGGCTTGTTTTAGCATTAATAAATTGAAATATATCACAAACTCATTATTTATTTGTAATTGATCATTAAGTAACTGTTATATCATCAAACTAAGTAAGACTTACATTAGGATAAATTATCTATATCACATCATTAAAGTGTGTCTCTTCTCTAATGATGAGATATACATGAAAATTTTTGAAGAATATAAAATGTCTGAAGCATATAGTTCGAAGTCTTGAGAAATGTATTCAATTAAATTGCAAAGATCATCATATAGTTTGAAGCAATCTGAACGTATGTGGTATAACTATCTTAGTGAGTATTCATTGAAAGAAGATTGTACAAATGAAACATTTTTCCATGTGTTTTGAGAAAGAAAATAATGTCGGAATTTGTTGTACTTGTTATACTCCCTCCGTCCAAATTACCCGACCCATATTGAGATGACACAACTATTAAGAAAATAATCATTGATAATGTAACTTTACTATTTTTCTCCTATTAATTTTGTCATGTTGTTAGTTCCAATATTGATGGAGTTATTATATGACTAATACCAAAGCACTTTTTGCATGGATAATTAGGATTATAGGATTACCAAAGTCTTTGCAAAATTTGATAATTCAATGCTAGTAACAAGGAGTAATCAATTACTAAGGGTATAATGAAAAAAAAATTATCTTGTCTTGATTAATGAAAAAACACAAATAAAATAAGAAATCAAATTAGAAAAATTGAGATGGATAATTTAGGACGGAGGAAGTATATGTTAATGACATAAACCTCATTGGAACTCTAATAGAACTTCAAAAGGCAATTACTTATTTAAGGAAGCAATTTGAGATGAAAGTTCTTGGAAGAACAAAATAATATATTGATTTGAAAATCAAACATTTGACAAATGGGATATTTGTCTATCAATCTGCCTATACAGAAAAGGTGTTAAAGAGATTTTATATAGATGAAACACATCCATTAAATACTTCGATGGATGTTCGATCACGTGATGTGAATAAGGACACATTCCGACTGCAACAAAAGAACAAGAAAACTCTTAGTCTTGAAGGACTATATGTTAGTGCAATCGGTGCACTAATGTATCTTGCTAATACTATAAAGCCTGATATTGCCTTTTTGGTTAGTTTATTAGTAAAGTATAGTTTTTATCCTATTAGGAGACATTAGAATGGGATCAAACACATATTACGGTATATAAAAGGGACTAATGATCTAGTCTTATTTTATTCTAACAATTGTAGTCCTGATCTTGTTGGTTATGCTGATATAGGGTACCTATTTGACCCACATAAAGTTAGGTCTCAAATAGGCTATGTGTTCATATATGGGGTACTGTCATATCTTGAAGATCTACAAAGCAGTCTATCATGACCACTTCATCAAATTATGCTGAGAGAATTGCTATCCATAATGCAAGTCGAGAATACATGTGGTTGAGATCCATGATACATTTCATTCAAGAAAAATATGATTTGAAATGTGATAAAGTGTCTATGATTTTATATGAAGATAATGCATAACACAGTTAAAGGGAGGATTCCTAAAAGAAGATAGAACGAAACACATTTTTCCAAAGCTTTTCTACACACACGAGCTCCAGAAGAATGGTGATACCTATGTGCGATTAATTCATTCAAATGATAATATTGCTGATTTATTCACCAAGTCTCTGCCAACTAAAACTTTCAAGAAGATGGTGCATAAGATTGGGATGCAGAGATTCAAGTCATTAAATTGAAGTTTCCATCAGGGGGAGTGAAATATGCAATGTATAATTTTTTTCTTAACCAAGGTTTTGTCCCCATCGAATTTTCCTGGTAAGGTTTTTAATGAGGCAACACTAAAGACGTATTATAAGATGTGTGTACTCTTTTTTCTTCACTAGAATTTTTTCATTGAATTTTCCTAGTAAGTCTTTAGCGAGATACATTATCTATTAATGGACATCTATAGAGGGTGGGAGGTGGGGCGTTATATAATATGGATGTCATGTGACATATATACGTGTGAATGTAATGAGAGCTAATAGTTAGTAGCCAAATTGAATTTGAACACCATGAGCTACTTATTCAAGTTGGATTTAAATACCAAAGTTACTTGTTCAAATTGGATTTGAACAACAAAGTTAGTTGGTCAAATTGCCAACTTGATGTCAAGCTTAACAAGCTTAGGGAGCAAGATTGGTGCTACAAAAATAGTCACTCTTTTATACATTTTTATATATAAATCCAAGTAGTAAACATGAATCTACTAAAATTCTCTCATATTCTCTCCTTTCTTTAAGTTTAATATTGATATTTTATCTTTATTATATAATAGTATTTTTTTTCTTTTTGTAATTATGATTCATTCTACCTCTACTAGTTCTCATTGTTTTGTAACAGTGTGTAAAAATAGAACCAACTAATAGACCGAATCGATAAAAATGTTATTAGTTTATTGTTATTGGGTTAAAAATTTTATAATTTTTTTAATTGGGTTATTGATCAGTTTTAATTTTTTCTTATTGGGTTATGGGGTAAATCGATAACCCAATAATAATATACTAAATTACTACCACTACTGGAAATTATCCTTATTGCAACGTACTTTTTGGCGACGATTAACAAAGCGTTGCAATAGATGGTCTATTGCAACGGTCTCAAGCGTTGCCAAAAATTATTGTTCTATTAGCTATAATTTAACATTATAACTGTTGCTTTTGACCATAAGCATTGCAATAGCTAAATAAAATAAGCTATAGCAATGCTTATTTTATTTCCTCCATTTTCACAAAAAAATTTCATTTATTCCGCCAAAAAAAAAACATTTTAATAAACCTATAGCTTAAACTTTCATATTGTACAATTTTATTTCTTTCTTAGCTCTAAACCTATGGGATGTCTATATTATAATCGACGATTAGGCTGCCAACTTTCTCTTAGCTTAAACCTACAGCATCGCTACAATAATCGACGATTAGGGCTGCCAAGTTTTCTCTTCGATTAGCTGATATTGCTGTAATAATCGATTATTAAGGCTGCTAAGTTTTCTCTTTGATTAGATGATAGAATCGCTACAATCAATAATTAGGACTGTCAGGTACTCTTTCATTAGCTGATAGACTCGTTACAATCGATGATTAGGGATGCCGGTGTACTATTCGCTAAAATCTCTAACGACAGTCACTACAGTTGCTACAAATGATTCAATCTTGTGGAGATGATCTCATAGTGAGCTGCCGGTGGTGAGCTCTGTGGGATTTACTGTCACCGCTTTAAAAATCGATTTGTGTTGGAAAGGCAGATGAATTTTGCACAGTAATTTCTCTCAAATTTGCACTTCAATTGCTTCAATTTTGGAATTTTAAGGTTAGTTTTATTCTTCTATGACTTTGCCCTAATTTTTTGGGATTTTGGGTTTTTCTTGGGTTTATTTGATTGCGTGAAATTTTTGTTTTATCCTTGTAATTCTACTAATTACGGTCGTTATGTTGGGGAAGATGTCGTAATGTATTATATTGACAACCAAAAGTTGAGGAAGATGAGCGTTACTGATTAGAGTTTTAATTGTTGTAGTCTTAATTATTGATTTAATTTGTCTATAAGTAGTTTCTATGTTTAGATTGTTATTCTTATTTATGTGGCTTTTCAGATTAATGAGAAATGATGATGAGAAATGATGTCTATGGAAAGGATGATCTTTAGCCTGTTACTTTGAAAATACTTAAATAGGTAATTCATTTTTGATCTCTGTAATAGCAACAAGAGCCAAGCTGATTTTGGACTATGCTGTAAACTAGTGAATATTTATAGCCTATTGGTTGATCAGTATTTGAGAGTTATATGCAAGGTTGATTTCATTGATACCAGGAATGTTCTGCTGCTCTTGATGAACTTTGGTTCAATAATAGAAAACGTATGATAATTTTCTATTAGATGGGTCCTTATTAAACAAAAGAAGCTCATGTAATTTTTGGAAAACTATTTTTGCTGTAATTTCTTGTGCTTTCACTCACCTCAATAATTTGTTCAATTCACAAGCATTCTTTGCGGAGTTAATCCTTTCCACCTAGGATGGATCAGATGGGCTCCTACCAAGTGTTGTAGCTAGGATACATACCTGGAATCTTCAAGTTGTTACTCCCATGCCTCACCAGTGCAACACTAGGACATCCTCCTAGGTACAAGGAAAATTATTTCTTTAATAAAATGAATTCAATTTATTATAGCAATAATTTGTTTAATGAAACCATTTACAACTTGAAAATAATTGGTAGAAGTACGCATAACCTATCAAAAAATGAGTGTCTTTCACCTGAGTTAAGATGTTAACCAGCTCATTTTGGGAATAGGATAGGATTTGAAATGATACATTTGGAAGTCAAGTAGGTGGTCATCCATTTCATTCTAATTTTGTAGGTGGTCATCCATTTCATTCTAATTTTGTCTTTAGGTTATAGCTTAATTGGTGGTGTTTGGCAACTTTATGCACCTAGACTATTCGATTTGGTACATATAGCCCCTATTAATATAAGTGATAGGTAACTCTTCCTATAAGACTTAGATAGGTAGGATTAAATCATTTATCTTGCCTCGATTGAGATGTGAGTCGTGATTTGACATGGTCTTCATTCCAGTTTCATTAACAGTTGACCTCCAGGTCACACTTTTAAAATATGCACGACCGCTCCTTTAAGTGGGATAAGTGCTCAGATTTCATTAATTATGAAAGGGAGGATATAACCCTTGATAGGAAGGTGTAGAAGATGTGGATTAGGGTAGAGGGTTATTGGGAGAGAGTGCGTCAGTAATAGAAGGGGAGAGTTCTTCTGTGTCTGAAGTTTCTGTTCATGATGTTGTAGTTATAGTATTATCTTGTGGCTAGTGGTGTTAGTTTAGTTTGCAATATGCACTTATCTTTTGTATCTGTTATACTGTTAGTTTATTTTGCATACTGTACTAGTTTATATGTACTTATCTTTTGTGTTTGTTATACTATTATCGGTGCTATGCCGGGGGTCTATCAGAAGCAACCTCTCTACTTCACCTGAGGTAGTGGTATGGTCTTTGTACACTCTAACCTCTCCAGATCCCACTATGTGGGAATACACTGGGTATATTGTTGTTGTTGTAAGTATATTTACTTGATTATAGTTTTTTTGGATTGATTTCTTGTGAGTTCTAGTTATGCTACTTGAGTTCATTGATATTGTTATTGTTGGTTCACATTTTTGAAGAGTCTAAGCAACCTAGATAAGAGATGTTGTTAAGTTTGCAATCTCAAAATCCTAATAATTTTGTTCTTCTATTCGGTGAAGTCTTCTTAGTATGGATTGCTTATGTCTATTAAACTTGTTAAAATATTTGTGCAAGTTTCTTGGCTGCTTGTTTCACATGGTTGACAATGTTTATATTTTAGCTTAGCACGAATCATAATTTTGGTGATTTTTTGTGTTATATATATGTAGGATCTTAATGGATAATGAAGATAAAAGTTGGATGAATTGTTTAATATAGTCTAATGAGTTCGAGCGTAGAGTGAAATATTTTCTTAAAAAGGCGTTTGAAAGAGATGCTCAAGGAAATGAGATACTATATCCTTGTAAAAACTGCAAAAATCAACATTAGTGTTATAGAGATGTGGTGGAGGATCACTTGCTTTCTAGAGGGTTTCTTCCTAGTTACACCAAATGGACTTTCCATGGAGAAAATGCTTCCTCGAGAAAGACACATCATCCAATCAATGATGATGAAGGTTCTAATATGCGTGATGATATTGATGGACTACTTCACGATACATATAGAAATATAGATGCTGAATCGAGGCATGGAGAAGAAGTTGGAGAGGGATTACCTAAAGATGCAACTACATTTTTTAAATTATTAGAGGAAGGAAAACAACAATAATATCCTGGGTGTGAGAATTTTAGTAAGCTGAGTTTCACCAATCGATTATTCTTATTTAAATCATTGCATGGGTTGAGTAACACAACATTTTCAGATCTCTTAATGTTGATAAAAGAGGCCTTTCCCTTTGCTCAAATACCAGAGTCTTTCAATAAGGCTAGAAATGTGATAAGAGATTTGGGTCTTGATTATGAAAAAGTACATGTGTGCCCTAATGATTGCATGTTATTTTGGAAGGACAATGAGAAAGATGAGATTTGCTCTGTATGTGGGACTTCTAGATGGAAGAGTGTTGGTGGTGCCTCAACCAATGCAATCTCTAAAATTCCTGTAAAGGTTTTAAGATACTTTCCCTTAAAGCCTAGGCTTAAGAGGATGTTCATGTGTCCTGAAACAGCTATTGCAATGAAATGGCATGCTAATGAACGACCAAATGGCGAAAATCTAAGGCATCCCGCTGATGGCCAAACATAGAAGGATTTTGATCATTTGTATCCAGACTTCTCTAGAGATCCTCATAATGTTAGGTTAGGTATCTCGAGTGATGGTTTCAATCCATTTCGAACAATGAGTATTTCTCATAGCACGTGTCCTGTTATGCTGATAAACTATAATTTATCACCATGGATTTGCATAAAGACGGAGTATCTTATGTTGTCAATGATCATTCCAGGCCCATCTTCTCCTGGAAATGATATGGATGTGTATTTGCAACCACTGCTTGATGAATTAAATAAACTATGGGAATCTGGAATAGATACTTATGATGCTGAAACCAAACAAACATTCAAACTGCGTGAAACCTTAATGTGAACAGTTAGTGATTTTCCAGCATTAGCAATGCTTTCAGGATGGAGCACTAAGGTAAAATTGGCATACCCTACTTGCAATCATAACAAATGCTCTCAATATCTCAAATATAGTCGAAAGATGTGTTATTTGGGTCATCGGAGATTTTTGCCACTTGATCATGCACTGCGAAAAGATAAGAAGTCATTTGATGGTAAGGAGGAACATAGACGCACACCAATTCCTTTGTCGGGTATAGAAGTGCTTGAAGAGTTGCATAAATTTAACAATGTTTTTAGAAAGGGCAAAAAGAAAAGGTCTCGAGATAATAAGGGTCCTTGGAAGAAAAGATCTATCTTTTTGAATTGTCATATTGGCCAGATAATAAATTGAGGAAAAATCTTGATCCAATGCACATAGAAAAGAATATATGTGATAGTTTGCTTGGGACTTTATTGGAGATAGATGGAAAGTCAAAGGATTATGTAAATTCTCGATATGACTTACAATAAATAGGAATACGAGAGGAGCTACAACCGATAAAAGATAGTAATGGAAATGTAAGTTTGGCTCAATCTTCATTCTCCATGGAACCGGAATAGAAAAAATCGTTTTGTAGCGTCTTGAAAAATGTCAAATTACCTAAAGGGTGTTCTTCAAATATATCAAATTGCGTGAATATGAAGGAGATAAAGATATTCGGGGTACAAGAGTCATGAGGCTCATTTTATAATGCATCACTTGCTACAGGTTGCTGTTAGAAAAGTGTTACCTAGGAATGTTCCATTGACATTGATTAGGTTGTGAAATTTTTTTAGAGCCATATGTAGTAAGGTAATTTGACCGAGATATCTTGAAAAACTGGAGTCTAAAATTGGTGAAATTACATCTAACCTTAAAATGATTGTTCATCCAGCATTTTTTGATATAATGCTACATTTTCCTGTTCATTTAGTAAATAAAATTAAGCTTGAGGGTCCTATTCATCTTCGCTGGATGTATTCCATTGAGAGGTCCCTATGTAACCTTAAGGGGCTCGTTCGTAATCGATCATGCCCAGAAGCATCAATAGCAGAAGGTTATTTGGTTGAAGATTGCTTGACTTTTTGTTCAAGATACCTACATGATGGTGTGAAGACGTGATTTAGTAGGTACCAAACTGAAGATGAGGAATCCATTCTAAATTTATCCCCTATATTCCCTAAGAATGGTCATCCAATTGTAAGTGAGAATAAAACAAATTGCACTTTTTTGATGGATGTAAAGTTATGTTATGAAGCACATCGATATGTCCTTTTTAACACGGGAGATGAAGAAGTGGAAAAGTTCATTGAGTAAGATATTTAACCATTAAACTTCATTCGCTTATTTATGATAAGGTACATAAACATCTATTTATAATGACCTAGTAATAATATTTTCAATATTCTTGATTGCAGGGAACATAAAAACTCATTGAGTAGTCATACTAGATCTAATGCATGTGTAAGAGCAAGAAATCATAGTCGTGAATTCAGCAGTTGGTTTGAAAAGAAAGTTAAAAATGTTGAAGTATCCCATCATTTAAAATGGCTATCTAAGGGGCCTAATATGGTGGCCAAGAGATATAGCGCATATTTCATCAATGGATATCAATTTCATACAAAAGATCGGGATGCCTCACGCAAGACTCAGAATAGTGGAGTAGCTTTATCATCAACAACTGATAGTTTTGCTAGTGCTAGGGACCAAAATCCCATAGATGGAGTGGTGGTTTATTATGGAGTCATTCGAGATATCATTGAGATTGATAACTATGGTTGTTTTAGTGTTGTCCTGTTTAAATGTGATTGGCATCAGAATGAAGTAGATAAGTATGGGTTAACTCGGGTATACTTCAACAAGTTATGCAGTCAAGATGATCCTTTTGTGTTGGCATCACAAGTTTATCAAGTTTTTTATGTTGTGGATCCAATTGAGAAAGATGTTTATTATGCAAGGAATAAAGTCCCTGTTGATTTGTATGATCTAGAGGAAGAGAATTTCCCTAATATAGGAGAAACATATCGGAGGAAGCCTAATGATAAAATTGGTCCCTTAACTAGATTAGATGAGGGTGACTTTAGATAGGTATGAGAAGATGGAGCTGTTGTTGTTGTTGATATTCCATCTACTGAAGAAAATTCAAAAGATATAGTTGTGGAAACATCAAAAGACGAGGATGAGTTTGACGATACTGTTTGGGATTGGATGGAGGCAGATGATTAAACAAAAAAGTTCTTTTGAATATATGCTCATCATTAGTTTCATTTTTTTTGTGAGTGTCAAATTTTATTTTCATATGTATTTTATATCCATGCTTGTTTACAAAGTTGATCACTTTAATTCTCAATATATAGAGAACATTACGTCTCAATATCTTACTTTAATCTTTATTTTTTGACAATTTGTTGTTTGTAGTAAGATTTTTTTTCTTGATTTGTATTATTGTGTTGTTTGTAGTTAGATGTTGTTGTTTTTAGTTAGATGGTGTTGTTATTCAGTTTCTGTGTATCGAAATGGCAAAATCTGTATGAGTTCCAAGAGGAATTGGGTGATCTGATGGTACTTTAGGGGTTGTTTGGTTTGAAAATATTGGTTTTGGATGAGTTGTATCTAAATAGAGTAGAATTAGTGCAAAAGATTTATATAATCAACCTGAATTTTGGGATTTATGCTTCTGTTTAATACATTGGATGAGTGAAATTTTACGCTCTTTGTTCTTTCAAGATTGGTGCTTTTGTCTAATGTCTACCACTACGATTATATTTCAGGATTTCCACCATGTTACAGTGACTCTGTTAGGAAAATCACACCTGGATTGCCTCTTTTGTTGTACAACTACTCAGCTCATCAGTTTCACAGAGTTTTTAAGGTCTGTATCTCTACACTATTTGCATTACATGGTTGAATGTAAATGGATGAATTTTGTATTACTACTATCACACTGTTCTCCTTTTTTATTCATCGAGCTAATGCTTAAACTGCTACAGGTTGCTAGCTTTGGTGGCTCAAACATTGGTCTGTCTGCCTGGACAAGAACCCTTGTGAATCTTGCTTTCCTGCTCAGGTGAGAAAGTTATTTAGCATATTATTTTCGTAATTTTATGTGACCAGGATTAGGAGGGACAATGTTGAAAATGTTACTTCTTCTATGATGTGTATACAAGATATGATAAGCAAAATTATTGTCTTATGCCAATCCAATCCAATGTGAATAGCATAGCCTCAACATTTGCACCCATATATAAAAGTATTGGTCACTGAGAACACCCATAATTCAATTAGAATTTAGATTCGGTATTTGAAGTTCTTCTTCTGAGAACACTGTTGGAAGTTCTGTTACAGGATGAATATCTAATTGTTTCAGGTGGTTAAGCGTACCGAGAAGTCATTCATTAAAGTACCCATTTTTTTTATTGCATTCTCATATCTTACTTTGGCTGTTTTGCCATTCTGCATAACTTTTGCAGTCGTTTGGGAAGTGTTGGTCAAGACATACTTGTAAGGATCATTTCTTTTTGTTTTCTTTTTTTAATCAATAATAAGTGTCGCAGTACTAATCGAATCAGTCATTGCCAAAATGGAACCAGATACAACTAGTGCTTTCACTAAATATGGAAACATTTCTGCCATCTTAAATGCCACCATTCCTTCATAACTGAATACAACAACTATGCACTTCTCCACTCCCAGTTTCCTTAAACCTTTCCCTAAACACTCCGCTTGAAATCCCGGTGATCGGTTTGACTTATCTGTTATTGAACCCCCAAATAAAAGTAAGTCAGGTACATAAACAGAGTATTTTTTAGTTAATGCACCTATTTGAAATTTCCATGTGACAGTTCCCTCACCAGCGAAGCCATGGATTAGTACGACTATGGGTTTGTTCGGGTCAGGTTTGGTTGTGGATTCAAGGGAAATGGCACATTCAGGGAAAAATGGCTTCTTCTCACGTCTTAATGGACATTCCAATTATATGTATGGTCATTAATACATTATTAGTTCTGATATCTTTAACACCTAAGCCGAGACAATTGCATTATATTCCCACGATAGTTATTGGTCTGTTACAATCACTATTCCAATATCACTTTTAGCAAGCCCTTTGGTAGATTTTGATATGCTTCTAAATTTGATAGCTTGTCAATGAATATATGCCACACTGCTTGTGAAGAAAATTTACTCTTACTACGATAACCAAAAAAGACACTGTTATGTCTTAAAATTTGTCATGTAAAGGGCAGTTCTTGGTAGAATTACTGGTACATTAATTTGGGTCTAATTTTTGAATATGGAAGGTAATTTGGTAACCAGCTTGACATTACATTTTTTCTCTTGATCTTACAGAGACTTAAAGAATCATGAATAAGCAAGGGTGTTCGAGAAATCATCAGAAAGCTAAAAACTTTCTTTCAGTTGGATCACTAGCAGCTCTACGAAACAAACAAATACTAGAACACAAGAAGAAGAAGAACACAGGATGCATAAATGCAAAGAAAAAGAATCAAAAGCAAAAGGAGAAGGCAAACATCATTCCACATATATCTCAAGTACAATAACAAGTGTAACAAGTGCCAACTATATCTTAGGTATCAGAACAAGTGCAATAGGTGTGTCCGAATTTCACCTCTCTTGCATCACCAACACCAGTAGAGGAGCAAGTGCGACAAGAATTTCCAGACTCCACCATTCGTGCATTACAACCCATAATTGAATGAGTCCGGCAAGCTCAGTCATAACTTCCAAATTTACAAGAAAATGAACAATCTGGAGAAGGCAAGAATATATATATATATATATATATATATATTTTAGTTCATACTATTTCAAAAATTATATGCATTTTAGTAATTTTATTGTTGATCTTATTGCATGCCCTTCAACTAATAAAAGAAAAAGAGGATGGAATGACCGTCAACTAATACTGCTAAATGAGTTGAACCAGCCTATTGGTCCAACTAAAGCTGTGGTCACTGAATTTTCTAGCTTTTTTGTCACATTGGCAAGGAGCGGGACATTTTGTCCTCTTAATCTCAGTTTGACAAAGTTGAAGACACACGATGATATGTGGAGCTATATTCAGGTTCTAAGTTCTCAATATTTTGATTTCTACTTGAATGATTTTCACAATTTTTACACTAACCCAATTCAACCAAATTATAGGAGAAATATGACATTTCTAACAACGGGAAAGAATGGGTTATGAGATCAATTGATGCAGCATTTAGAGGGTATAGGTCCAGATTCAAGAAAGATCACTTTTATGCGTACACCAATGATGAAATTCGAAGGGCAAAAAGGCCTACATCTGTTCTAGAACTTGTATTTGAGGATCTCCTTGAGTATTGGAATTTAGAAGAAGCAAAGGTATGATATCAATATGGACAACTGTTATATTATTGTTAGAATGCATTTATTATTGAATTTATCACACCTGATCTTTCTTTTTACGCTGTTCTTTCTTTCGATATAACGCATAAAATTCTATATGATTAAACCTTCACTACTTCGATCTTTTTATTAAAAACTTATTCATAAATACTGACTTGCAGGATACTTCCAAGACTAACAAAGAAAATAGAAAAAAGCTTAAGTATCCGCACACTATGGGCAAAATAAGTTTTGCTTTAATCCGCGAGGTTGGTGTTTTCTCATATTGTTACTATGAACTTGTTGAGTTTACTTGATAATATTTTAATGCTTACTTGCATGTAACTAGGAAAAAAAGAAGGAAAATTCTAATGCTATGTCGAATAAGAAATTCTTTGTGGCTATTAGAAGGAGGAAACCTGATCGAGTATATCAGGACACATCTGAAGAGATTGCAAATAAAATAGTATGAAATTTTCTATTTCAAAATTGATTAAGATCATTGTTTTCTTAATTATTGAATCAACTTAATTTACTTGCTCTTGGATTTGATGTGTAGGATGAAATAGAGAGAGTAGAGACTCAAGAAAGTGAATATGGTACTTAATCAACTGATGCATTCACAACAGTTATGGGGCTTGATCATCCTGGTCGAGTAAGACTACTCGGACACGGGGTTACTAAGACTTTTTTGAAATAGAAAGCAAATAATTATGGATCCTCTTCAAAAGAAGATGAAATGGTGGAGAAGAGATTAGATGAGCTAAAAGAGAGGATTCAACAAAGAATGAATGCTCAAAGAGATGCCATTGAGCGAGAAGTTACAATGAACATCATAGCACAACTTTGGCTTCTAAATCCAGGATTAACACTTGATCCTAATATGCTAGGATTTAATGTTCATTCGTCATGAGAAGCTCTTTCTAATCAACCAATAAATCGTCCATCTGTTGGTAGTAACAATCAAGGTCAATTTCTATTTTTTGATTTGTTAGTAGTAACAATCTGTTGGTAGAACTTCTATTGCTTTTGGTGTGTGTTTGTTGCTGATTAGATGGTGAAAGTTTGGTATTAGTATTTTGGTATTGTGGGCTGGTATTATTAGTTTGGTATTGTGTCCTGAAAGAATATAAAGATGATCCCTCCCTTTAAGCTTGGGCCAACTGAGAAGTTTCTTTAAGCGGTGCTTGTTATACCTTTTTCATTTAAAAGGTAGATGCTATACTATACATATCAAATTTCTGGATTTGTGTCAGTACTCTACATGTTAACTGGTCTAAGAATAGTTTGTTGCCCATTAATCAAGTGCTGCATTTGCACGTTATGGCTCTAATTCTGGGCTGCCAGATAGAGATACCACTGAAATTTTGCCTTGTGATTGATAGGTCTGATGAATTACCTGAACTTAGTAATGGTGATCAAATACCTGGGCCAGCAGGTATTCATATCTAATTGGAATGTAGAGCTGGATTAGGAGTGGCCTGTTTTTGTTGTGCTCTTGTAAAATCTCTTTAACAGTTAATTGGACTTAACCAGGTAATTATTCCATTAATCCCACCTCCATTAGTCTATTCCAGGTTCTCAGCTGTTATTATATTAATTTTGTTAACCTTTTGGCAGGCTATTTTGTTCCTTTGGCCTTTTTTGGGTATATGATCGACTCTCTTGCTAGTTTTGTACATTTAAATTTCGTAATTGCGAAAGCATTTTGACAAGTTAGAATGCTTCTGCATGGAAAGATCATCGGTGGAAGAGTTAGTTTCCTGTTAGATGGCACGATGTTTAGATATACTCCTGAAGAGCAGCAGTTAGGGTCCATTAATTTGTCCTTTGGTGTTGCTCTTTCACGGGGAGGTTCTTGTTCTTTTCCTTGTAGTCCCGGTCTAAATTACCCAATATTTTTGAAACCAATTTCATCCTAGCTTCATTTCCCAGTCAGCTCTGGTTTTTTGTATCTCATTTTCTCAACGTGACAGATAGTTTTGTCATTGTACTCCAATTGGAAATTTTGACCTATTTTTGAGTCACCAGCGAATTGAAGAGGGAAGTGTTTTTGTGAGTTTTTTTCTCCCCCTCTCCTTTTTCTTAATGGGAAGTAATTCAGAATTTAAATTTCAATAATATTTTTGGTTTCTGAATTTGTGCTGGGAGCTTCATCATCTGACCGTAGCTTATGATCCATTTCCCTTGTTCTTACAGTCTTGGGTAGATGAGCTGTATGTATTCTTAGATCTTCTATTTGCAAACTTATATGTTTCTTTTATTAAATTGTAGAACTATTTGTGTCATTTTCTATATACACATTCGTTCTTTTTCTCCTAAGTTATATTGTAGGAAGATTTAAGAAATTGGGAAAATGGTGCTTAAAAATGTGGCTTATAGTGTATATCTCTATGAAAGAAGATGGAGCATGAAATGTGCTTGGAGAATTATAAATTTCGTCCTCTATAATGATGAACTTGTGACTTCCCTCGGATGTGATTGTGTTTGGCTGCTAATTTTTGACTTGGTCCTTTCAATACAATGTTTGCTGTTTCATCAGCTTGATCTCTACTATGCGTTTATGTATACGGTTCTGAATTTACTAGTGCTTCCTTAAGTCAGTTGTTGATATTATGTAGGCTTTTAGTTTTTTTTTTCAGTGTATTAAAATAAGAAATGGTTATTTCTTCAGTGGGAATCCTCTTTGGCAAAGCATATTGTTGCAGTTCTGTCTTATATCAACGTGTAGATATTACTGATAGCTGAAGTACCAGGCTTGTTCAGTTACGAGCCATTTCTGGACGCAGAAACCAAGTCCTAATTAGTACTTTTGAAAGTGAATTTAGTTGGCTTGGGACCTAGTGAAATTATGTGAATTTGAGAATCACACTTTATGGAAACCTTGCAAAGATTCCAAATTCTGAATATTGCATTATAGTGAAATTATGTGGATTTGAGAATCGCACTTTATGGATTTCAAAGAGCCTTTTTCATCTGTGCTGATTAAGTTCTAGGTGTATAAGGGACATAGAGGCTTTCTTGCTTCTTTCTTGGTGGCAGGATACTATCTCTCCTGCCTGAAACAAAAAATCAAGTTAGACAATTTGAATATCAATAGCGCGGTCCAACTTAGAAGCTGCAAAAGCTCAATAAACATGTAGTTACAGAAAAGAGTAAGCTACAATTTTTGGTGGAAGAGTAAATTCAGATACACTAGAAGAAAAGATACAAGCCTACCACTTTGGGGAGTTTGCTGTTTCAACGAGCTAGACAGTCGAGAGGATTTGCCTCTTCACTAGCTAACTTATACATGGTTTATGTGCTTATTTTGTTGTGGAATAGTCCTTTTTATGATGTTATTTAAGTGCTAATTTATATTATTTGTTCTCCTTTTATAGGTGTTCAAAATGAAGAAAATGATGAAAACATTTACCTTCCTTAAGAAGATTTTTGGGTTATGGATAAATGCTCTAATATCAATAGTTTTGTGTTGAATTTTTTGAAACTTATTGCGACTTGAACTTTCTAGTATGTAAAAACTTAACTAATCATTTGGACTTGATTACATTTTACTTTTGGGTTTAATTTACTAGCTTGTTGCATATTTTTAATTATGAGATTATTAATGAATGATTTTGTTTTGTAATGTGTATATATTGTGTTAAAATTTATTATGTAATACAAATTTACATTAATACAACTATTTATACAAATCGTTTCAATTTAATGACATGTGGCAATTATTGTTGCAATAGATTAATAAACCTTTGCAATAGGTACTCAAAAAGTGTTGCAATAGTACAAAAGTGTCGCAATAGATGTTATTGCAACGGTTTAATGTCGTCGCAATAGATGCTATTGCAACGGTTCAACTTCGTTGCAACAGTATCTATTGCAACGATTTGTAACCGTTGCAATATATTAAAATAGGCGTGGCAATAAGTAATGAAATAGTTGTAATAGGTAGTCAAAAAACGCTGCAATAGAATAACAAAAGCGTCGCAATATATTCTATATCAACGGTTACTAACCATTGCAATAGAATCTATTGCGACGGTTCATAACCGTTGCAATAGATGATAACAGCCGTCTCGATAAGTCAAAAAATAACCGTCGCAATAAGTCCATCTATAGCGACGGCCGTCAGGAACCGTCACCATAGATATACCTATGGCGACGGTTTAGACAACCGTCGCAGAAACCGTTGCCATAGATCTATCGCAACGCCCACCTATCGGACGCTTGCCTAACCGTTGCGATAGGTCTATGACAACGATTTTTTAGTCTATTGCAACGGTTTTGAAACCGTCACCATAGACCTAATTTTGGGTAGTGTACTTTGCCCCAGCTTACACACATACATACATACAAACATACATACATACATACATATATACATACAAACATACATACATACATACATACATACATATGTATACATACAAACATACATACATACATACACACACACACATATAGAGAGAGAGAGAGATTGATCTATCGATAGATAGATAGATAAACCAAACCGATAATACATAAACTAAACAATAGATCGATGCGCATAGCCCTATTGTTTTGTGTTAAATATATACAAATGCTTTTAGAAAAATATTTTCTATTTGCATATTAAAAACAAGAAAATAAGTAAGAAATAATTTGTTTCCTTAAAAATATTTTCCCTCCATATCGAACACACATGTTATCTCATAAAGAAGATGAAAAATGATTCTTTTGTCAGTATCTTTTTAGCCGCATTTATCATACCGAATTCGTTTAGTGTGATTTATATTTCTTGTGTGGTCTGAGTCTCTATTGTACAACAACATACCCAGTATATTCCCACACAATGGGAAGCCCCTATTGCACAGAAATGAAATTACCTAGCGAGAAGAATAACAGTTTCGGTTGAAAAAAAACATTTTATTATCATTCCAATCCACCTCTTACAGCATACTCAAATACAAACTACCACCTCTCAAGCTAAAGCTACTCCCAGCCACACGCTATGAGATTGAATGTCCTCTTTTATGTATATAATCTCCCTATCCATTGTCTATCTTTACAACTAATTCTTCTCTGTATAAAAGTAAAACACCTATATTTACATTCCTCCTGGATCTTTTTGATCTCCTTCCGGGGTCTTGGAACGGCTTGGTTCCATAGAGCTTCATTCCTTGCATGCCATATGTGGTAAATTAGCGCCGCTATCACTTCCCAAATCAATCCTCTACTTATTCTGCCCACTGCATATCTTGCCATTCTCTTCTAGATCCTCTGTAGTTCTTTATTCTGTAGCTTAATCTTCAGCCACTCCAGTGTCCCTTCCAAGCATTTCTGGGAGTAGTTGTATTCAAAGAACAAGTGTTCAATAGTTTCCAGGGCATCATCACACAAGAGACATGTATTTTCTTGACATACCCCCCATTTTGCTAATTTGGTTCTTGTTTGCATTCGGTCGTGTATCACCAGCCAGCTTATATAGCTATGCTTGGGAATATTTGTTTTATACCATACTCCTCTCCACCAAGGCCAGGCATGCTGGACCCCCCATCCTCCACTGATAGACACTCTTGACATTGTATTTTCCCCCTTAGACCAGCCAATCATTTTGGACATAGCCTTACACAAATATATCTCTCATAGCACATATTTTCCTCCATGACCAGCAAGAGTCTGCTGGAGGTTGGTACCTCTTTCAGTTCTCCCCTTTCAAGTACACATGATCAACCTATTTTACCCATAAATTGTCAGCCTTACTTGCTAGATTCCACGCATACTAGCAATAGCAGCCTGATTCCACACATAAAAATTTATGTTTGACAATTACCAAGAGAACACGTGGCTCACATCTTAGCCTCCGTAGTTTTGTGTGCATGTTTTTTTACTGGATACCATTTAATATTGTATAATCATTTATATATGATATATAGCTATGTATCACACATGTATTTATATTCACATAAACTGTTTATATATATATATATATATATATGTGTATTGTATAAATGATGTATAAATATGTACCGATATTATATAAATAGTTATGTATTATATATGTAATATATCGATATTGTATAAAAGATCTGTAATGTACCATATTATATAAAAGAAATAGGTATTGCAATTAATTACTATATCATATATATAATTATGCAATATAGGATAGTAATTCTAAAATTACTTGCACCGTGATTATGACATTATTTTACTAGCACACAATGTAAGATAGATTATAAAATCCCAACAAAATTACAAAGCTTTTCCTCCAACACTATATTAAAAAAATTGATATTAATATTAAAAATAAAAAATTATTCAGGTCTATCAATAATTTAAAATCAGAAACATATTCTATTTTGTATTTCATTAGTTTAATGAAACAAACATTACTACTAATAAAAACATAATTATTAATTGTCCTAGTAAGAAAATAAAAGATAAAAATGAGAAAACAAAACTTGGTAGTTGGTTTGCTAGTGTAAAATAGGAAAAAATAAAAGTACAAAATCATTAGGAGTACAAAACAAGGCAGATAAGTTGGCCTCCGGCTATTTCAAGTAATGTAGGTCGAGTGGCCATTTCCATTTAAGATGTTCGTCCGGTAGCCATTTCAAGTAATAAACCAAAAAGTGAACTAGCTTTTTGTGTAAAAATTTATCAATGGACATTTTGTCTAATTTTTCTTTTTTTCCATAGTTTTAGTTTTAGGAATATACTCAATTAGAGAAATTATTCTGAGAAACGGAAAAATAAAATCTTATTTTTTCTATATCATATTCAAAAACTCATTAAAATTTTCCTTCAAAAGAAAAATATACTATTTCATTTTGAACTAATAAAAAAGTATAAACATGTAATTTGGGAGAAGATTCAGCAATAAAATGGGCAAGGAAGAGCTGATATCTATTGAAAATAACACAAAATAGCAGTCAAGTGTGGATGTTAATGATAACATTTTGATTGCATTTTACTTTACTATTTTTAGTTTTGTAAGATAAGGTTTCAGATTTTTATTTTTTTTTTAAAAGAAAGAAACATGTGAAATTTATTTTATTGGTGTTGGTTGCGTTTGACTCTTTAATTACTTGTATTAACTAATCAATTTGTTTATGTTTTGAACGATTTTAAAAGATTATAGTGAATTTACTATTCTTTTGTTATAAATTTAATTCAAATATATAAAATACAATTTTATTTTTTGATCAGCTTCAAAACTCATAATATTACCAATTCATTCAACAAATAGCTTCAAAAAGAATTATTCAACAACCAAGGCCAAGATTCGGAAACATGCTTGATAGACATCAATTTCAATTTTCAATGGAACAGCAGAGGACAGTTAGAAGCTGTTAGATCATTTTACAAGTTAATCACTGTAATTTCACTGTTATGCTTTCTCTATTCGCACTTTAGGTGATGAAAGTAATTTATTTATAAAAAAGGATGTGATTTGGTTGCATCGACTCACATGAGATGAGCTTATATACACCCATTGTACTCAGCTCTAGGAGCATGTCGAATGAGAAGTTGAGTTTTATCTCCTTTTTCTTATTTTCTTTTTTTTCCTCCTCCTACAAGTTTAGAGTTTAACTGTAGTATCAAAGCAATTTTCTTCTCTGTGGGAGTGAAAGCCATGGCGACGAGCTACAAAAAGTCTTAAGTTGACTGGATCAGATGGCACGACGAAATGATCAGTTGGAATTGATGCACAAACATTCCTTCAAAGAGTTGAAGGTGGTTATGGGAGCAAAGAAAAATCTGCAAAGGGATAAATATATTGACGACTCAAATCCCTCATTGCTGGAGTTATATTCACCAATTATTGTACCAAGAAATTTATCAGGTATATCAAAAATTTCAAAACTACAATCTATTTTCAGTAATCACAATTTGAATTCGAGGACAATTATTGATCATCAACCTCCTAAAATTAGCATGAAGTTGTCTTACTGTTGCTCAGTATACACCTATTTAACATCTTCCTGTGAGCTCCCTTCAATCTCCCAATGGAACAGTACCACAATTGCTGCCTCAGATTGATTAAATTCCAAGACCCCAACCTCAATCTTCCCATAATCCCATCTCCATACTCGAACATACCCCCACTTTTCACAACAAATTACCCCTTACCCAGACCTCCTCCAAAATAACTCTTCTATTTTTGCATTCCAATTCAATCCTATGAATTCTACTTGTGTCCAACAGAATACTTACTTCCATTATTTTACGAATCCCAACTAGTACCAAATCAGCATCCTAGTCCTCATCATAACAATAGCCCTAGTCACAATCAGCCTCGTGATCCCTTACTTTCTAATATCCATAGTAATCAAACTCTTACCAGATTATCAAAAGTTGAGTTTCCCATATTTAATTGGTTAAGGATTCCAAAATTGGTCATATAAGGTGGACATTGGTGAGGTGTTACCCATCAATAAGTGACAGTTACTATAATTCACTTCAATGATTTGGCCTTACAGTGGCATCAAGTCTATATGAACAATAGATCTCATTTATCATTTTCTACTTGGAAAGATTACATAATGACCTTAACTGAGAGGTTTAGGACAGAGCATGAAAACTCTACGATTGAATTCTTCAAGCTTAGGGTGCATTTTTTTTTTTTTTTTTTTAAGATTAAGATGTCTGACAATGAATATCTGAATGATTAAGATGTTGTTTCTAGATCTGAATACTGAATGATTAAGACTGTTTATTTTTTAACATCTGAATGTACGTAATATATTTATTTGTAATAAATATGTAATTCAAATTTTAAAAGTAATAAAATATTATATTATATGAAAAAAATATTAGATAAAACTTAAACATCAAAATTATTATTTGAGTGATAATTAAAATATTTAAAGAGAGTTTTGAACGAATAAATTACGTTTTAAAAAGAGTCTGAATATTATTTGAGTGATAATTAAAATATTTAAAGATAATTAAAATATTAAAAGAGAATTTTGAGGGAATAAATTCTGTTTTAAAAAGTGTCTGAACATAATTTAGACTCTTTTTCATATCTGATTGATTCAGAGGCTTTCAGATATATTAAGAGGCAGTTTATAAAAAAACAAATGCACTTAATGGACTGAAATCTGAACCATTCAGATTAAGATCTCCATTAAGTGCAAACAAATGAGGAGACAGTCAAGGAGTGCGGCTGTTTTTTAGGAATCTTTGATAGGTATATGACTAGACTTAATCTGGATACTTATCATGTCATTAGTATCTTCTTGAATGTTGAAGCCAGAATTGAGAGATGTAAAAATTCACCACCCTTATTCATTACCCTAAGCTTTTCAACAAGCTAGATTACAAGAATCGGTCTATGCAAATACATCAATCATAATTCTTCCACCGTATTCCCATCTTCTACTCATAACTACCCAACTACTAAATGTCAAGAAATGGACCTAGCTCTGGCTTTGATACCATTTTGAAAATGAACCTTGGGTCTAACTCAACCCCAAAAGCTAGTTTGTAAGGGGAAGATTGCCCAAGTCCATATAAGCAAATCACTAGTCCATTTCCCAATCAATGTAGGACTTTTACCCACTCTAACACCCCCGTCACGCCCAGACCCAACTGGCATTGACGCGTGGACCGGGAACCCAAAATGAAAATAGACCTGACTCTGGTACCATGTCAAGAAATGGACCTATCTCTGGCTTTGATACCATTTCGAATTTTCAGCTGCTTTCTCAAAAGACTATGGTTCTTTTTTATCTGCTTCTTCAATTATAGATGCATTAGCATATTTTGGATTCGATTTTCTGACTTTTGCTGACTTTCTGATTGGAGTTGGTGTTGCTACTCCACTAGGCTCGCCTTCTCACTTGGGTGACGATATGCACCGGTTTGCCATGGATTTTGAGTCACACCTTCTTCAATATTACTGTCATCAGCTGCACTTCCAATGTCATCAACACTTAGCTGGATTTGATGTGAGTCCAATATGTCTTTGAATGTATCTGAATTGGGTAACACTTCCTTATCCGATAACCACCACGAAGAAGCCTCATCAAACACTACATTTTGGGATGTGTAGCATTTCCCAGTTGTTGGATCATAGCATCGCCATCCTTTTCTTTGACCACCATATCCTATAAAAATACACTTAATAGCCTTTTTGTCCATTTTGCTATGTAAATAGTCAGGTAAAAATACATTGCATACACATGCAAAAATTTTGAAGTAACTAACAGTAGGCTTCATGTTAAATAACTTTTCAAAAGGTGAAAGAAAGAATAACCTTTGTTGAGGAAGCCTATTAATTACAAATGCAGCCGTCTTCATTACTTCTGCCCAAAAACGTCCTGGAACATTTTTTGCATGTAGCATACTACGACATGTTTAAGCCAAGTGCCTATTTTTTCTTTCTGCCATGCCATTTTACCTTGGTGTGTTGGAGCAAGTGAACTGATGGCGTATTCTGCACTCTCGAAGGAAGTTTGAGAACTCATTTGAGGTGTACTCGCCTCCATTATTGGTACGCAGGCAATAAATGTTTCTATCAACCTCAGCTTCAACTTCCTCTTTAAATATTTTGAACTTTGAAAGAGTTTCAGATTTTTCTTTCATAAAATATACCCATACGTACCTTGAAAAATCATCAATGAAAGTCACCATGTTCTTCATTCCACCAATGGAAGCTTGTCTAATAGGTCTAAACACATCAGAGTGTATTAACTCTAATGGTTTATTTGCTTTAAACTTGGATTCTTCATATGGCAATTGATGTGCTTTTCCATACTGACAGCCTTCACACATCGTATTCGTTCTTACTGCAATATTAGAAAGCCCCTTCAACAATGACTTCTTCATCATCACATTTAGATTGGAGTAGTTAACGTGACTTAGCCTCATATGCCATAAATTTGTAGTTTCATTCCTCCTTACCCTGTCTACATATGCAGTTTCAGCTGACAAAACATAAACTGATTCTAATATCTGTCCCTTTATCACTGGCTCTTCTTTAATCTCAAGGTTGCGATATATCTTCACATCTTGTGGGCTAAACAAAATAGAATGATCGGATGATGTTAGTTGTGCTAAAAAAAAAGATTTTTCTTCATACCTGGGAAATGATAAACATTTTGCAATTGTACCTCATTATTACTAGATGCAGGAAAGACACTTGTACTACCAACATGAGCTATGGGCAATTTTGAGTTGTTTTCTATCACCACCACATATTTTCCTTTGTACTCTGACAATTTCTGCAACTTTTCCATATCACCTGCCATATGATTTGAACAACCAGAATCAATAATCCAATCCCTTTTATAGTTAATTTGATTGAATGTTTTGACTATAAAAGTTGTGTCTTCTTCTTCTTCTTTTGTAGCTAGAAGTGCTTCGGCATCCCACTCTTCTTCAGCCTTGGATGTGGCAGTATTGCTTTTTACGCCCTTTTTTCTTGGCCAGCAATCTTTGGCCATGTGTCCCTTCTTTTTACAGTTGAAGCACAACCCTTCAAAAATTTTACCACGGCTTTGACTCTTCGAACCTCCCCCTACACGAGTGCTTCCTTCACCTTTATGATCTTCCATCTCATTGTTATTCTTCTTAGATTCACTGGAACCTGACTGCTAGGAATTTCATCTACCTTTATTGGCGTAAAGTGTTTCCTCTTAACCCTTCTAGGAAGCTCCATCCATTTGCTAACCTAAGGCTTATTGACCAGCTAGCAAATTCTCAAATTCTACAAGCGAAGGCTGAGTTTGCCATCCCTGTATGGCAGGAACAAAGCCTCTATATTTAGACTTTAGACCATGAATAATGATCGGCTTCATTCTTGTCTCTCTAATTGGAGCTTGTGGATCTAATTCTGAAATTTCTCGACATAGCACCTTCACCTTATGGAAGTATTGTGTGATCGTCATGTCACATTGCACTACTGAGAGTAATTCACTCTCTAAGAGCTGGAGCCTAATATCATTTTTATTTAAAAATAGCTTGGCAAGTGTATCCCAGGCTTGTTTTGGGGTAGTGGCATCTCGAATGTTCTCTAAAACATCTTTTTCAACCGTTGTCTTTAGAGCGAACATTGCCTTGCCCGCTTTTATCTTCTATTTCCGCAATATGCCGTTTGTATCTTCTACTTTTGGTTGTGTCACCTCGCTACCATTAACAACCTCCCACAGGTCTTGTCATTGCATGTAAGACATTATGTAAGTTGACCATGTATTGTAATTGTTGCTGTTGAGATTTTTTATTCTGCTGATAGCTTAAAGATTCGACATCATTACGACCGACGTTCTGATACCAATTGTGAACCCAGAACCAACAGAAAGAAAAATTAATTTGCTGGAAGATATTTTATTCAATAGAAGAAAGGCCTTTATATAGGCTTTACAAGAAGTTGAACATTAACCAAACTCTTCCACATTCTCCACTATTTTAGCAATGTTAAAAAAATCTGATTACTGAAAAATAGGAACAAATAACCAACCTACTGAAGACTAGGAATACAAAGTATACTTAGTCAATTATTAAACCACACAAAAAATAAACAAAAACAATGAGCTGGTGTTGGTCTTTTAACACTAAACTTACTTCCTAAATTGAAATTAAAAAAAGCCAATGACCTTTGTTACTTATGTAATGAGAATTATCAGCTTAGACATATGTTCAAGAACAAGGCATTGTTTCTGCTAGAATATTAGGAGGAAGATGTAAAGAAGTTAACAGAAGAAACATTTGAAGAGGCAACAAAGATAATATAAGCTTGTGAAATATTTTTCAATGCTATAACTGGCACTGTGGGCTATATGACCTTAAGAATTATTTGTTACGATTAAAAATGACAATCAAATATCTTGGTGAATAGTGAATCCACTCACAACTTTTTGGATATTGTTGCTTTTAGAATGGGATAGACCATAAAATAAGGCAAACTTATGTGTGTAAGTTTACAAACGGTAAGGTTGTGCAGATTAATCAGTCTTGTGAAGGATTAGAATGGTTGTTACAAGGAATTATTAGGTTTAATTGGTGTGAATAGAAAATGGAGGGACATAACCTTTGAGCAAAAGATATATTGTTTTGGAAAAGGTGTAACTGTTCAGATAGTTGTGTCTATTCCAAAAAAGACATAATGTTTCGAATGAACAGACATGACTCTTCCAAAGGATACACCTTTTAAGTAAACCATTGCCACCTTTCAGAAGAGACATCTGATGGCTATATAAACCTGCTTTCATCCACATGTTTAGAAATGAATGAAAATTTTTTTGAAATAAAAACTCTTCTTGTCTTCAAAACATTCTTTATGATCAATCAAATTGTTGAGTGAGTTCAATGAATCTAATTATTTTAGGTACTACTATAGTTGGATTGAAAGACATTTTATCCTGGGAGGAAGATTCCAAAACCTCAGGTACAGTGAGGGGAATTATTCCTTAAGGACACTCTGTGAAGTCGGGTGATTTGGATTTATATTTCTGTTTCATCATAATTTTTGAAAAAATAAAACACACTTCTTAGAAAGATCACTTTGATCTTGTATTGAGGGTGTTTTTATACTTCATAGTGTTCTTGTTTTAAATTTGAACTAGTGTTGAAGTTGTTGTGCCTAAATACAGATTCTTGTCCCCGAAAACACCATTGAAAAAAAACAATCTTAAGAAATAACCTTCTGCAGAATCTGTATTGCTTGTTTTTGGAGATTAAAGCTTTAAGCTTTCTACTCCGTTTGAACTTAACTAGTGATTCGAAGACGTAAAATCTTCATCACAAGTTAAAGATCATTCAGTTGACTATTCGAAGTCATAAAAACTTCATCGTTAACTAGAAACAAGAAGAAGAGTTTAAAGTTGCTTAAATTTATAAATAATATTTTAAAATACTAAATTTTATTGTCTTATGGTGAAAGAAAAAATGACTAACAAAAGTCAAATGCAAGATGTGGCTACGACTGTGGGGGCAACTAGTATTTTCTCAACAAGTCGAGTAAATGCTCCGCAACCAATGGCACCTGCAGAGAAGCTTGAAAATTTACGGGCATTGACTTTAAGCGATGACATCAAAAGATGTTCTTTTACCTCACCACTCTATGCCTTCAAAGGTTCACTAGTGAGGATGCTCCTGAGGTGCCCGAGGGAACCTCGGACAAAGAGCATTTCATGATTGTAGAGGTTGGAAGCACTCAGACTTCCTTTGTAGGAATTATATCTTGAATGGTCTCCAAGATGACCTCTATAATATTTACAGTGGAACTAAGACATTGAAGGAATTGTGGGGGGCACTAGAATAAAAATATAAGACAGAGGATACGGGAATTAAGAAATTCTTTGTTGCAAGGTTTCTATACTTTATAATGATACATAGCAAATTGGTTGTCTCTCAAGTTAAGGAATTGCAAGTAATCATCCATGATCTCTTAGAAGAAGGTATATCTTTGAAAAATACCTTAGTTGAACAAATTGAAAATGTTCTTAGTACTCACATAAACTGTTTTGTAGGTTTGATTGTGAATGATGCATTTCAAGTAGCAGAGATCATTGAGAAGCTACCACCTATATGGAAAGACTTCAAAAACTACTTGAAGCACAAACGCAAGGAGATGACTGTCGAAGATCTTATTGTCCGACTGTGTATTGAAGAGTATAATAAGGCTACTGAGAGAAGGTCAAAAGGGAATTCTACAATTAATGGAGCACATATTATAGAAGATGACCAAAACAATTCTAAGAAAAGGAAGAAAGTTGAACAAGGAAGCAATCAAACCAAGAAGAAATCCAAGGAAAAGTGCTTCAACTTTGGCAAAATTGGCCATAAGTCCACGGATTGTCGTACCCCTAAGAAAGGCAAGAAAAAGGACCAAGCTAATATGGTTGAGTCCAATAATGAATGTGATGATCTGTGAACGATGTTCTCAGAATGCAACTTGGTGGGGAATCCTTGCGAATGGTGGATGGATTCTGGTGCCACCCACCATGTGTGTGCCAACAAAGAGTTGTTTTCATCATTCGCTCTGGCTCAAGTAGAAGAAATGATCTACATGGCTAACTCTGTTACGGCTACGGTAGAAGAAACAGGAAAATGGGCTTGAAAATGACTTTAGGAAAGGTCTTGACATTTAACAATGTCATGTATGTTTTGGAGTTACGTAGGAACTTGATTTTTGTTTCACTTTTAGACTATAACAAATTCAAATGTGTAACCATTTCTGAAAAAATTGTAATTAGCAAAGAAGAAGTACATGTAGGAAAAGGCTATCTCACCAAGGGCCTTTATAAGATGAATGTAATGAATGTTGAAATCAATAAAAGTTCAAATTCTTCTTACTTGCTTGAGTCTTATAATTTGTGGCATGAACGTTTGGGCCATGTTAATTACAAAAAGTTATGAAAACTAATTAACTTAGAGGTTTTGCCAAACTTTGAGTGCAATAAATCAAAGTGTCAAACGTGTGTGGAATCAAAGTATGCAAAGCATCCTTATAAGTCCGTTGAAAGAAATTCCAATCCTTTAGACTTAGTACACACTAACATTTGTGACATGAAGTCAACACCATCACGTGGTGGGAAAAAGTATTTCATAACTTTTATTAATGATTGCACTAGATATTGTTATGTCTACTGCTAAATAGTAAGGGTAAAACAATATATGCATTTAGGAAATACAAAACTGAAGTAGAAAATCAGTTAGAAAAAGATAAAAATGATAAAAAGTGATAGAGGCAGAGAATATGAATCTCCTTTCGCCGAAGTATGTGTAGAGAATGGAATTATCCATCAAACTACGACCCCGTAGTCACCTCAATCTAATGGAATTGCGGAAAGGAAAAACCGAACTTTAAAGAAAATGATGAATGCCTTACTTATAAGTTTTGATTTACCGTAAAACTTCTAGAGGGAGTCTATCCTTACAGCCAATCGTATACTCAATAGAGTTTCCCATAGTAAGACACAATCAATTCCTTATGAAAAATGGAAAGAAAGGAAACCCAACTTGAAATATTTCAAAGTATGGGGGTGTCTAGCAAAGGTCCAAGTTCCTATGCCTAAAAGGGTTAAGATAGGACCTAAGACTGTGGACTGCATTTTCATAGGATATGCTAAAAGCAGTAAAGCATGTCGGTTTTTGGTTCATAAATCCAAACATCTGGATATAAATGAAAATACGGTAATTAAATCAGATAATGCTGATTCTTTGAAAACATTTATCTGTATAAAATTAGACATGAACAGTCTAGTGAGGGGTCTAAACGACCTTGAGATGAGCCAAGTGAGAA
Organism: Capsicum annuum; assembly: GCF_002878395.1. NCBI lineage: Eukaryota > Viridiplantae > Streptophyta > Magnoliopsida > Solanales > Solanaceae > Capsicum > Capsicum annuum. Next base: position 179,239,278 of record NC_061117.1, on the reverse strand, counting down.
TGTACATAATGAATAAAATCCAAGACGTACTACACATCAAAGAATGTCAACTTCTTTTGGTTTAGATTTTGTAATATTTCTCTTAGAAAATTTGCCTCAAACATTTAAAAAAGCGATGTCGTCTTCACACTCACCCTTTTGGAAAGAGGCAGTCAATAGTGAGATTGATTAAAGCTTAAGCAACCATACATGGGAATTGGTTAATCTTCCTCCAGGAAATAAATCTTTAAGTTCTAAATGGATCTTCAAAAGAAAAATGAAAGCGTATGGTACTATTGACAAATACAAAGCAAGACTTGTAGTAAAAGGCTTCAAGCAAAAAGAAGGCCTTGATTACTTTGATACATACTCGCCAGTAACAAGAATAACATTGATTCAAATGTTAATTGCCTTGGCTGCGGTATATGGTCTTGAAATCCATCACATGGATGTGAAAATCACATTCTTAAATGGACAATTGGAGGAAGAAATTTACATGAAATAACCTGAGGATTTTGTGGTTCCAGGAAAGAAGAATAAGGTGTGTAAAATTATTAAGTCATTGTATGGACTAAAGCAAGCACCTAAACAATCGCATGCAAAGTTTGACCAAACCATGTTGTCAAACGGGTTCAAAATAAATGAATGTGATAATGTGTTTATATTAAAGGCACTCCAAATCACCAAGTCATTGTGTGTTTACATGTAGATGATATGTTGATCATCAGTAGAGACATTTCTGACATAAATGCAATAAAATGAATGCTCGAGAGCAAGTTTGATATGAAAGACCTTGGAGTTGCGGATATGGTCTTAGGTATAAGAATCCATAGAAATCCACAAGGGTTGGCGTTGTCACAGTCTCATTATATTGAAAATGTACTTGACAAATTTAAGTATATGGAATTCGGTATTGCCAAGACTCCATTGGATGTGAGCTTTGCACTTCGAAAGAATGAAGGTGAAAGTGACTCACAATTGGAGTACGCAAGAGTATTGGGATGTTTAATGTATATAATGAATTGTACATGACCAGACATAGCATGTGCTATTAGTAAGTTGAGTCGGTACATAAGTAATCCCAACAAAACTCATTGGATGGCAATGAAAAGAGTTTTGGGGTATCTAAAATACACTCAAAACTATGCCTTGCATTATAATAAATATCCTACCGTACTTGAAGGATATAGTGATGCAAATTGGATCACCGGATCGAACGAAGTAAAATCCATAAGTGGATATGTATTTACTATCGGTGGAGGAGCAGTCTTTTGGAAATCATCCAAACAGACTTGTATTGATCGCTCTACAATGGAATCTGAATTTATCACAGTGGATAAAGTCGGTAAAGAAGCAGAATGACTTCAGAATTTCTTGGAAGATATTCCTTTTTGGCCCAAACCAGTGGTACCAGTATGTATACACTATGATAGCCAAGCGGCAATAGATAGGGCAGGGAGCATGATGTATAATGGTAAATCTCATCACATAAGACGGAGACATAATACTGTTAGAGAACTTCTCTCTACTGGAATTATCACTGTTGACTATGTTAAGTGAAAGGATAATATATCAGATCCACTTAGAAAAGGCCTATCTAGAGAAGAAGTAGAAAGGACATCCAAGGGAATGAGTTTAAGGCCTAGGAAAGTCAGCATGGCGGTAACTCTACCTAGCAGACTGGAGATCCCAAAACCTAGGTTCAAGGAGATCAAACAAAGTTGTGTCTGACAGGTTCAACATTGTCAATTACCCAACCCATTCTTATGATGTAGACAATGTTTAGTAAACAAGGATAAGACTTAAAGTGAAAAGTCTTTTAATGATTATCTAAATTTGGCAGATTTGACCAAATAGTTTAATCTATAGGATTGAACGTTTAGAAATCACCTATGTGAGGGCGAAGTGGAAGCCGCTTCAAGAATAATTTTAGTAAAGGCCTTTGCTCTAAGATCTCATGAATTCGGGACGTGTTCATGGCTGAAAAGAACAAAACCATGAAAACCATAAATGGTAAAAGGCTGGCTATGTTACATGTATTGTCTAGGTGTACATTAAAGCTCGACGGTTCAAAGATATCAAATCTACGGATTGACCGAGTGCATCCGATGCATGTTCATTACGGAAAGTTCAAAGGAAAACTCACTTATCTAGATGCAATCAGTCTTTGCTTGATGATCACATACTTGTCTGTAAAGTTTTAAAAAGAATAGCCATTCCCCATTCATGTGGGGGATTGTTGGGTTTAATTGGTGTGAATGAAAAATGGAGGGAAATAACTTTTGAGCAAAAGACATATTATTTTAGAAAAGGTGTAACTGTTCAGATAGTTGTGTCTGTTCAGAAAAAGACACAATATTTCGAATGAACAGACATGACTCTTCCAAAGGATACACCTTTTAAGTGAACCATTGCCACCTTTCAAAAGAGACCATCAGATGCCTATATAAACCTGCTTTCATCCACAAGTTTAGAAATGAATGAAAAATTTTCTGAAATAAAAACTCTTCTTGTTTTCAAAACATTCTTTGTGATCAATCAAATCGTTGCGTGAGTTCGACGAATCCAAATATTTGAGGTACTACTATAGTTGGATTGAAAGTCATTTTATCCTGGGAGGAAGATTCCAAAACCTCGAGTACAATAAGGGAAATTATTCCTTAAGGACACTATGTAAAGTCGGGGGACTTGACTTTATATTTATGTTTCATCTTAATTTCTGAAAAAATAAAACACACTTCTTAGAAAGATCACTTTGATCTTGTGTTGAGGGTGTTTTTGTACTTCATAGTATTCTTGTTTTAAACTTGAACTAGTGTTGAAGTTGTTGGGCCTAAATACAGATTCCTATACCCAAAAACACCATTGAAAAAAAAACAGGAATAATGTTCAAGGTTGAGTTTTTGTTATTTCCCTTGGTCACTTGTGACATGGTGTTGGGTATTTAATGGTTTTATGAGTTGTGGGTGATATCAATTTTAACTTTAATAAATTGACTATGGAGTTTGAGCGTCTAGGGAAAACGTGCACTGCAGGGAGTAGCTCCTAGTCTGAAGATGATTAGTTCTGATTCTCCGCATAATTTAGAAGGGCAGAGAGCTCTGCTTTTTTTGATTAAATCATGTGAGTGCAAGATCAAAGGATGGAAGACTTAGTATTGCTACCTGCAACAGTCCAACATGTATTGCAAGAGCAAAAGGACATATTTGGGGAGCCTCAAGGATTTTTGCTTTTCAGGGGCAATTTAATTATCATATACTCTTGGTTGAAGGGTCTGAAGCTGTTAACAACATACCATACATGTATGTTCCATTCCAAAAAGATGTAACAGACAAAATGATCCAAAAAAATGTCAGTACATATTTAACATAGCTACAACCTTTTTGCTTCTCTAGTAGTTTTGGTAGGAAAAAATAATGTCAATTGGAGAATGTGTGTAGATCACAATGGCCTTAACCAAATCACCATTAAAGATAAATTTTCTACACCTATTGTTAACTATAAGATAAGCTGGGAGAATCTCAAGTATATTCAAAGACTGATTTGTGATATGGTTATCACCAGATCCAAATGACTCCCAATATTGTACAACATGTTAAACACCTAATTTTTGTCCTCCCAGATTAATTTAATTTTGAGTTTCTTTGATTGCAAATAAAATTACATTTATTTTATCCGAATAAAAAAAATCAAAATAAGCATCTGAGTTAATTTTGTCATTTTAAGTAATGATTGTATATATTCTATTGTTGATACGGGATCGTATAATTTTGTTACTTGCATAATTATTTTACTAAAAATTAGATTTTAATCAAGGGTCATTTCAAAAATTTATTCAAATGGGTAAAATCTTGATTTAAATATAATTTTGTTTTCAAAAATTAATTTATTTGGAAAATATTTATTTGATTTTAGGAAACCAAGAAACTCGGGATTGAATCATCACTTTATTCGTGTTGGATTGTGATTTAATTTAGCCAACTCATTAAAATTGGCCTTAATTGAAATAAATTGACCACAATTGCAATGCAATTGGCCAATTGATTTTCAATTTGACTGAAATTTAAATGGAATTGACTAAACCCCAAATCTAATTGGCCATTTCCTAAATAGTCTAATCTTAATTCTCAATCCCTAATTCTATTACCCACTCCCAGCTAGGGTGCGCATCGGTCAGTTCGGTTCGATTTTATGTGTTATTGATTCGGTTTAGTGATTTTTGGTTTTTAAATATGTAAAACCAATAACCAACCAATAAAATATTTTCTTATCAGTTTCGTTTTATCAATTTTTGGTCCTTAATGGTCGGTTTTCGGTTTAACTAATAAGAAAATACTTATAAAATAGAAATAGTAACAACTAACTTAAAAAAATGAAATCTTAGTTACCGCCAAAATCCTACGCAATGCATTTTAGTTTACAAGAATCTTCAAACTTGAACAGAATATTAGTTAGAAAAAAAAAATTAAATCCTAATTTTTGGAAGCTATAAATTAGTCAAGCTTTTCAATACGATAATAGATGAGCTTTATATTGTGTCTTTGTTGCCCTGAATAGGTTAATACTTTGTGAATCACTGAATTATGAATAAGTAATGCATAATATATATATATATATACACACACACATATTTATCTGTCTGTCTGTCTGTCTGTTTGTCTGTCTGTCTATCTATCTATCTATCTATCTATCTATCTATCTATCTATCTATCTATCTATCTATCTATATAACATAAATAGGGATAAAATAATAACTTAGTGTATCCTTATTGGGTTATCAGTTTAACCGATAATCCAATAAGCTAAAATCAAAATTGAACCGTTTACCCAATAAAATTTTGTATAAAATCAATAAAAAATCATCAACCCAATAACCCAATAACATTTTTATCAGTTCAATTTATTGGTCGGTTTGATTTTTGCACACCCCAACTCCCAGCAACCCAAAAAATCACCGCCCTAGCCCAAAAATTATCCGCCCCATTCCGTTGCAATTTTTCGCCGACCCGACCCAACAACAACAAAAAACCGACCTGGCCCAACCAATTCCAGTAGAAAACAACATAAATATCGACAACAACAACTTCAAGAGTAGCCCATAAACCCTAAATCCCTAAATTTCTTCAGCAGCCTAAATTTTCAACAAATTTAGCGCTCAAATTTGTACATCTCCGCGTGACGAGCATTCATTTTTGTACAAAGGAACTTCCAGATTTTTCCATGCCCCTTTCTCTCATTTGCTCACTGTAAGAGCAAGGATGGAGATGCGTTAATCTCCGTCCATTTCTTGAGATTGCTCGGTAGCCCTTCGATTTGTAGATTGTTTTGGCATTCCACATCGGTTGAACCCGAAAATCATTTCCCAAAATCTCCCTATAAATAATACTATTCCTAGTATTGAGAAGAGGCATTATTCAACAACGAAGAACCCCAAATGTAAGAAATTTTTGCTCAAAGAAAAGTGATTCTGGTGCTAAGAAATTTGATAAGACTCATTTGAGCTTGAATTTATAGGTTAAGAACTCAATTTTATTCTGATTGTGATAGAGAAATTTTGACAAAGAGCTCGTAATTCCAGTTTGCTTCCCTAAAAAAGGTAGACACAACTTTCTTTTATCCAATTCTTTAGTTATTTGTTCGTGTTCTTGTTCTTGTTCTTGTTCTTCTTCCTCTTCTTAATGATTTTTTGTAATCGTAGTTATGGTGGGACTATGTGCTGTAGAAGGCCTTAAAGGCCATAGAATTTTTGTGTGATACACATTGCGATCGTAGTTATAATGGGATTGTGTTCTGTGGAAGGCCTTGAAGGAAATAGGATTTTTGTGTGATACGTATTGCGATGTTAAACTTGAATCCACTGCTTTTCTTTATTCGAACCAATGCTTGTTGGGTCTATTCCACAATTTTCTTTAGTCCTTTTTTAGTTTAGTGCATTGTTGTGACTTAGTATCACTTGCGACATAACTATTCCCGTCCCTAAAAGTCCATATTTCTTTTGGTTCAAAACTGCTAGTTAATATCAAAAGCTCAACAAGTTTCTGATTTTGAAAATATGAGTCTATCAAAAATTAGAATTTTAATGAATTGATAAAATTCAGACTCTAGTCGTGGTCATTCATTTTAGTTATGATTTTCCTTTGATCTTTGGCATAACTTCGGCGTTCCTTCCACTTATGATGTGATTAATTAGTCAATGATTATATCTTCTATGAGCTTCTATGTCCTTCTTTCTTTTTGTCTGTGTTCATATAAATTCTTGTAGGTGTTTCACTCTTAATGTTTCATTCTGGTTGATATTATTTTCTGACAAGTTCACTCTTTTATGAAATCATTCGTATGGAAAAAAATTTGCTTCGTTAGAAGGGACTGATTAAGCATATCGTTTTCTTGTTCTGGTTTGCTTTGTAAAGAATATATTTGATTTTGCTTAAGTTCCTGAAAAGTAGGCAACCTTAAAATAATGTTCATAGTACATTGCCTTTCTCCCAGACTCAATAATTTTGATCACTTTTTCTACTTAAGTTTTGTTTTTTTTTTGTTTAGAAATATATTGCTTCCTTGATAGACAACAACAACAACAAAAATAACAAACCTAGTGTATTCCCATCAATTGAGGTTTGGGGAGGGTAGAATGTACGCAGTCCATACCACTATCTTCAGAGAAGTAGAGGCTGTTTCCGGTAGACCCCCGGTTTAAGATAGAGAAAAGTAGACCAAAGCATAATTAAATAAGAAGCAAGATGGATGGCATAACATGAAAAGGAATAAGACACAATAAAAATAGAACTCAGAGCAATAAGAAATAAAATAAATAAGCACAATAGGAAAAAGAGACCCAAGCCCGCCTGATCGGGCTCCTATCTCTGGACCAAATCCTAGGGTTACTCGCCCGACTCAAACTGAGCTCTTCTAACTACTTACTAAATTGACACACATAACCTAGCCTTCTACCCTTATCCGCGACCTCCACACCTTCCTATCTAGGGTCATGTCCTCAGTAAGCAGAAGTTGCTCTATATCATGTCTAATCACTTCTCTCTAGTACTTCTTTGGCCTACCTCTCCTTCTTCTGAAGCCATCTAACACTAACCTCTCACACCTACGAACTGGGGCATCCGTGCCCCTCCTAATCACATGCCCAAACCATCTCAATCTTCCTTCGTGCATTTTATCCTCCAACGAAGCCACTCCTACCTTCTCTTGGATGTTCTCATTCCTAACTCTATCCCCTCTGGTAAGTCCACACATCCAACGCAATATTATCATTTCCGCTTCATTTATTTTTAAAATATGGGAGTTCTTGACTGGCTAACACTCTGCTCCATATAGCATAACAGGATGGACTGCCACTCTGTAGAATTTACCTTTAAGCTTTAATGGAACCTTCTTGTCACACAAAACTCCCGAGGCGAGCCTTCATTTCATCCAATCTGCTCTAATACGGTTAGAGACATCCTCATCAATCTCACCATTCCCCTGAATCACAGACCCAAGATACTTAAAACTATCCCTCTTCCGGACATCCATAGAATCCAACCTCACCACCACATCGTCCTCCTGCCTTACTTCACTAAACTAGTATTCCATATACTTCGTCTTGGACCTACTCAACTTGAACCCCTTAGATTCAAGGGTTTTCCTCCAAACCTCTAATTTTTCATTCACGCCCACCCGCGTCTCATCAATCAGCACTACATCGTCAGCGAACAACATACACCACGACACCTCCCCTTGAATACTCTATGTCAACACGTCTATCACCAATGCAAACAGGAATGGACTAAGAGTCGAACCTTGGTACAATCCTGTCTCGACCGAAAAATGCTCTGAGTCCCCTCCCGCCGTTCTCACCTGAGTCTTCCCTTTATCTTACATGTCCTTAATAGCTCTAATGTACGCTATCGGGACCCCTTTGGCCTCTAAACATCTCCATAGAACTTCCCTTGGAACTTTGTCATAAGCCTTCCCCAAGTTCATAATATAAAAATGTGTCCTTTCTTTACTATTTTGAGAAGTTCGTTTAAGCAATTTTAGTTTTAATCATTGGTTTGAGCAAATATTAATCTCTCTCTATCTTTTGATATATGTGATATGAATTCGAGTTCATGGGATTCCCTTTCCCGTTATTTTCGATGGGTTATTGAGGCCCAATCTGTCATCAAGTTCGAGCCCCCTCTTCGTGTAAGATGGACTAAAATAATGAAGATCAAGACTATATACAAGGATATAACCCGAAGATATGTTATATATAGGTGTTGAAAGTTGATATACAGATTCAACAAAGCAAAAAAAATAAACGAGAGGAGAAAGCTAGTATAAAGATTTGCAAGCTGATATAAACAATGTGTATATAGCAAAAAACATGAAAAATAAGCTGATAAAAAACTGATATACAATTGAAAAAGCGTCGGAAAAAGTCCATAAAAATAGGCTCAAAAGCTGTGGCCAAATTTGAAATGAGCCAAACAGGGCCCAAAACTTGAACTTCTCTTCTTTATTCATTTATTTGTAAATTCCTATTTAACTTGTTTGTAATTAAACTCTTAAATTCGGTTAAATTTAAATAAATTTTCCTTTGATTTGTTATTTTTATTTTATCTTAGTACTTCTCTTTTTTATTACTTGTCACATAACATATTTTAAAATTAATAAAAAATATTTTCATGTTTACTCTAAAAATGAATCTTTAAGAATAAAAATGACATTATTTTTATTCATGCGACTAATGATTTATTTAGGTTAAAGTAATATTTTTCAACTTCAAAAAACTAATTCTCTCAAAAAATTCAAGTATTTGTAATTCAATTTGGCATTTTAATAAATAGTTATATCTTGTAAAAATGTTGTTTTCTCTTTTTGCTAAAACATGATTTCTTTTCTAAAAAACAACCTTTTCTTTGTCACAAAAAGTGTATTTTTCTCAAATTTTATTAAAATTCAAAATTAGGTTAAATAAATTTTTCTTTAATTTGAATAAACTAATTTTAACTTGATTAAAATGAATGCCATATTTTGTAAATGTATTTCAAGATCTTACAAGAAATTAGCCATGTTTTCAAAATTAGTCAAATCAGTTAATTTGTCTTTTGGCCAATTGTTTTAAATGGATGCTCTTGAGTGCCTTAAAAATCTTCTCAAGGCGTTACTTGAATCCTTATATAGTTTTTCTATTTTAAAGATTTATTTCTATTTTTAAGATTTTGAAATATTTTTAGTTTTTCTTGATATTTCCTTAAAAAATCAAGTGGCGAATTTATATTTTCTTAAATTATTTTAATTTTTTTACAAATTTGGAAATAGTTTAAAAGCTGAGAAACAATGTTTTAACCCTTCGATTCAAAAAGGGATAAAACAGAAATGACCACTCTGCTGGGGATTTTATTAAGATTCTAATCAATTTTTAGATTATTTGACTTTACTTGATTAAATGTGGTAGTTTGCTATTATCTTTGTGATTTATATTTGTTATTTACATTCATGGCATACTTTCTCATTTAATATATAAACTATTTGGGATTTCGCGATTGCCGTGATCCATGTTGATCAATTCCAAATAAAAGTGTTGAAAATAAGACAATTTATTGGTATGTTAGGCATCCGATGACTGTTTGTATCTCAAAACTCTTGTCCACTGGAAGGCGTCCGATGACTGTTTGTATCTAAAAACTCAAGTTGTCCACTTGAAAACCTGATCAAAGACCACCCTAGATACCTAGGATAGAGAGAAATCAAAATCCTTTTTAGGCATGAGCCAAGGACGACCCAATACCTGAGGAGGTATTAGGCCCACTAGAAAAACTTACCTTGCATCTATTAACCACGAGTCAATCATATACGAATCATGTTTATGTGTTAAAGGATGTATATGCCGATTAATCTAAACCTTTATCATTTGAGGTGGAGGAAATGCTAATCTTGTTTGCTTTTGTGTAGGTATGGATCAACCAATCCCCGTAACAAGATTCAATAAGTTGTTCAAGACAGATGATTACTCCAACGAATCATTAAAGTATATGAGTCCTCATAATGCTTACATGATATTTTCCTTTCTTAATCGATATGAAAGTTACAATTATATGAAATATACTAGATCACTAACCGATATTGCATCTGTGAAAGATTCTAGGTTTTGACCCTTAGAAAATTCCTCGAAATTCCATTCTTCGGACCCAATATGACTTATGGGTACGAGCCGTATGTTAGAGTACAAATGGTGGTCCTATTGTATGCTAACTAATATTAGTTGGTGGGATGGTTTTGGTCAATGGAATGGGTATGACTTAGGGGTATGAGTCGTAAGGGTTTGGTACGAGTCATAGTAGGGACATGTATGGTGGCCAGTATTTGATCCTCCTGTTATTTTATTTTTCCAGGGATATGGGTTATGGGTACGGATTGTACGCTGTGGTTACAATATGGTTGGATAAGTTGTATACTAGACAGTTTTTGATCCAAGGGTTTAGGCTTGGATACGGTGGTAGGACCAATCGCATAGAAGGGTACGACTCGTATGGGTCAGTCATATTCCTGTGACGAGGTTTTAAGAAATTTAAGTGGGGGTATTCTGGATATTTTTCTACTTACCCTAACTAGGACCCATGACTTCTAATACACTTTGAAGGTTATTTATCCTATTGTTCTATTTATTAACACTTAAAAACTATTCCAAAACACTCCATAATTCTCTTAAGAGCTTTTGGGGCAATAAGGCTAGGGTTTCATCTTGCGGAGTGCTTTAGGGATTGCTTTGGTAATTTCTTTCCGTCAATTCTTTGGTATAAGGCATGATTCTCTTCTCTCATTATAATTTCAACTAAAGGAATGGTTTATATGATTGATTTCATGGTTTTACTATTTCATGATTATGGTTTTTAACTATTATTTGGGGGTTTTGATATTGAATGCTTGGTTATGGTTTCCTATGGTTTTACTTATGATTTTATATGCATCAAAGGTGGATTTGGACAATTGAATTGCATGGTAATGGTTTAATGGTCTTTGGAATTGGTTTTGGTTATATTATGCCTCCAAGGTGTTTGATAAAAATGCTTATAAAGATATGTTCATTTCATTGACTTCTTTTAATGGAACTCTTACATGTTTCAAACTGGATAAAGGATTTATACATGGTTTAAATGGTTTGGAAAGACTAAAGGCTAAATGGTTATCCTTGTGGAGAACATGGAAGTCTCCCAAGTGGATTTAATATGGTAATTGAAAGGGCACCTAAGGTCCACTTAACCTAAATAGTTTGGCAATGGATATTACTTGTAAGTAAAGGGTGGTATGACGATATCACTAATATTGGCCTTGGTTAATAAATGGTAAATGGATTAATTTGACATGGTTTTAACTGGACATTAATGACAGGGTGTATAGCTAAGCCGTGGAAGGTGGCAGCCCCTAGGGGACCAAAACTAGAAACTCATATTTGCCGATATGAGTGGTATTGATGACCGTGTACATGTGTCACATTTTATATTGGGGGATGTAATAGTCATTCTATGAGATATTCCCTAGTCGTACGGCTACACGTACTGGGGCTTTTTCAATTGGTTAGGATGGCATAGATACACAACTCAGGTATAAAGGTTTTAAATGTATGCTAAACCTAATTCCCTTTCCTAAAACTTATAGATGTATGGTTGTATGCATTATGGATAGTTTTACTTGGTTTATAAATGACATTATTTTATCCTTATATTGAGATTCATACTAGCGGTCACTCGCTAACGCCGTCTAATGGTGTCTGTATACCCATGCTATGCAGGAATCAATCATTCTACTCATTTTATTTAGCACGTGAATTTGATATTAGAATTAAGACTGAAGTTAGTGAGCTTCCATTCTTCCGGGAGGCATCATTTCATGTTATGGATTTCTTTAGACACTTTTTTTTTACTTTGGATATTAGTTTTGGCCATGGTTGGGGCCATGACCTAGTTTAATTTGCTTACTCTTTTGGATAGAGGCTTTGTGGTACTTCTGAGGGTTGGTATGGGCAGGATCGGTAGAGGTATTAGTCTTAGCATTGGTATTGATATTGAGGCTGACATCATTGGACACAATTTCTTACTATTCTATCATATTACATTTTGGGATTGATTTTTATATTATGTTATGGTATTCCATTTGGTTTATGATCTATGGTTTGGTTTGGTATGGTTGAGCGGTTGGTATGGTATGATTGGACTCAGTTGGGTCAGTCACACTTATGACCTTATCCCAAATTCTTAGTGAAAACAATAACGCTATCTTATTATATGTTTGAAATTCAGAGCTCCTAAGGCTAGATATACGTGGTTAGGTTAGGTAACAGGGGGCGGTCCCTGGTCCTGGTTGGACTTGGGATGCCCATTATGATAAAGCCCGAGGTCATGTTGTGTCAAGTTGGTATCAGAGCTAGAATTCATGGTCAACTGGGAAGTCCACAAAGCTGTGTCGAGTAAAGTCTCTTTTAGGGGTATAAAGCGTGCCACACTCGTAAGAGAGAGGTTGTAAAACATTTAGGAATTTTCACTTTCTTGGTATTCTACCTTCAAGCTTGAGTTCTCAATCCTGGAATCTCCTCTAATCCTTGTTTGTCCATCTTTCAAATCATGCCTCCTAGATCTGGAACACAAGGAAATTCTTCTGTCTCATCTAGGGATAATGCTGAAGGGGTACATCCTACGTTTGGAGTACATGTTTGATCTCATGTTCCTATTCCTGATGGTGCTAGAGTTTCTCCTATTCTGACTAGTTCTCCTTACGTATCTTAGGGCAACATGATGAACACAGAATTTTGTCAATCTATCCATATTATTGCCCAATTAGTTGCTGCTCAGGCTGAGTGGGGTGCAGCTGGTGCTTTGTCTACTGAGGCCACAAAGGTCAGTCAATTTATGAAGATTGGTCCTCCAACTTTTACTAGGTCAAAGGTGGAGGAGGATCCATAGGGCTTCTTAGATTAGATGGAAAAGATCTTTTAGGTGATGTAAGCTACTAATGTAGAGGGGTTTCACTCTGCAGCTTATCAGCTTAAGGATGTCGCTTATCAGAGGAAGGGTTATGGGAGGCCTTTTCTACTGCCTTCTTAGACCTGTTCTTTCCTCAAGAGTTTAGAAAATCTAAGATGGAGGAGTTTGTGAACCTCAAGTAGGAGAGGATATCAGTAAAGGAATATTCTTTGAAGTTCCATTAGTTATCAAGGTATGCACCTGATTTGGTGATGATATGATGTCGAAAAAGTTCACTTCTGGGTTGAATAGAGATTTGATTTTGGAGAGCAAGATTGCCTTTTTGATTAAAGATATGAGCATCTCAAGGTTGGCTATTCATATGTAGTAGGTTGAGGATGAGAAAAGGAAGCAGGCAAAGTTTGGGGATAGGTAGGGAAAGAGGAGCAAGTTTTTTGATCAGGGTGGTGCTCAGTTTCAAGGTGGTAGAAATGGTGGCAAGTGGCAGAAAAAAAATGGGGGAGTTCTGGCTTCTTTTCTGCTAGTGCTCCTTATCAGCCGGGAGACAGACGTCATCAAGGTGGTGACAATTCTCGAGTACAGATTGCCTAATCTCAGGCAAGTGAAGGTCAACCAATTTCTTCATATCCTTCTTTTCAGTTCTGTGGTCATCCTTACTGGGGCTATTGTGAGGAACGATAGGACAAATTCTTCAAGTGTGGTCAAGTAGGCCATCGACTCAGGGATTGTCCAGTCAATAAGGTTGCTACGGGGAAGAATAAGATTCCTGTGGCTTCATCTTCTGTTTCTATACCTGGTGGGGTGGCAGCTGCTTCTGTTACTATTCCTGGTTCTAATATTGGCCAAAATAGGTTGTATGCTTTGGCGTCCCGACAGGAATTCAAAGCATCACCTGATGTCATTACTAGTACGTTACAACTCTTTTTTCATGATATATATTGTTTGCTTAATTTGGGGTCCACTCTTTCATATGTGACTCCATATATGGCTATGTCTTTTGGTTTCAATTCGAAAGTTATCTTGGATCTTTTTTCTATTTCTACCATGATAGGTGACTCAGTTATTGCTAAGAGAGTCTATAGGGGGTGTGTGGTATCTGTTGGTAGTAGGCAGACCTTGGTGGATCTATTTGAGTTGGATATGGTAGATTTTGTTGTAATTATAGGTATGGATTGGTTGTATTCTTGTTATGCATCCATAGATTATTGGACTCATAGGGTTTCTTTAAGTTCCCTAGTCAACAGGTTATAGAATAGGAAGGTAGTTTCTTAGCTCCTAAGGGGAGGTTTATTTCTTATCTTAGAGCTCAGAGGTTAATCTCCAAAGGTTGTCTTTATTACTTGGTTTGGGTTAAAGATTCTAACTCAGACGATTCCTCTTTGTCTTCGGTCCCAGTGGTTAATGAGTATTCAGAGGTCTTTCCGGTTGATCTTCCTGGTGTTCCTCCGGATAGGGAAATAGAGTTTGGTATTGATTTACTTCCGGACACTCATCTAATTTCTATTTCTCTATATAGAATGGCTCAGGTTGAGTTGAGGGAACTTAAAGAGAAACTTAAGGATCTTATGGATAAGGGGTTTATTCATCCTAGTGTTTCTCCATGGGGAGCACCGGTGTTGTTTGTGCGCAAGAAGGATGGACCCCTTTGGATGTGGTTTTACTACAGGCAGTTGAACAAGGTGATGGTCAAGAGCAAGTATCCTCTTCCTCGCATAGATGATTTATTTGACTAGTTAAGGGTGCCAAGTTTTTTTTTTAAGATAGATCTTTGGTCTGGGTACCATCAGCTTAAGACTAGGAAAGTGGATATCCCTAAGATGACTTTTTGTACTTGGCATAGGCATTTTGAGTTCCTGGTGATGTCATTTGGGTTGACTAATGCTCCAATAGCATTTATGGACTTGATGAATGAGGTGTTTAGGTAGTATTTGGATCTCTTCATCATTGTGTTTATTGATGAAATTTTGGTTTATTTGAATAATGAGGTAGATCATGCTAATCACCTCCGTGTGGCATTGCAGACCTTAAAGGAACAACAATTGTATGTTAAGTTCTCTAAGTGTGAGTTTTGGTTGAATGCTGTGACATTCTTGGGCTATATTTTTTCTAGTGAAGGGATCATGGTGGATCCGCAGAAGGTTGCTATGGTGAAGAGGTTGCCTAGGCCCACGACTCCATCTAATATTCGAAGCTTCTTAGGTTTAGCCGAGTATTATAGGCGATTTGTGGAAAGATTTTCTTCAATAATTGCTCCTTTGACTAAGTTGATTTCTTCGTTGGATACTTGTGGAGGGAGTTTTGAGAGGTTGAAGGATAAGTTGACTTTGGCTCCAATCTTGACTTGTTTGGAAGCCAATAATGGGTTTGTGGTTTAATATGATGTATCTTGGGTAGGGCTTTGTTGTGTTTTGATGCAGGATAGGAAGGTGATTGCCTATTTTTCCAGGCAGTTGAAGGTATATGAGAGAAATAATCCTACTCATGATTTAGAGTTGTTGGCGATTGGGTTTGCTTTAAAAATATAGCAGTATTATTTGTATAGTGTTCACGTGGATATTTTTTCTGCTCATAAAAGTCTTCAGTACATGTTCACTAAAAAAGAGCTTAATCTCAGGCAAATAAGGTGACTTGAGCTTCTCAAGGATTATGAAATGAGCCTTCACTACCACTCCTGTAAGACTAATATGGTTACTGATGCTCTTAGCAGGTTATCCATGGGAAGTTTAGCTCACGTAGAGAAAGGCAAGCGGGAATTAGTAAAGGATATTCACCACTTGGCTAATGTTAAAGTTCGTCTCTTAGACTCTAAGGATAGTGGTGTGATGGTGCAAGAAGTGGTTGGATCATCTCTTGGTGTGGAGAATAAAGAGAAGCAAATGTTGGATCCTGTCTTGATGATAATCAAGGGTGATGTTGGTGGGCATAAGGTAGTGGTGTTTGAGATCAATGGTGATGGTACTTTACGGTACCAAGAGAGGTTGTGTGTTCCTGATATGGATGAACTATGACAAAAGGTTTTGGTTGAGGCACATGCGCGCAATGTTGTTAATCTCGCTTGACTAAGATGTATCATAATCTCAAGGAGATCTACTAGTGGAATAGCATGAAGAGGGATGTGCCTGATTTTGTAGGCAAGTGTATGGTGTGCCAACAGGTTAAGGTTGAGCACATGAGGCCAGGAGGATTATATCAAGAAATTGATTTACCTGAATGGAAGTGGGAAGTGATCTATATAGACTTTGTTACCGGTCTTCCTCGGTCTCAAAATTAGTATGATTTTAGTTGGGTCATTGTGGATAAGATGACAAAGCATGCACATTTTTTGCCAGTGCGGATTACCTTTTTGGTGGAAGATTATAGGAGGTTGTATCTTCAGGAGATTTTGAAGCTGCATGGGGTGCCTATTTCAATTATATCTGATCGTGGTACGCAGTTTACGTCTCATTTTAGGTGGTCTTTCCAGAAAGGGTTAGGGACTAAGGTTAGTCTGAGTACTGCTTTTTATCCACTGTTGGATAGGAAAGTGGAGAGAACTATTCAGATATTAGAGAATATGATTCGGTCCTGCGTGATTGACTTTGGTGGCAATTGGATTGAGCATCTACCTTTGGTAGAGTTTGCTTACAAAAATAGCTATCATTTGAGTATTAGTATAGCTCCTTTGGAGACATTATTTGGTAGGAGATGTAGATCTCCAATTGGATGGTTTAAGCTTAGAGAAACGGACATATTTGGTCTGGATTTGGTTCATCAGGCGATGGAGAAGGTCAAGGTAATTCAGGATAGGCTTAAAGCTGCCCAAAGTTGCCAAAAGTCCTATGTAGATGTTAAGCGTAGAGACTTAGAGTTTGAGGTCGGGGATAGGATGTTCCTCAAGGTGTCCCACAAGGGAGTGGTGCAGTTTGGCAAAAAGGGGAAACTCAATCCTCAGTTTATTGGTCCTTATGTGATTTTGCGGTGAGTTGGCAATGTTTCTTATGAGTTGGAGTTGCCATCTATCTTATGTTTGGTTCATCTGGTCTTTCATATTTCTATGTTGAGGAAGTGTCTTGATGATACTTCTTTGGTTGTTCCTTTGGAATGATTGGGTATTTTGGATTCTCTATCTTATGAAGAGATCCCGATTGAGATATTAGATAGGCAAGTTCGTCGGTTGCGGGCCAAGGATGTGGTTTTGGTTAAAGTTCTATGGCAGATCCATAAGGTGGAAGAAGCTACTTGGGAAGTGGAAGAGGACATGAAGTCCATGTATCTGCATTTATTTTCTGCTCCTGGGATTCATGCAGAAGGTATGTGTCTTGAACACATTTTTATTTTTTGAGTTTGTTAAAGGAAAGATAAATATCTTTGCTTCTTTGTTTTCAAACTCTGTGTGTGGTTACCCCTACTTTGTTTATGATTCGAGGATGAATATCCCTAGTGGGGGAGACTGAAACATCCTTGGTTTATACCCTTAGAAAATTCCCAAGAATTCCATTCTCCAGGCCTAATATGACTCATGGATACGAGCCGTATGTTGGGGTACGAGTGGTATGGTCCTTTCGTATGCTGACCAGTATTAGTTGGTGGGATGGTTTTGGTCACTAGAATAGGTATGACTTAGGGGTATGAGTCGTAAGGTTTTGGTATGAGTTATAGTAGGGACTCGTATGATGGGTAGTGTTTGATCTTCCTGGTATTTCATTTTTCTAGGTTTATGGGTTATGGGTATGGATCATAGACTGTGTTTGATACAATGGTTGAGGCTTACTCGTATAGAAGGGTATGACTCGTATGGGTCACTCGTATCCCTGTGATGAGTTTTTAAGGGATTTAAGTGGGGGTATTTTGGATATTTCCCTACTTACCCTAACTAGGACCCACAACTGCTAATACACTTTGGAGGCTATTGACCCTATTATTCTATTCATTAATACTTAGAAACTATTTCAAAACACTCCATATTTCTCTCAAGAGCTTTTGGGGCAAGAAGGCTACGGTTTCATCTTGCGGATTGCTTTGGGAATTGCTTTGGTGATTTCTTTCCATCAATTCTTCGCTATAAGGCTTGATTCTCATCCCTAATTGTAATTTCAACTAAAGTCATGGTTTATATGATTGATTTCATGATTATGGTTTTCAACTATTATTTGGGGGTTTTGTTATTGAATGCATGGTTATGGTTTCATATGATTTTACTTATGCTTTTCTATGCATCAGTGGTGGATTTTGACAATTGGATTGCATGGTAATGGATTAATAATCTTTGAAATTTGTTTTTATTATATTATGCCCTCAAGGTGTTTGATAAAATGCTTATAAAGATATGTTCATTGCATTGACTTATTTTAATGGAACGCATGCATGTTTTAAAATAGATAAAAGGATTTATACATGGTTTAAATGGTTTAGAAAGGCTGTAGTCTAAATGGTTATGCATGTGGAGAACATGAAAGTCTCCCAAGTGGATTTAATATGGTAATTTGAAGGACACCTAAGGTCCCCTTAACCTAAATAGTTTGGCTATGGATACTATTTGCAAGTAAGGGGTGGTATGACGATACCACTAATATTGACTTTTGTTAATAAATGGTAAATGGATTGTTTGTACATGATTTTAATTGGGCATTAATGGTATGGTGTGTATCTAAGCTGTAAAAAGTGGCTATCCTGGGAGAACCAAAACTGAAAACTCATACTTGCCAATATGAGGGGTATTGATGACCGTTTGCGTGTGTCATATTTTATTTTGGGGATGTACTAGTCATCCCATGGGATATTTCTTGGTTCTGCGGCTACACACACGGGGCCTTTTCAGTAAGGGGAGCTAAACCCATATGACCCTTGGGTGGTTAGTACGATAAAGCTACACAACCCGGATATAAAGATTTTAAATGCATGCTAAACCCAGTTCTGTTATCCAACACTTATATATGTATGGTTCTATGCATTATGGATGGTTTTACTTGGTTTTATGATTGATATTATTTTATCCTTATCTTGAGATTCATGCTAGCAGTCACTTACTAACACCGTCTACTGGTTGCTGTATACCCACGCTATGTAGGAACTAACCATTCTACTCCCCTTGTTTAGTATGTAGATTCAATATCAATATTTGGACTGAAGTAGTGAGCTTCCATCCTTTTAGGAGGCATCATTTCATGTTATGTATTTCTTTAAACACTTTTCTTTTACTTTGGATATTAGTTTTGGCCATGGTTGAGGGCATGTCCTAACCGAATTTGTTTACTCTTTTTGATAGAGGCTTTATGTTAATTTTGGGTGTTGGTATGGGTGGAATCGGTAGAGGTGTTAGTCTTAGCATTGGTATTAATATTAAGGCTGGCATCATCAACCATGATTTCTAACTTTTCCATCATATTGCATTTTGGGATTGATTTTCATATTATGTTCTGTTATTCCCTTTGGTTTAAGTATCTTTTATATGCATTAATGGTGGTTTTGGATAATTTGATTAAGTGGGAATGGTTCATTGGTAATTGGAATTGGTTTTGATCATATTATTCCCCAAATGTATTTGACAAAATGCTTATAAAGATATGTTCATTGGATTGACTTCTTTTAAAGGAACTCTTGCATGTTTTAAACTTGGTAAATAAATTATGCATGGTTTAAATGGTTTGGAAAGGCTAAAGTCCAATTGGTTATGCTTTTGGGGAACATGGAAGTCTCCTAAGTGGTTTAATATGTAAATAAAAGGGCACTTGAAAGTCCCCTTAAACCTATAAATGGTTGGCTATGGATGATACTTGCAAGTAAGGGTTGGTATGACGATTCCAATATCAGTGGCCTTAGTTAATAAATGCATAATGGTTTGGTTATTTAGAAATTGGTTTTAATTGGGTAATAATGCGGGGATATGTAGCCAAGCTATGGAAGTTGAAGGTCACGGGGGTACCAAAATTGGAAACTCATATTTGGCATTATGAGGCTGGTCTTGGTGACCGTGTGCATGATGTCACATTTTATTTTGGGGATGTACTAGTCATCTCATGGGATACTTTCCTAGTCGTGCGTTTACACGTACTGGGGCCCTTTTAGCAGGAAGAGCTTAGCCCATGAGTGGTTTAGGCCGGCAAAGCTACACAACCCATGTAAAGGTTTTAAAGACATACTAAACTCGATCCCATTACCCAGCATGGTTATATATATTTGTATGATTGTGTGCATATGGATAGTTTTACTTGGTTTTAAAAATGGCATTATGTTATCTTGATCCTGAGTGCATGCTAGTGTTCGCCCACTAACCTCATCTACTAGCGGCTATATACCCATACTATGTAGGAATCGACCATTCTACTTCTCCTGCTTAGTGATCAGATTTAGGGACAGTCGATATTGGATTGAAGTGGTGAGCTTCCATAGTTCGAAAGATATCTACGTCATGTCATGGGTTACTTTACATATCTCTTGTCTTTTATTGATTTTTTTTTTTGGCTATTGTCGGGGGCATGTCTTGACTAGGTACTCTTTGGTTGGTCTAGAGGCTTTGTATGGACAACTATAGACTTGGGTATGGTATGTATGGTTTATGTTATATATACGTACGTTGAATTATTACAATTGGTTTTGGTTATTGGTTTTCACATTGGTTTGGTTGGTTATTGGGTAGTTGGACTTGATTGGGTTGGTCTTGGTTATAAACTTATCTTAGATTCACCACATGGTTGGGTACGCTATCTTTTTATATGTTTGGATTTCATCCAACTCAAGTTATGGGTTTGGTGGTTGGGTTGGGTAACAAGGACAATTTTCGATCTTGGTGGGACTTGGGATTGCCCATTACGACAAGGCCCTGGTTCAGGGCATATCAAGTTTGTAGCAGAACTATAGGTTTCGGTATTATGGGTGTCCACAAAGCCGTGTCGAGTAGAGTCTTGCTTATGGGTATGTTGTGCATCACACTTATATTCAGGAGGTTATAAGGTATTTAGGATGTTTCACTTTTTTAGTTATTCTACTTTTGGGCTATGGAGTCTAAGGTCTTGAACTTTTCTCTGAATTTTCTTTGGTTCACTCTTCGGATCAGGCCATCCCAATGATCCAAAAGTTCGTGGGAACTCGTATGTTCTACTAAACAACATAGACGGATCTAGTCCAACTCATGGGGCACAGACCTGGTCATGGGTCGCAACTTTTGTTTTTCCCAGTAGAGCCTAATCCTTATCATCCCATTTTCTTTATATATTTTATGGTTGGTCGCACCGTGGTTGTTGCAAGGTAGGAAGGAAGTAGTATTTTGGTTATGGTCAGTTGGGTCTCATATGCCGGGGATGTTTCATAAGGGTTGTCGCTTGGGCAAATAGAGTATTGGCTACTGTCTCTGGCTTCAATTGTGGTCGGGATTATCTCAATGTTCTTACTATTACTTGAGAGTCTGAGGCATCTTCTGATGCCGACACTGGTATGTTGAGAACTCCTTTCTTTGTAGTGTGTATGGTTTACTTGGTTCGGCGTTCCCTTCCCTTTTGTGACCTTATTTATGGTTGTGTATTTTGGATATGGACCTAGGGTTATTTCAGACTCTTTTCTTCTCTTGTTTCTTTCTCGGTAAATGACTCTTTGGTTGCCAACAGAGTCTATGGGGGAGTGTGGTATCTGTTAGTAGTAAAAGGGTCTTGGTGGATTTGTGTGACTCGAATATGGTGGATTTATATGTTACTCGGGGGAATGGATTGGTTGCACTCGTGATATCTATCATTAGATTGTTGGATCTGTAAAGGCTATCTTTAGGCTCTATGGTGGGTTGGTTATGGAATGCGAAGGTAGTTTTGTTTCCTATCTATTAAGGGACACAATTATGTCATATCTTAGAACTCGGAGGTTGGTTTCAAAAAGGGACATCTTTACTATTTGGCTCGAGTTAGAGATTCTAACCTGAAAGGTCTTTATTTGCATTCGATTTTGGTGATGCATGAATTTCCTGGTGTCTTTTTAGATAACCCTCATGGTGTCTTTCTAATGGAGAGGTTGGTTTAGGGTTGGTCTTTTTTTGGATATTTGTCCAATTTTTTATTCTATCTTCATAGAATAGTTTCAGTGGAGTTAAAGGATCTTAAGGAGAAATTAATGGATCTCTTAGATGAAGGTGTCATTGGTCTTAATGTTCCCCTGTGGAGTGTTTTGTTCTTGCATGCATAAGGGGAATGGTTTTTCTTGGATATGGATAAGTTGTCGGTGGGTGACTAAGGAATTGGCAACGTCCTTCTTGCGAGGTGGACCTTATATGTATATTCCATTCTATATGGGATATTTTGATAGTAGTACATGGTGGTTGGTAGATCCTAGGCGATACTTGATTTTGATAAAAAGGAGTATGATAAGCTCGGGAGTAGCAATGCAGGAGTTGTAGTGGTAAACTGGTAGGTTGGATGAGGTTCATGACTTGGGAATTACAATAGTGAGAAAGTTGTGACTTATAAGTTGGAAGTCTAGGTTGAACCAAGGTACTGGGGATCTAGTCATTCGATAAATTAGATCATGGAGTGTGCATATATCTTTGTCCCTATACTTGTACTTTATTATTGGCATGAAATCGATTAGAAAATTCATGGTTTTAAATGTAAATTTTGACACAATTGAGGGTCTTGACATGATTACTCACTTAATCTATTCTTTCATAAATTATGATACATCATTCATGTTTTATTAATATTTATGAATATTGTGAGATGCATGGGAATGGAAAATGGATTTTGGGGTACTATGGATTCCCAAATTACTTGGTTTTGAACTTGGAAAATATATGCCCTCAAAATGTTTTTGAAATTGCCCTTGAATGAAATTTTGTCATATGGTTTGGCTAGTCGAATCTTTACATTGTATAAATGATTAAGGGGAACATAAATTAGTTTTGGTTGGATCCAAATGCTTTTTGAAAGGCCTTGGTGTCCAAGCTTTGGTTTAAATGGTGTTGGATTAATTAAAAACCTTGGAGTTGATTTGGTCTTGTGGTTTTTACATGTCTATACCTGGCTCTAGGTAGTATTGGAATGAATAATGTTTTAGGTTTCGGAGAACCAAACCTCCCTAGTTTATGTCTTTGATGATACCCATTTGAGCGGAGAATTATGTTCGTTGGTGTAATGGGATAGAGGTTGGTGGTTATCTAGAATTCTCTTTTAGTGTGGGACTTCAAGGAAAGGTCGGGTCACATATTTTAGTGACACTCTTCTATCTCAGTTAAGAGCGTACTCTGCTAGTGTTGCATGTATTCATTTAGTGATTATGCCTAAGGTTCACATGTTGCATTCACCTTATTCCCAAGATATGAGCCTTGACTTTGTGTTAAGTTACTCATGGTTTATGTGGTTGTGTTTCTTTCAGTGTCCAATCTAAGGACTCCTTTAATGGTATGTTTGGCCGGGATGATTCTCCATTATAGTCTAGGTGGTTGTTGTAAAGTATTTCATGCCTATAATGCCGTGTCTTGTCTATGGAATTTAGACTTAGGAGGCATGGGTAACTCTTATAATTTGGTTTCTTAAATGACTCTTCTTGTTCTAGGATGGTAATGGTTTAGGAAGTATGGTGATATGTTGAAACAGGGAAAGTAGAAGTCCCGAAGTGGGGGAGAGTCTAGGGTGACTACTAACAATTGAGGTTTTGGAAGGTAAGGTAAGGTTTTTGTCATAGGAAATGGTTAGGAAAGGAATGGGTGGTGAAAACTTGGTAAGAGTTGAAAAAGGGGCTAGATCTTTTGATGGATAGATCATACCACGGGTATATAAGTCGTAGGCTTGAATGTTGTGATTGGTATATGTACCAGTAGTTATGTTGGATACTTAAGAGGTTTGGAAAGACATAGTTTTATACAAAGCTTTCATGGTTTGACCGTTGTATGGTTTTGGATACTTAATTACAAGATGGTGGTTTTGGTTGTAAAGGTTGGATATGGTTTGTCCATGTCCTTTACTCGCGGTTCCTATATTATAATGGTGATGAAAGCGGAGTAGTGTTACGGGATAGAGGTAAGGAGAAGAAATCGGTGGCCTAAGTTAGCTCCTTTTTAGTTTGGTCTAGGCTTTAAAATGGAAGAAGTGGTGTATAGTCAGACCCAAGCTCTTGTAGTGATATGTCTTGGTAAACTCTTAAGTTGAATTGGACTTTCCCTTGCATGAGACCATTCATTCGGTAATCTAGATATTGTATTGGGGTGAGGTGTGGATGGTTCTTGGTTGGTTGGTTCCTTTAGGTGGTATTGGTATCTTAAATTCTTTGTTCTTTTGGGGAAGTCCCGATGAGGATCTTGGATTGGTAAGTTTGCCGGTTGAAAACAAATAAAGTATGGCTTTGGTAAAGGCTCCATAGTGGTACTAAAGGTTCGAGAAAGTCATTTGGGACGCGGAAGTAGACATGGAGTCCAAGTGTCCATGTTGGTTCTTTTGGAAACTCGTGCGTAGGGTATGTGTTCTTTATCACATCTTGATTTCTAACTTGGTTAAAGGTAAGGAATGGTTCCTCTTGTATCTTCATATTCTAACTTAGTTAGAGGTCTGAATGGAGGTGTTGAGGTGTAAATCGTGTTTCGATGATGTAGTGATCTTCTCACTTTGGTTGTATGTCCTTGCTTTCTATCTTGGTTGAGGGAATGTTTAATAGGTTATATCATGCCTATTCCTATCCTTACCCGACATTCGAGGATGAATGATCCTAGTGGGGGAGAATGAAACACCCTAGGATTTGGATCCTTGCAAAATTTCTCAGGTTTTGGACCATTTTGACTAGGTACGACTCAAGGACACCAATCGTACCCTTGAATACGACTCGTAGTCTGTGTTGAGGGTTTCTCTTACCCTAGGAAGTATGGTTGGCTTGGCTGCTGCCCAAGATATGCCTCACTAGGGTACGAATCATATAGGAGCATACGAGTGGTGTAGTGCAAATCGTATGGTGCATAATCGTCTTGGTCTTGTAGAGTCTGTCCGCGATATGGCTGGTGGATAAGATTGCGGTGTCACTCGTACCTTTAGGTACGAGTTAGGAATGTGGAGTCATATATAAATCAGTAGGTAAAGTTATGTCTACGAGTTTGGGTACCACTCGTACCTTAGGCTACAGGTGGTAAGGGAGAGAGTCGTACCCCTGGACATGATAGGTTTAATTTTTAAGACAAGGTCAGTTTAGACATTTCTTACTCCTAAACCCTTACGTTCTCACGTTATATAACCCTTGGTGGCCTTCCATAACATTTATTAAAGGATGGAAACACTCTAAATTCTCTCTCAAACTTATTTTTGAAGATTGAAGGTTAGGGTTTTGTTCATGTTTTCTTCAAAGGGCTCAAAGGTCGAGATTTCTTCTTCGTTGAATCTTCTTGTATAAGTCATGTTTTTCTTTCCTCATTGTTAATTTTACTTAAAGGCACGGTTTATATGAATGTTTTCATAGTCTTACTATTACATGTTTTTCCTTTCAAATATGATTTGGGAGTTTTGATGTTAAATGGTTGGTTATGGTTTCCCAAGGTTTTAACTATGCTTTTATATGCATTAATGGTGCTTTCGCATAATTGGATTGAATGGGAATGGTTTATTGGTAATTGGAATTGGTTTTGGTCATATTATGCCCCTAATATGTTTGACAAAATGCTTATAAGGATATGTTCATTACATTGACTTCTTTTAATGGAACTCTTGCATGTTTTAAACTTGGTAAAGGGATTATGCATGGTTTAAATGGTTTTGAAAGGCTAAAGGCTAATTGGTTATTCTTGTGGAGAACATGGAAGTTTCCCAAGTTGTTAATATGGTAAATGGAAGGGCATTTGAAAGTCCTCTTAAACCAATAAATGGTTGGCTATGGTTGATACTTGTAAGTAAGGGTTGGTATGACGATACCAATATCAATGACCTTGGTTAATAAATGGATAATGGTTTGGTTATTTGGAAATTCATTTTAATTGGGAAATAATAGCAGGATATGCAGAAAAACCATGGAAGGTGGATGTCCCGGGGGGACCAAAACTGAAAACTCATATTTGCTAATATGAGGTTGGTCTTGGTGACCATGTACATGATGTTACACTTTATTTTGGGGATGTACTTGTCATCCAATAGGATACTTCCCTGGTCGTGCGACAACATGCACTGGGGCCCTTTAAGAACAGGAAGCTGATCCCATATAGCTTGTGGGTGGTTTAGGACGGCAAAGCTACACAACCCAAGTAATGGTTTTAAAGGCATGCTAAACCTGGTCCCTTTTTCCAACATGGTGTTATATCTATATATATATATATATACGTATGGTTGTATGCATATGGATGGTTTTACTTGGTTTTAAAAATGACATTATGTTATCCTTATCTTGAGTCCGTGCTAGTGTTCACCCAGTAGCCCATCTACTAGCGGATGTATACCCACGCTATGCAGGAATCGGCCATTCTACTTCTCCTGCTTAGTGATAGGATTTGAGCATAATTGATGTTGGATTGAAGTGGTGATCTTCCATAGTTCAAAAGGCATCTATTTTATGTCATGGGTTACTTTACATATCTCTTGTCTTTCATAGACTTTATTTTTTTTTTGGTTATTGTCGAGGGCATGTCTCGACTCGGTACTCTTTGGTTGGTCTAGAGGCTTTGTATGGACAACTGTGGACTTTATTATGGTATGGATGGTTTATGTTATATATATATATATATATACATACGTTGGATTATTTCAATTGGTTTTGGTTATTGGTTTCCGCATTGGTTTGGTTGGTTAGACTTTATTGGGTTGGTGGAGTTAGTCCGAATAAAGGATACATTTAACACAAAAAATAAGAAAGTGGCTATGAAGATTATTGTGCCCAAAAGAAACATTATCAAAGTCAACCTATTGATAGCACAAGAAAAGGAGTTGCCATGGAAAAGAATAGGGAATTAGAGGAACAAACCAACCTAACTAAAGGAAAGATCGCTCTGTTTGACCAAATGTTGGAAAATAGGACATATCAAAAAGAGATCTTGCTAGAGAGATCAAACAATTGGCCATGGAATTTGAAATAGCTGCTGGGATGATTGAAAAAATGATAGGAGTAAACAAAAAGAAAGAACTTGAAGATGCCAGCCTCTGGTAAGAAAAAATACCAATGACACTTGAGGAACTCATGAGTAAAATGAAAGAATGGTCAAAATATGTGGACAGTACATTATTGCCTTCAAGGTTCAGGCAAGAAGACAAACAGATCACACTCAAAGAACTACATGAAAGAATAGAAAATTGTGTAAGTCATAGAGATTTATCAAACGTTACATGCTACGAAAAGATTATGCTCGATTAACACTTAAGGTTCGCCACGTGACCCTATGAATGAGCATAAGAGATGTGACTACCATTTGTCCAGAAAGGACTTATCACAGATGAATGTAGTGTGTTAAAGGCCAAAGTTTTTCACTTGATCAATATTGGAGAAATTGCTCACTTATATGGACCTCACACCATGTTGGAGTGTGATACGATTGAACTAGGAGTGCCCACCATTAGTGATAACATAATTCATCATTTATACTTCACGCTTTTAAGGATAACAATAAGGTATTTACCATAAATTGGTATGAGAAAAAATCCTTTATCTAGTCGAGAAAGGAAAGGAAAGGAAAGGGTCTGCCAAATGGAAGGAAGGTCATGACATCTGTCTTTTTGATAATGGAACCAAAGGACATAAAAATGAGAAATGCCATGCTTTCTGCTTTCATTTAGAGCACTTGATCATAATTGGAAAGATTTGATTGGAGTTTGTGCCGGATCCATAAAGCAGAAGAGAGCTAGAAAAAATTGAAGCACTTTCCACTATCCAAAATCAAGCTTTAAATGTAGTAGGTTTTGTTTTCTTTATATTTAATTTTCCCTAATGTAATGATGTTTAGTGAATGAAATGAAATGAAAATAGTCCTATTAGCAACTGCTCGAACTATGTAAGGACTGATTTTCTCTTCGTGGGATACGTAGGCAGCCTTTTGTCCTCAACCCCTATTTTCAAAAACTCTATTGCCCCGCACTTTCATGAAAGAATACATAAGGTCGAGAAAGAATAAAAGTTGAATCTTCATGATAAATTCTACTTATCCAAATCAATGAGAAAAATCTTGTTCATTGGAATTCTCAAGCCATCATTACCCTATGGATCAATTCGCATGAGATGAGAAATAAGTTTCTTCCTGCCTAATCATCTTGCATTGTTTATTACTAATGGAATCTAATATATTAGTCTTTTAGTTGTTTTTAGTTCATAATTAACAGAAACTACTTCGTATTGACATAAATGGCGAAACATCAGTACTTCATTAGATCAAAGGTGAATAAAGATTCCTCTCTTGACTATAACTTTATTATGTGAAAGGAAAAAAATGACTGTTATTAATAATGGAGACATTCTGATCGATATCACTATCAAGGATCATATAATAAAGGCACAAGGTGAAAGGAGTACAATGGGGCATTACATGTCAATAGCAAATGCCATGATAAGATTATTAATAGTGTGTTGATTGATGGTAGGTTAGGTCTAAATGTCTTTCCACTAACTATTTGGAGTCAATTCAATTATGATGTGGGAAAAATGAGTCAAAGAAAAATCAAGATGGGAACTTTCGATATTCAGAAGACACCATCAGGGAAGTCAAGCTATGCCTCCAGATAGGGCGCTCTCAAAATTTTGAGTCAAATTTCAAGTAAGGGATAACGTTACAAGCTATAATATGCTCTTAGAAAGACCTTGGACTCATGCAACATGAATTATTCCTTCACTGTTCCATCCATTACTGAAGTTTGTATGGATAAACCAAAAATAATCATCCATGATGACGGAAACAACTTGAGTAGCTAAACGGGTGTGTTCTTGAGATTGAATATGCCTCAAGAGAAAGTGACTCCTGCATTGGAGATCATGAAAGCCGCTGGGAGATAGCTAACTTCTCAAAAGCCAATGCCTTCTATCTATAATATGATGGCCAATGTCATGGTTAAAACATGCTTTGAGCCTAGACATGGCCTTAGAAAGAATTCATAGGGAATCATTCAACCAATTGTGATCTCGAAAAGGCTATTCAATCATGGGATAAATGACACGACCCGAACTAGGGCCTTGTTGTAATGGGTAATCCCAAGCCCAACCTGGACCAAAAACCACCCCCGTTACCCAACCCAACCACCAAACGCATACCTTGAGTCGGTTTAAGTTTAAACATATAACAAGATAGCGTGTCGAACCATATGGTGACTCTGCGATAAGTCTTTATCCAAGACCAACCCAACAAAGTCCAACCTCCCAATGACCAACCAAACCAATGTAAAAACCCATAAATCAAAACCAATTATAATAATATGATAATATATATATATATATATGAAACATAACCAATCCATACCATACCCAACTCTACAGTTTCCATACAAAGCCTCTAGACCAATCAAAGAGTACCTAGTTGGGACATGCCCCCGACCATAGCAAAAAAACCAAATTCTATGAAAAACAAGAAATATGTAAGGTAACCCATGACATAAAATAGATGCCTTCCGAATTATGAAAGCCCACAACTTAATCCACATCGACTATCCCCAAATCCGATCATTAAGTAAGAGAAGTAGAATGGCCGGTCCCTGTATAGCGTGGGTATACAGCTGCCCGAAGATAGTTTAGTGGACACTAGCATGCACTCAGTATAAGGTTAAGATAATTCCATTTACGAAAACAAGTAAAATCATCCATAATGCATAGAACTATACATATATATAACTATGCTGGGAAAGGGAATCAGGTTTAGCATGTCTTTAAAACTTCTACCTGGGTTGTGTAGCTTTGCTGTCCTAGACCACCCACAAGTTATATGGGTTAATCTCCCCCTGCTAAAAGGGCCCTAATTCATTTTGCTGCAAGACCAGGGAAGAAAACCTGGGATGACTAGTACATCCCCCAAATATAAAGTGTGATATCATGCACACAGTCACTAAGACCAAACCTCACATCGACACATATAAGTTTCCAATTTTGGTCCCCCCAGGACCTCCACCTTCCATTAATTTGCTATACACCCCACCATTATTGCCCAATTTAAACCTTTACCAAGCAACCAACCAATCCATTAACCATTTATTAATGAAGGCTATTAGTAGTTGTATCGTCATACCGACGATACTTAAAAGTACTATCCATAGTCAATCATGTATAGGTTTAAGGGATTCCATGTAACCTTCCACTAACCATATTAAACCATATGGGGGATTCCCATGTACCCCACAAGTATAACCAATTTCATAGCCACCAAGGCTTTACCATTTAATCCTTCCAAACCATGTACACCATTTATACCCTTTAAAACCATTCCAAACAATTTATGACCATGCCAAATATTTAAAGTATTTATATCATTTAAACCATTCAAATCCATTTAGGGTTCCATTACCGAACCAAACCATGCAAGAGTTCCGATGAAAGTTTAATAATAAAGTGAAAACATTCTTTTAGGCATTTTATCAAACATGTTGATGACGTACCTTTACCAAGACCAACACCAATGCATAAACAAACATAATTAGGGTTACTCAAGACCCATTTGTTAAACCATAACCAACAAGTACCAACATATGCAAATCATTACCAAAAACATGTAAAAACATAGTTTAAACCAATACCAAACCATATGTATTAAGACCCTCAACATATATTTCGAAAATCACCATTCATGATTCATAAATTAATGTTTAAAACACAATACACATGTATTTAGTTTGAACT
This sequence comes from Capsicum annuum, assembly GCF_002878395.1. Lineage (NCBI taxonomy): Eukaryota > Viridiplantae > Streptophyta > Magnoliopsida > Solanales > Solanaceae > Capsicum > Capsicum annuum. The sequence continues at coordinate 179,208,619 of NC_061117.1, read as the reverse complement.
AACAATGAGGGAAGGAATATATGCCTTATCTAAGAAGATTCCAAATAGAAACATGACTCTTGAGCCCTTTGAAGAATACATGAAGAAAACCTAGCCTCTAATCTTCAAGAGTAAGTTTGAGAGAGTATTCGGAGTATTTCCATCCTTTAATAAGTGTTATAAGAGGCCATCAAGGGTTATATAATGTGAGGACATAAGGGATTTGAAGTAGGAAATGTCTGGACTACCCTTGACTTAAAATTAAAACAAACTATGTCCAGGGGTATGGCTCACCTATACCATTTGTATCCTAGGGTACTAATGGTACCCTAACTTATACCCAAGACCTTCCCAAGACCTTACCTACTAGTTTCTATATGACTCATACTTCCCTAACTAGTACCTAAGGGTACGAGTGGTACACCAACTCATACACACTAACCGTACCTTGGACAGACTCCATAATGACTTGCCTTGCACCACTCGTATCTTTAGATACGACTCGTACCAAGATGATTCGTATCTTGGGAAGTAGCTACCCTAAAAATGGTGCCTAGTGTATGAGTTATCCACTAAGCCATCCCACAAGTCATATTCAAGGGTACAATTAGTACCCTTGAGTCGTACCAAGTCCAGTAAGTCCAAAACCAAGGAAATTTTGCAAGGGTCCAAGACTTGGGGTGTTTTAGTCTCCCCATTAGGATCATTCATCCTCGAATGATGGGTAAAGCTTAAAACAAGCATGAGGTAACGCTTTAGCACATATAAAACTTTCCTTCAACCTAAAATAGAAGACAAGGAGAAAAATCAAGAAGAGAAGATCACCATACACCCCAACACCTTCATTTTGATCCTTAACTAAGTTGCAAAACAAAGATGCGAGAGAAACCATTACTCGCCTTTAACCAAGTTAGAAACCAAGATGTGATAAAGAACATATACTCTAAACATGAGTTTCTTGAATGACAAACCATCGTGGATACTTGGACTCCATGTCTACTTTCGCATCCCAAATGACTTTCTCAAACTTTTCATTTCACCATGGAACCTTTACCGAAGCCACACCTTTTGTTCGTAACCGAAGAACTTTCAAATCCAAGATCCTCATCAGGACCTCCCTAGAGAGAAAGGTATCCAAGATACCAAAATCACCTAAAGGAACTAACCAACAAAGGACCATCCATACCTTACCCCAATGCAAACTCATCAAATACCGGCTGAATGGACTTATGCAAGGACAATTCCAATTTAACCTAGAATTTAACAAAACACCACTACGAGAGCTTGAGTCTAGCTATACACCACCTCCATGTTCAAGCCTATCCAAAGTTAAAAGGAGTTAACTTAGGCAACCATGCTCTACTCCTTCTATCTATCCCGAAACACCACTCCACTTCCATCACGATTATAATATAGAAACCATGAGTAAAGGACATGGACAAACCATATCACACTACTATAACTGAAACCCCCAACCTGTAATTGAACATCTAAAGCCATACACTACTATGCCATGAAACAATTCATAAAACCATGCCCTATAACATATCTCAAATACCCAACAAAACTATTGGTATATCTACCAATCACAATATTCAAGCCTACGACTTATATACCCGCGATATGATCTATCCATCAAAAGATCTAGCACCTTTTACAACCTTCACAAAGTTTTCACCACCCATTCTTTTCGTAACTATTTCCCATGACAACAACCTTACCTTACCTTCAAAAACCTTCTGTAGTAGTCACCCTAGACTCTCCCCCACTTAAGGACTTCTATATTCCCTATTTTACAACATCACCATGCTCTCCAATTCCACTACCCATTAAGACTCCCGAGGAATTATAAGAACATTGAGATAATCCCGACCAATGACAGAGCCAGAGATAGTAGCCAATACTCTATTTGCCCAAGTAACAACCCTTATGGGACATCCCCATCACACTATACCTAACTGATAACAATCCTAAATATTAATTCCTTCCTCGCAACAGCCACGGTGCGACCAACCAAAAAATTTATAAAGAAAATAGGATGATGGGGAATAGGCCCCATTGGCCCGAAATTGGGCACCTTGTGCCCTAGAATAATTTTCCAATCTAAAAACACCTGCCACCTAATTGAATCTTGGTAGGGAACACAAGACATAGAATAAGAATTAGGACACACCCAACTCTTAATTTGTAGAACTTTACCACTATATCGTTGACCTCCCCTTTTGTTCAGAAGACCGAGACCCCCTTACCTTGCCCATTTACCAACCTTGCCTTATTTCTCCCCATACCAATAGGATAGGACCGATATGATAGAGTTGTCACTATTTAGGTCAATAGATTATTAGGATGATGAAACTCAGCATTGGTAACCTCTTCTTGAGGTAACTGAGTATTAGTACCATATTTCAAAATAGGGTCTATGGAGACCTGTAGGACTTTATCGGGAAAACAAAAAGCTGCAACCCCTGATTGGGTATGTTCCCCATGAGTTAGACTAGATCCAACCATGTTGTCCTCAAGTGGGATAAGTAAATTTCCAAGAATGTCCAGATCATTAAGAGGACATAACTTGAAGAGTGAACCAAGGAAATTTCAGTGAAGAGTTCAAGACATTAGACTCCATAGCCCGAAAGTAGAATAACCAAAAAAGTGAAACATTCCTAAATGCCTCGTAGCCTCCTAATTATAAGTGTGTTGCACGACATACCCATAAAAAAGACTCCATTTGACACGACTTTATGGACACCTCATGACACCAAAACCTAAAGCTCTGATACCAACTTGACATGACCCGAACCAAGACTTTGTTGTAATAGGTAATCTAAGCTCAACCAGGATTGAGAACCATCCTCGTTACCCAACCCAACCACCAAATGCTTTCCTTGAGTCAGCTAAATTCTAAGCATATAACAAGATAGCGTATCTAACCATGTAGTGACTCTGGGATAAGTCTATATCTGAGACCAACCCAACCAATTCCAACCGCCCAATGACCAACCAAACCAATGTGAAAACCCATAAACCAAAACCAATTATGATAATCTGATGCATGTATATATATATATATATATATATATATATATATATATGAAAAATAACTAATCTATACCATACATAAGTCTACAGTTGTCCATACAAAGCCTCTAGACCAACTAAAGAGTACCTAGTTGGGACATGCCCCCACTATAGCTAAAAACCAAAGTCTGTGAAAGACAAAAAATATGTAAAGTAACCTATGACATAAAATAGATGGCTTCCGAATCATGGAAGCTCACCACTTTAATACAACATCAACTGTCCTCGAATTCAATCACTAAGTAGGAGAAGTAAAATGGTCGGTCCTTGCATAGCATAGGTATAAAATCGCTCGAAGATGGGTTAGTGGGTGAGCACCGACATTCACTTAGGATAAGGATAAGGTAATGCCATTTATAAATCCAAGTAAAACCCTCCATAATTCATACAACCATACATATATATAACTATGCTGGGAAAAGTAATCGAGTTCAGCATGCCTTTAAAGACTTTACCTGGGCTATATAGCTTTGTTATCCTAAATCACCCATGGGCTATATGGGTTCATCTCCCCCTGTTGAAAGGGCCCCAATGCATGTAGCCGCACGACCAGGGAAGAAAACCTAGGATGACTAGTACATCCCCCAAATATAAAGTGTGACATCATGCACACGGTCACCAAGATCAAACCTCATATCGGCAAATATGAGTTTCTAGTTTTGGTTCCTCTGGGACCTCCACCTTCTATGACTTTGCTACACACCCCACAGTTATTACCCAATTAAAACCATTACCAAGAAACCAACTAATCCATTAACCATTTATTAACCAAGGCCATTAGTAGTGGTATCATCACATTGATTATACTTGCAAGTACTATCCATAGACAACCAGGTATAGGTTTAAGGGATTCCATGTACCCTTCCATTAACCATATTAAACCACTTGGGGGATTCTCATGTACCCCACAAGCATAACCAATTTCATAGCCACCAAGGATTTACCATTTAATCCTTCCAAACTATGTACACTATTTATACCCTTTAAAACTATTCCAAACCATTGATGACCATGCCATATAATTAAAGCATTTATATTATTTAAACTGTTTAAGCCATAAAAAACCATCCAAATCCATTTAGGGTTCCATTACCAAACCAAACCATGCAAGAGTTCCAATAAAAGTTTAATAATAGAGTAAAAACATTCTTTTAGGCATTTTACAAACATGTTGAGGACATACCTATACCAAGACCAACACCAATGCATAAACTACCATAATTAGGGTTAATTAAGACCCATTTGTTAAAACATAACCAACAAGTACCTACATAATCAAACCATTACGAAAAACAAGTATAAACGTAGTTTAAATCAATACTTAACCATATGTATCAAGATCCTCAACATATATTTCGAAAGCCTCCATTCATGATTCATAAATCAATGTTTTCTACACAATACAAATGTCTTTAGTTGGAATAAATAATGAGGGAAGGAGTACATGCCTTCTACAAGAAGATTCCAAAGAGAAACATGACTATTGAGCCCTTTGAAGAACATATGAATAAACCCTAGCCTCTAATCTTCAAGAGTAAGCTTGAGAGAGTATTTGTAGTGTTTCCATCCTTTAATAAGTATTATGAGAGGCCACCAAGGGTTATATAGCACGAGGCCATAAGGGATTTCAAATAGGAAATTTTTGAACTACCCTTGACTTAAAATTAAAACAAACCACGTCTAGAGGGAGACTTACCTATACCATCCATATCCTAAGGTACGAGTGGTACCCCAACTTGTATCCAAGACCTTGATAAGACCCTACCTACTTGTTTCTATATGACTCACACTTTCCTAACTCATATCTAAGGGTATGAGTGGCACACCAAATCATTCCCACCGAACCTTGGGCATACTCCATAAGAAAACTTAATCAAGCATCATACGAATTGCTTTACAATACTTATATCTTTGGATATGACTCATACCAAGATGAGTCATATCTTGGGCAGTAGCTACCCCAAACACACTGCAAAGTATATGAGTAAACCACCAAGCCATCCCACAATTCGTATTCAAGGGTACGTACCCTTTAGTCATACCAAGTCCTGTAAGTCCAAGACCAAGAAAATTTTGCACGGGTCCTGTAAGACCCCGAAAAGTCCTAGTCATTTCAGTCTTATATAACATGACATAAAAGGTCCCATAATTAGAAAATTTCAGCTAGTGTTGACACTTTGTCTTATTTTTGGCCTAGATATTTCAATGGCATTATTTATGATATTTTTGGCCTTTAATTGTTGATTTTTAAATTCATTCATGATTAGGGATGTTAATAGGTCATATTGGATTAGTTTCAGAATTTTTGGACATCATTTGAATCGTGTTTGGATGTCCAAAATAGCAAGCCAATGCGATCTGGATGTGTCACGTTGGCTATCACGTAGCACCTATCGACACGATGCGTCAGTTCTCACATCAACCCCATCGATGTGGCACATCACCTATCGCGTCATTGGGATAATTTTTCTCATTAACTTATGAGTTTTCAAGGGCATTTAGGTCCTTTTACCCTCATTCAATTTAGATAAAACATGAAATTTAGCTCCCAAAATGGCAAAATACATTTATTCTTCTCTAAATCATCTCAAAAAATAAATCCTAGTTCATCAAGCTCAAGTCTAAGTTCCAAGAAATCCCCAACAATCTTCATGAAATCAACAATCAAGGTATGTTAGGTCTTCATCCTTGAGTTTTCTTCCACCCTTGAACTTTAGGAATCCTTTTTAAAACTATAAGGTTTTAGATTCATGATTTACATGCAAAAATTGGGTTGTATTCATGTTTGTGTTGTCGTATGGGTTTCAATTCAAGATTTAATTATAAGTTTCATGAATATAAAATGACATGTATGTTGATTGATGTAATTCCCATGTCAAAACCCTTGAATTATGAATTGATTGTTATAGTCATGATACATTAACATGTTTTTATTCCTAAGTACAAGTTATACCTCCTAAGTGTTTGATAAAATAGCTGAGTGAATAAATTGTGCATTTGGATCCTTTGGTGATCTTAGTATTGAAATCATGCTATTACTACATGTTTAAACTACTCCCATGCTTAAGCTATGCCTTGCTAGTGTTTGATAAAATGTTCATATGAGTTAATGATCCATGGTAACCTACTTTTAGGTTGTTAAAGTTGTGATATGAGTTTATCTATTATGCTATTGAGTCCTGGGGGTATTTATTACCCGAAATTTAGCTGTTTACTTAGTTGTAGTAGTTATAGAATAGTCCCAGTAAAGGTCAAGAATTGTAGTACTCAGTCAGGTAACTAAACTTAGTGAACTCAATCTAGATCAGTTAATCAACACGATTAGTGTCAGTTCAGTCAAGACTAGTACAACTAGTGATTTTTTTAGTGTCGATTCATTTTAGAGTAGGATTCAGTACCGAGCAAACCCAGGGATGGGGGCATTCCTACCAGCAGAGGGTTTGACCCTTAGTAGCAGTCCTTGTGTTACATAACTGCATATTCATCCTCTTTATAGACTAGGGTTGACACAATCATATATTATATTTCATTCGTCTTCCTACCAGATTAGGGTTGACCTAGCCTTGTTAGTATCCCGTGGTAAAGTGCTAACTCCCTTCCAACTAGGGTCACAGGTTGGACCCCTACTCAATTTATATCAGGGTATGTCGGTAAGATGATTACTTCCACAGTTACAATTTCAGTCTCAGTATTTAGTAAAGAGCTCAGACAGTTCTACAGAACCATGGCTATCAGTTATCAGTTACTGATCCATCAGAATTTAGCACTTAGTTTTAGTATTATCTCAAATATAAGATGTATCTATATATGCGTAGTATAGCATGTTTAGTATTTATAGTTTTACATGTACTCTCATCTAGTTACTTCATGATGTTCATTTAGTCAGTTATTATCTCATGTATATAAACCCATATATATATATCAGCCTTACCTCACTTAGCATACTAGTACATTCCATGTACTGACGCATACTCTCTGTTTTGTGCTATAATGTCTCATATCATAGGTTTGGATGCTCAGGGTCTTGACCATACTTAGCAGCTTAGGATATCAGTGGTAGATTCAGTAGTGAGTCCTAGTCCATCAAGGGCATTATTTTAATTCAGTATTTTGGTAGATTTAGTATGTTCAGTAGTCGGGGTTAGTTGGGGACTTTTCCCATCAACTCTACATTCTATAGTAGCCTTGAATGAATGCCCAGCTGCTGTTCTAGCCAACCCAGTGGCCAATACTGCTGCAGTTAGAATTTAGGACTTCATCCGAATGAATCCTTCTTCATTGTCAGGGTTTAAGTCTGAAGTAGACCCATAGGAATTCCTTGACATAGTGTAGAAGGTAACAGATATTATGGGGGTAACCACTAGTGAGAGTGTGCTGAGTTAGCTTCCTACCAATTACAGGATGTAGCTCAAACATTGTTTAAGTAGTGGAAGGTAGATAGGGGCGCAGATGCAGGGCCTATAGAATGAGAGTTCTCTATGGCCTTTCTAGATAGGTTCTTTCTATTTGATTTAAGGGAAACTAAGGTGTTAGAATTCATCAAGCTAAAATAGGGAAACATAAGTGTGAAAGAGTATTCCCTTAAGTTTACTCAGTTGGTTAGGTATGCTCCCCATGTGGTAGCTGATAGTAGGTCTAAGATGAGCAAGTTCATGTCTGGTGTGTCTGATAGTGTGGTCAAGGAGTGTAGGACTGCAATGCTGATTAATAAGATAGACTTGGCTAGGTTGATGCTCCATTCTTAGTAGATTGAGGAAAAGAAGACGTAGGAAAATGAGAGGGAAAGCAAGAGGGCTAGAATAAGTAGCTTTAATTTTGCTCAACCTAAGTCAGAGGGTGGTAATAGTCCTCAGTTTTCCCCAAAATCTTTAGTCCCAGCTCCATCCTCATCCAGTGCTCCAATGCCTAAATTCAAAAATAGTAACAAGGATAGGGTGTTAGGCTTTAAATCTCAGGGTAGTATTAGTAGGACTCGAACAAATCCACTTTAAAAGAAATATGGCAAAAACCATCAGGGTGTCGGTAGGACTGGCAGCGACATGTGTTTTAGGTGTGGCAAACCAGGTCATAAAATTAGAGAGTGTCCTCAGGTGGGTTCACAGAGTCAACATAATCTTCCCCCAGCTCAGTACGGTCGCCCATCTCAGCAGGGTGCCACTCCAGTTCCATCAGTGAGCAATGCCCAAATCGGATTTATGCACTCCAGTCCTAACAGGATCAGGAAAGTTCTCCGGATATAGTCACTAGTACGTTACAAGTTTACCATTGACATGTTTATGCTTTGCTAGATCTAGGAGATTCTTTGTCCTTTATAACTCCTTATATATCTGTCAACTTCTGAGCCTGTCCCAAAATCTTAACAAAGCCTTAATCAGTCTCTACCCTAGTGGGTTAGTCTATCATAGCCAGCGGGTATATAAGAACTATCCGGTTATGGTGTCTCAGGAAGTTAATTCAGCAGACTTAGTAGAGTTATAGTTGATAGATTTTGACATTATTCTCAGCATGGATTGACTCCATTCATGATATGCCTCAGTTGATTGTAGAAATAAAGTTGTCAATTTTCAGTTCCCGAGCGAACCTATCCTATAATGAAGGGGTAGTACTACAACGCTTAAGGGTCAACTTGTTTCATACATTAGAGAGAGAGAAATAATATCCAAGGGGTGTGTCTATGATTTGGTGCAAGTCAAAGACTCTTGTTCCGATACTTCTAATCTTGAGTCAGTTCCAGTCATAAGTGAATTTTCAGATGTGTTTTCAGAATATCTCATCGAAGTTCCTCCTGAAAGGGAAATTGACTTTGGAATAAACCTTCTTCTTGATACTTGGCCCATCTCTATTCCGCCATACAGAATGGCTCTACCTAAACTTAAAGAATTGAAAAAATAGTTGAAAGACATCTTAGACAAAGGGTTTATCAATCCCAACATATCCTCTTGGGGTGTACCAAGTCTATTCATGCAAAAGAAAGTTATCTTAAAATATGTATAGACTACCGTCAGTTGAACAAAGTCACAGTCAAGAATAAGTACCCACTTCCTAGAATCAATAACTTGTTCGTCCAAATTTAGGGTGCCAGTTACTTTTCAAAGATAGACCTCAGATCAGGCTATCATCATCTCAGATTCAGAAAATGTGATATTCCAAAACCAGCTTTCAGAACTCGGTATGGTCACTTTAAGTTTCTAGTCATGTCATTTGGTCTGACCACTGCCCCAATAGCTTTCATGGACTTGATGAATCATGTGTTTAAGAAGTACTTAAATATGTTCATCATAGTCTTCATAGATGACTTTCTTGTCTACTCTCGTAGTGAAAATAACTATGCAGACCATCTCAGAATAGTATTACAGACTTGCAGAGACTATAAGTTGTTCTCTAAATTTAGTAAATGTGAATTTTTGATAAGGTTAATAACTTTTCTTGGTCATATTATTTTTGGTGATGGCATTAGAGTTGATCCTCAAAAGACTGAAGATGTGAGAAATCAGCCCAGACCTATCTCTCTATCAGATATTAGGAGTTTGTTGGGTTTGGCTGGCTAGTAACAATGGTTTGTTAAAGGATTTTCATTTATTGCATCCGCCCTGTCCAGATTCACTCTGAATAAAGTTAAGTTTCAGTGGTTAGATTCTTGTGAGAAGAGTTTTCAGGAGTTGAAGACTCAACTCACTACAACCCTAGTTTTGACTTTACCCAATAGTTCAGATGGATTTATTGTATATTATGATGCTTCCAGAGTTAGATTGGGGTGTGATTTTATGCAGAGGGATAAGGTTGTGGCGTATGCCTCTAGACAACTTAAGCCCCATGAATAGAATTATCCCACCCTTGATCTTGAATTAGCAGCTGTTGTGTTTGCCTTAAAGATTTGGAGATACTATTTGTATAGGGTGCATGTTGATGTATTCACAGACCACAAAGGCCTACAGTATGTATTTTCCTAGAAAGACTTGAACTTGCATCAGAGAAGGTGTTAGAGCTATTAAAAGATTATTACATGAGTGTTCTATATCATCGGGCAAGGCCAATGTAGTGGTAGATGCCCTCAGTATGTTGTCCATGGGTAGTTTACTCACATTGAGGATGGTAAGAAGAAGTTTGTTCAAGAAGTTCATCAGCTTTCCAGACTAGGTGTCCATTTGATTGATTCAGTTGAGGGTAGTGTTTGGGTGTAGAATAGTTCATAATCATCTTTGGTTTCCAAAGTAAAAGAAAACCAGGACAGGGATCCCAGTTTAGTTAAGAGAAAAGATTTAGTCAGAGGCCAGAAGGTAGAGGTTTTCTCCTAAGAGGGAGATGGTATTGCATTGTCAGGGTAGATTATGCGTGCCATGTGTGGATGGCATAAGACAGGGAATTCTTGTAGAAGCGTATGGTGCACGTTACTTAATTCATCCATAGGCCACTAAGATATACTGCGATTTACGGGAGATCTATTAGTAGATTGGGATGAAGAGAGACATTGCAGAGTTTGTGGCTAAGTGCTCTACTTGTTAATAAGTGAAGATTGAGCGCCAAAAACCTAGTGGTTCCATGCAGGAGTTTAGTAATCCCATATGGAAGTGGGAGAAAGTGAACATGGACTTCGTGACGGGTTTGCCTTGTATTCGTCATCAGCACGATTCAATTTGGGTCATTATAGACCGGATGACCAAGTTTGCCCATTTTTTTTCAGTTCATACTTCTTATGCAGTCGAGGACTATGCCAGGCTCTATGTTAGAGAGTTGGTTATGCTACACGGGGTCCCATTTCCATCATTTCAGATAGAGATACGTAGTTTACCTCTCATTTTTAGAATGCTTTTCAGAAAGATCTTGGTACCCAAGTTTACCTCAGTACAGCCTTCCACCCTCACACAGATGGTCAAGCAGAAAGGACCATTCAGACCCTTGAGGATATGTTGAGAGTATGTGTACTCAACTTTAAGGGCAGCTAGGATGATCACTTAACTTTGATTAAGTTCGTGTATAATAACAGTTATCATTCCAGTATACAAATAACTCTGTTTGAGGCTCTTTATGGGAGAAGATATAGATTTCCCATTGGTTGGATTAAGGTAGAAGAGGCCACGGTAGTGGGGCCTAACTTGGTGTTTGATGCTTTAGAGAAAGTACAGTTGATCAGAGAGAGGCTTAGGGTAGACTAGAGCCCACAGAAATCATATGCAGATAAGAGACGGAAAGACCTTGAATTTGAGATTGGTGATTATGTGTATTTAAGAATCTCTCCCATGAAAGGGGTGGAGAGGTTTGGTAAGAAGGGAAAGCTTAGTCTCTGATATGTTGGTCTTTACAGAATCCTGAGTTGTTTCGGTAAGGTAGCTTATGAGCTTGAGTTTCCTGCAGACTTAGCATTAGTGCACCCAGTGTTTCATGTCTCCTTGCTAAAGAAGTGCGTAGTTGAACCAACAGTTTTAGTCCCCATAGAGAGTGTAGATGTTCAGAACAGTATCTCTAATGAGGAAGTCCCAGTCAAAATCCTTGATCATCAGATTCGCAGACTAAGGAACAAAGAAGTCCCTTTGGTCAAAGTTCTTTAGCGGAATTAGTCCGTTGAGGGAGATACTTGGGAAAAAGAGGCAGACATGCGAACCAAGTATCCTCACTTCTTCTTCGCAAACTCAGACTCAGCCTAAGGTAACAAACTTTCTTAGATTTACTCTATTCCATGCTCAGTTACAGCTTCATAACATTATCATATCATTCATGCATTCACAAAATAGTTCAATAATGTGTCATATTTCCAGAATTCAGTTATGCTTCAGTTATACATGTCAGTGTAAGTACAGTTCCTCAGTTCCTCTCAGCTTAGTCAGACTCAATCAAGGACGAATATTCCCAAGGGGGAGATATTGTAAGACCCCGCAAAGTCCTAGTAACTTCAGTCTTATATAGCATGCTAAAAGAGGTTCCAGACTTAAAAAATTTCAGCCAAGTGTTGACACTTAGTCTCATTTTTGGCCTTAATATTTCAATGGCATTATTTACGATCTTTACGACTTTAGATTATCAATTTTTAAATTGATTCATGATTAGGGATGTCAATAGGTCATATTGGGTGAGTTTTGGAATTTTTAAACATCATTTGAGTCATGTTTGGATGACCAAAATAGCAAGCCAACGCGATCTTGACGCGTCACATTAGCTATCGTGTCGCACCCATCGACGTGATGCATCGGTTATTGTGTCAACCCCATCAATGTGTCACGATAACTATGGCGTCACTGGGCAGTTTTGCTCATTAACTTATGAGTTTTCAAGGGCATTTAGGTCCTTTTACCCTCACCCAATTCAGCCAAAACACAAAATTAAGCTCCCAAAAGGGCAAAATACATTTATTCTTCTCAAAATCCTCTCAAGAAATAAACCCTAGTTCATCAAGATCAAGTCCAAGTTCCAAGAAATCCCCAACAATCTTCATGAAATCAATAATCAAGGTATGTTAGATGTTTATCCTTGGATTTCCTTCCACCCTTGGAGTTCAAGACCCTTTTTAAAACTATAAGTTTTCAGATTCATGATTTACATACTAAATTGGGTTGTATTCATATTTGTGTTGTTGTATGGGTTTCAATTCAAGATTTAATTATAAGTTTCATGAATATAAGATGACATGTATGTTGATTGATGTAATTGCCATGTCAAAACCCTTGAATTGTGAATTGATTGTTGTAGTCATGATGCATTAACATGTTCATTCCCAAGTACAAGGTTATGCCTCCTAAGTGTTTGACAAAATATATAAGTGAATGAATTATGCATTGCAATCCTTTGGTGATCTTAGTATGGAAATCATGCTATTACTACATGTTTAAACTACTCCCATGCTTAAGCTATGCCTTGCTAGTGTTTGATAAGATGTCCATATGAGTAAATGATGCATGGTAACCTGTTGTTGTGTTGTTAAAGTTGTGATATGAGTTATCTAGTATGCTATCGAGTCCTGCGGGTATTTATTACCCGAAATTTAGCTGTTTACTTAGTTGTAGTAGTTATAGAATAGTCCCAGTAAAGGTCAAGAGTAGTAGTACTTAGTTAGGTAACATCACTCTGTGAACTCAGTCCAGATCAGTCAGTCAACACGATCAGTGTCAGTTCAAGCAAGCCTAGTATAGTTTAGTGATTTGTTTAATATTGATTCAGTTGGGAATAGGATTCAGCATTGAGCAAACCCACGGATGGGGGCATTCCTTCCAGCAGAGGGTTTGACCCTTAGTAGTCGTCCCTGTGTTAAGAAACTACATAACCAGCATAAGTTAAGTCATCCTCCTTCTAGACTAGGGTTGACACAATCATATATATATATATTAGGGTTGACCCTGCCTTATTAGTATCCCGTGGCAAGGCGCTAACACCCTTCAAACTAGGGTCACAGGTTGGACCCCAACTCAGTTTATATTAGGGTATGTTGGTTAGATGAACACTCTACAGTTATAATTTCAGTCTCTGTATTTAGTAAAAAAACTCAGATAGTTCTTTAGAACCATGGCTATTAGTTATTAGTTACTCAGCCATCAGAATTCAGCACTCAGTTTCAGTGTAATCTCAGATAAACGATGTATATCTATATGCACAATATAGCATGTTCAATAGTTACAGTTTTTTATGTACTCTCATCCAGTTTCTTCATGATGTTCATTTATCCAGTTATCATCTCATGCATATGAACCCATGTATATTAGCCTTACCTCACTTAGCATACCAGTACATTCTACGTACTGACGCATACTCTCTCTTTTGCGCTATGATGTCTCATATAATAGGTTTGAACGCTCAGGGTCCTGACCTTACAAGCAGCTCAGGATATCAATGGCAGATTCAGTAGTGAGTCCTCATCCATCGAGGGCATTATTTTATTTCAGTATTTCATCAGATTTAGTATGTTCAGTAGTCGGAGTTAGTCTAGGACTTATCTCATCAACTCCACATTCAGATAGTTAGAGGCTTTCATGCTAGATTACTTCAGATAGATGCTCAGTATTTTCAGTATCACTATCAATATTCAGTATTTGTTTTTCAGTTTATGAACCTTATGGCATTTTTAGCCTAACTCCCTCCTATATTTTCAGTATTATCATTCAATGCTCACAGTAGGTACAACCATGGGTTAGCTTGTGGTCCTTCGATATTGTAAGCACTGTGTGATGCCCAAGGTATAGTCTCGGGGCATTATAGGTCCAAAACTTGGGGTGTTTCAATAAAGTATGTCCTAGTGAAGAGTATGCAAAGAAAACAAAGAAGAAGGGTCAAGAGTTATTTCAAAAATTGCCTAAAATTTACTAGTCATTTTCTAAATCTATAAGCAATGGTCTCGAGAAAGGATAGGGAATCAGTTTGAAGAGTATGATGCTATTATAGAAGAATTCCTAAGATAGTTAGGATCAAGAAAAGCTGAACCCAAGGAAAAGCTGCTGAACTAGTTTTCCATCCCACTTGTTATTCCCCAATTAATGTGGTATATCAGGAAATAAAAATTAATTCTTTACAAAATTGATGGTAGTACATATGAAGCCCGCTACCCATCCTTTTTGTTGTTTACTTCTCTTGCACTTTTGATGCTTTCCAAAAGAAATAGACCCACACTCGTGCAAGCCTTGGCCAGAAATTGTAAATGTTTTCCAAATTGAATGAGGATCTCTCCCTATTGTGAAAATCTTCTTTTGTTATTATTATTATTATTATTATCATCTAACTTGCCTTATTTAAAAATAAAATAAAATTAAAAATCTAAAAACTGCCAATGTTGTGTCTTGTTAAGAGAGAAATGAACAAATCAAGAAAGATAATGACAAATGGAAGGCAATGATCCTATAATAGTCAGCAAAAGAACCAAAGAGTTCAGGAATCAAGAAAAGCTAACCTTGAAGCAATCGAGGTGGTTAACCAGGGAGACAACGACAAAGTATTGAAAATAAAGGTTGATGTGTATCTAGCAATAACAAGCAAGAGGAATCTTATCAATTCACTCATAAGGAAGTAGACAGTTAATCCTTTCTTTAATCAAGACAAGCAATGAAAGAATCTTGTCATCTATAAAGTGCTACCGAAGAAATCTTAATTCTATTTGAGAGGAATGGATAAGAGTATCCCAAGACAATTAACCCTGAATAATTACCACTTTTGAAGACAATCTCTTTCTCATATCAATTTTCTTGTAATAATATTTTTTCTTAAAGTAACCATTCATGCTTTAACATAGCTTAATATATATTTTCCCCTCTATGTGTGAACTATGTTTGACCTGAATTCTCAAGAATGAGATATGTAGGCGACCTATGTCGGTTTCAATCAACTTCTTAGGAAAACCTACCTTTCCCATTTTATGTATGGACTATGTTTGACCTAAATTCTAAGGAATGAGATACTTAGGCGGCCTATGTCGTCTTTAGTCAACCTTTTTGGAAAATATATCCTTTCTTTATATGTATGAACAATGTTTGACCTGAATTCTAAAGAAAACATAGGCAACCTATGTCGACTTTGGTCAACCCCTTTGATTTTTTATGTCGCCCAGGCATAGTCCTAAACTATGTTTGACCTGATTCCTGCTTCAATGGGATACGTAGGATCCCCAATGGATCAGTCATATCACCTAACAAAATGGAAACTAGGGCAAATTTTTTGAGAAGGAATCTTTAAAATTCAAAAGAAAAAGATTATCCTCCAGTAAAAAGAAGGAAAACTATCCAAGGACTTCTAGAGAAAGTCTCGAGATCCTCACAAGGATCATCTCAAACAGTGTCAACCTGAGGCATAAATCTTACGGAGGTCCTTAAAATTTCCACTAATATACTGAAATATATTCTAAATTCCCCGGCACCAGGAAGTGAAAGTTAGCTTCAGAAATCACCAGCTGCAATAGAGTCTAGATAGACTCAATCTCCAGCTATGACAGAACTTTTACAAAACTATGTTATGGAACTTCTCAACAATGATAATGAGTTTCCAAAAGATTTTCATTGGATAACATAGTCAGGCATCAAATAGATGACGTTCATTGAGTTAGCACATGACATGACTGGAAGAGATTTTCTAAGAAACTTTTACACAAGTTTTGAAACTAAGTTTTGAAAAACCATAACTATTTTGAAAATTTATACAGATTTTTATACTTAACTAGTTTTTGTCTAACATCTATTAAAATGGGGAGTCAGGCCGAAAGTTCAAACATGACATCGAAGCACCCCAAACATGGCAAGAAGAAAATCAAAGATCGAAAGAGGTCAACACATAGTAGTTTCACCCAAAACTAACACATTTTCTCTGAATGTAGGGATCAATACAAAAAAATAGAGGCCTTCTTCAAAATCGGCAAGCAAAATGGGAACCGCAACAACGCATATAATGCTCAAGAACGGTATTTTTTGGTAGCTCCAAAGATGGGTTCAATTACCCATTTATCAAGAACCTTTTGACTTGTTTAATCTTAGGAGAATATGGATGAAAAACAAAAGCATTTTATCTTATGAATATTTTAATCCGAACTTTTTCTAAAAAATAGTTGCCTTAAAAGTGACTTTGTGACTACTAAGTGTTTACCTTGAGCGTAGGTACATTCAAAGGAGTCAGAGCAATAAGGACAAAATCAAAAGGTTCAGTCAATAGGAGAAATAGCATAAAATTTCTCAAATTTACCATGAAAAGCAAATGGTATTCGAGTGGTCCACAAGGGATTTTACCCATTTGTTTACATTTGGTGGATTTGCCATCTAAATACTCCCTCAAAAAGAGAAAATTTATAACAGACTAAGTTATTCAGGTTATGATGCCGGGAGTATTTGTTATTTAAACTTTCATAAAGATTGACTCTGGTCACCATCAGAAGCGACACTATGTCTACTAATCTTCTACCTTAAGTTTAGATATATACAGAAAGACATCACGCCGATAGATAGACTTAGGTTAAGCTTCTATTCAGATCATCGAGAAGTCCACTACATACCATCACATTCCATTACATTCTATTAAATACCATTATATTTCATTTCATGTCATGCCGAGAGGGCTATTTCATTCCATTGACAAAAGGGCAATTTTATTCCATTGCCAAAATGGCCATGGTAAGAGAGCTACTTTATTTTATTATCGAGAGGGCCATTTTATTCTATTGCCAAAAGGGACATTTCATTCTATTATTGAAAGGTCCATTTCATGCCATTCCGAAAGGGGCATTTCATTCTATTGCTGAGAGGGCCATTTCGTTCTATTTCTAAGAGGTCCATAATGAGATATCCATTTTATGCCAAGTCGAGAGAGCCATTCCATTTCATTCTATTGCCAAGAGGGCCATCATGCAATTCAAACAAGTCTCCATAATCGCTCACCATGAAAGACGATAAATTCTAGCTTTGGAAGGTGCTTTGGAGTACTTATATCCGTTGACTATGTGAAGACAACATAATTTAGCGTCAATGATATCTCAACATTTTATATCTGTTGACCATGCAAAAGGAGATATAGCCCAGCATTGAGGATATTTCAACATTTTGTGAAAGAACATCTGAATACATCAACATATCAAGTTGAAAAAGCACATGATCCGAAGGGACGTCTTTAAGTTGCTCAACATATTAGGTTTTCCAAAAATT
Source organism: Capsicum annuum (assembly GCF_002878395.1). Taxonomy (NCBI): domain Eukaryota; kingdom Viridiplantae; phylum Streptophyta; class Magnoliopsida; order Solanales; family Solanaceae; genus Capsicum; species Capsicum annuum. The sequence goes on along the minus strand of NC_061117.1, from coordinate 179,190,971 downwards.
AAAAATCTGAAGGTAACATTAAATCATAATATTTGAGATAGAATAGTGCATGCAATTATCCATGAGTTTATAATCTATAGGTCATCTGTAAGATGCAACAACATCCTAATCAGGTAGTGTGAAAGGTTATCCAAAAATTGACAGTTCAAAGGTTATCCATAAGTCACAACAAAATCATTACCGGAGAATAAGTGAGATTACCAAATTGGTACGTCCACATTTATCTATAAGCCATGTTATATACAAGATTGATTAGGCGTAAGATTACCTGAAGACTAGCAATTTGGGAGATATCTATAAGTCATATTATATCCAAGGTAGGATGATGCATAGGAGTATCCGAGAGCTAGCAATTCAAAGGATATTTGTAAGTCATCTCTTATCCAAGGTCGGATAATGTTCAAGATTACCTAAAATCAAGCAACTTAAAGGATATCTGTAAGTCGCCTTATATTCAACATCAAATAATGCACAAGATTACCCAAAAACTGACAATTTGAGGGATATCTATAAGTCGTATCAATACATAAAATGAGGTCACACACAAGAAATATTATATGTGACCAAGAGGGTCACGATATCAGCATAAGGTTATGCGGTTGTAGGGACTGTTATATACAAAGTATCATCGGTGTCCAGGAGGGCTACCCCACTTGGAATTTTTTTTTCAATCATAAAAAGGGTTATTTTATCCACATAACAAGGGGGTTGTTTTGCATGTTATTGCAAAAATTGTATCCCTCTAAACAGGTACATAAAAGGATGACATTTTTTCTCAGATAAAAACTCACACGAAGATATGGTAAAACACTATATATCCTTTTCGTGAGTTATGCTTGTTACTAATAATTTTTGTTTGAGATATTCTTGAGAGAATCCGAGAGGATGAAAATCTTAAACCAGTACTATAAGTACAAAATTCAAAAAGGATGCAGCACAATGCGGAACATTTTCTTAGTAGCAAATTGGGATGTAGTCCAGAGAGGGACACCAGACTTTTTAGACGTGAATTAACGTATGATTGCCACCACCATCAAACCACACCACTATTAGAAGGCGTTTGGGGTATTTTGGGATATTTAGGATTTAGTTTTACTTTTAAGATATTTCTAAACTCATATTGGAAGTAACCTTCTCTTTTCATTAAATTCGATTGACAACACACCTAGAGCTTTGAAAATTATGTATGACTAAATTCTTTACTATGGATGTGAAGAGCTCCACATTCATGGTTAAGAGGTTACAACCTATTTTTCATAACTCAATTGACTTATTACTTATCCTAAGCCAAAGATCATATAAAATAAAAGACTATTTTTTTCTACCGATTGAGTTGAACAACAAGCAGTTTGATTTTATGAATCTCAGAAATATGTAGGCTGGACTCTTTGTTAAAAACTCAACTGTATTCCAACCGCCCACCAAATTGGTACTTTATTCGTATCAAATTGCAATTTAATTTAGTTAGCTCATTAAGTTTGGCCTTAATTGAAATTAAATTGGCCACAAATGTAATGCAGTTGGCCAAACGATTTTCAATTTGACCAAAATTTAAATGAAATTGACCAAACCCCAGACCTAATTGGCCATTTCCTAAATAGCCTAATCCTTATTCTCAGTCCCTATTTCTTTCACCCACTCCCAACAGCCTAAAAAATCACCAGCCTATCCCAAAAACCATCCGCCCCATTCCCTTGAAATTTTTTAACAATAACAAAAAATCAGATTAATAATACTAATGCTATGAAAAGATCCAAACAATGGTTACAATTTAGGTAAGACTACAACACAACACGTAAAAATAAAATTTCTAGAGCGGTATCATTTTAACAAGCTCAAAAACAATTTTCATTCTCTTTATTATTCTCGGTTGCACTAAGTTTTCTCAATTTTCTCTAAGTTACACACAGTACACAAACTGACATAAAACAACACAAAATCATAAATAGACACCTAAACATGTCATTTCTAACTAAGATAGCATATCCAAGGGAAAAAAACATGGAAAAAAATTTCTCTGCTGTGTTATGCCCTCACCCCAACTTAAAGGACAAGCAATATCCTCATTGCAAGCTAGAAAAGTAAAAACTAGGCCAATATTTAGTTAAATAAGTCATATCTTACTCAAACCAATAAATATTTAGAGTTTAAATAGTTAAATGGTTCATCTTAAATATTTAGTTTAAATAGGTCATATCTTACTCAAACCAATAAATAGAGTTAAGGTTATAGTTAAAGTCACTTTCTTTTAGAAGTGTCGTATTGGGTTTTTGTATTTATTATCCACCTTATTTATCTTTTTGAGTGTTGGTCTAACCCAGGGTTGGGGTTGGGCAGGTGTCATCCTGACCTTAAATTTTGGTTTATGACATGATAAAGGAGGACACTTAGGCTTTTGAGAAACTTAAGACATTATTAACCTCAATATATATCCTTGCTCTAGCTGATTTTTCTTACTTCTTTTACTATGGAGACAGATGCGGGTGTAGTAAATATAAGAACAATTCTCATGCAACATATAAGACACATTGCTTATCTGTATAGGACTATCTCTCTAGCATCAAACTCTGTTAGGGTATAAAAAGCAATTGTTGGAATTATGATAGTTTCAAAATAGATCCAACGCTAAGTGTGTAAGCCCTTCATAGTTATGACTGACTAAAAAGTGTTGAAGCTTTTACTAGAGCAAAACATTACACTGAATCTTAATTGAAATAGGTGACTAAACTTATAAAGTTTGACTTTGTGATTAAATACAAGAAGGAAAAGAGAATTTGGTGGCTAATACACTCTCTCAACTTCCTGCTTTAGAACTACTATGAGGTCTTTGTCTTCAGTGAGGATTAACTATCTACAAGATATTATGAATACTTGACAAGAGGATCATGCCATCAAGTAACTAATTCAGGATCATGATCTAGATAATCTTGGGAGTGAAGTTGAAGATTCAACATTTATCCATTAATAATTATGAAGATATAGAATGTTAATGGTTGGCCCTAGTGCAGTTTTGAGAAAAGTATAGAACAAGTTATGGCACAACTTACCCCAAGGCGGCCATTCAAGTATTGAAAAACACTTTTACGAGAAGCTTGCTACTTTGTGTTACTGATAAAACATGAAGAATGATGTCAATTAATATATTCAAGAGTGTACTATCTGTCAAGGGAATAAGCTACACCAGAACAATCAAAAGAAGAAATTTTTCCGAATGGACCATAGGGAAATCCCATGAAAGCAATTCAACCATATTGCTAGACTAAAATCAGAATTTCAAACTCAATGAAATTGTTAGATTCACCAATGGAGGTCGTTATTATTGAATGTTGATCGAAGTTAACTCTAAGCCACAACTTTTAAAATTTTCAACCAACATCTAAAAATACATTTGAATGCCTCGGGAGCCAAATCAACAACTCTACTAAATGAAAAATGGCATTTCAAAGCTAACAAAACTGACAAAAATCATTGATAACATATAAATCATCAAATATTGACCAATGTTAATCCGATTAGTTTCAAAACCTTCTCAAATCAAATGGTAACCTCAAACTCCACCAACCATTTTAGGAACCGTGCCACTGCTCCCGTAAACTCCAAATACAATAAAACAACTATGATAAAGGATAAAATAGTAAAAATACTTACAAATTCAAAAATTAATATACAAGTTGTCATACAAATATAAATGAAGAATACCTTCAAATCAATCCTGCATATTTGTTTATTGATGAATTTCCTAAAAAAATTCAACCAATTTATTATAGTACGAAGACAAGGGACTTGTGTTCTTGGAATTTTTATTCAATTAAAACAATCGAGTATTATCCAAACCATCATAGAATATTTTGGCAATAACTTTCCAAATTTTCTCTATCATGGAAAGCTTGATAATTGTTGTACCAGGCTGGGATTCATCAAGCCAATAAAATAACTCTTCACCATATAATTCTTCATAGTCCATATTACAAAACCCGAGTTAATTTATTTGGACTTCTTTGTTTGCAAGTAAAGTAGCCAACCTTATTTTAAAATCTAGCATACACTTATCCATCACTTGAGACTATAATGAGAAACTTGTGTTGTCAATGATAACTCTCATTGGAAAGAAAAAGTTGTCTTGTTGAACTATAATTGAGGTAGGGTTCGTTATAATTCAGAATTGAGTTCATAGGGCTTGTGGTTGTGCCCGAGAAAGGTATAGTATCACACATCTTGTAAAAAAATAAGGTTGGGGCTTCGAGTTTTATAGATAAGATTGCTCCGATATCATGAAAAATTGTAGGTATAGAGAATTATTTTTTTGTATTTCTTTTATTCGTCTCATAATAGAGGAATCTACAGCTATAAGAAATACTTTGTTAAAAATTGAACTAGAGCATAATTAGGAGAACTACGTAATCCCTGTACTTCACAAAGTATATATTTACATAATTATTACAATATCTACAATTATTAAATTCATATCCAATTAAACATCATCATCTAAATAGAGATGGAAGAAAAATCATTTATATGACCGTATCTTTTGTGTACGAAAAAAAAATGGTCCTAAAGGTTTTGGGCCTTTTTGATAGAAAAATATATGAGGATGAGGATACACACGAGTCTTTTAAAAATATGATCTTCACTGAACATATAAAAATTTCTAAAATTCTCCAAATATATATAATATCATAAATTTTAGAGTATAAATAACACTTCTTAGTAGGAAGTTCATTAGTTATAAGTGTCACGATCCAAAAGCTAAGGTCGTAATGGCACCTTACTAATCCAACCTTCGTAGGTACGCTGAAAATTCACAATAGGGACAAAAATAAAAAATGGGCAAAAGATGACATGCGAGACTTCTAGAATGAAGTTGGCACATAATACTCATAAACTGAAATGTCCGTAACAAAAATAATCAAATATCTAAATCCTAGTGACATAAGTGTAAAGAGCATCTAATACAGTAGTGAAATTTGAATAATACATCAATATCTCTGAAACAACAAGTAATGACAAATAGATATTGGGAGGATGGAACAAGGCTCTGGATAGGGATTTCACCAAGTATCCAATATAGCTCTCTCTGCATGAATCAACCACCATGGTCGCACTCATACTGAGATTTACATCGAAAGGGCACAGAAGTAGAAGTGAGTATGGTCAACTTATACTCCATAGATATTATAAGTTAACTGAACAAAGTAGAAAACTATACAAGTAAAGAATACTATAAGCATGCTTCCACCTGCATACAGAAAAGTTCTCAACAGTAGCTCACACTATAACTCCCAATAATTTAACAAGTATAAAATCTATACCAAAATAACTACACACGAAAGTATAAGGGAACTTAGTACACGACAACAAGCACATAATATAAGTGCAAATGAGACAATGTAAGGCAATGCGATGATGGTGGGATAATGATTATATAATCCACCTCATGGCTCTCGTATAGATTTTCCAAACTTCATCTTCAAGACAGGACCCATGGGCTTATCTACCCATACACTTTCGTAACCTCAATCTTATATCAATTACCTTGCCAGTAGATCCCTCGGTTAAGGGTTTTTAAAGTGTTTTATTTTTTTGTAAAAATTATTATTTCTCAGTAATACCAATCTCATAAATATGTATGGATGAAATAAGGAAGCAATTCTCACAATCAATTATATAAAGATAATAATCAATTCAATATAGGCTTAAACAAGTTAATTATCAATTCAATATGTCAATAGTTCATGAAATAAGTCATATCAAGGCACCACTAGAGTAATTAGTCATGTAAGACATTAATAAAATCATTGCAACCCCTCACTCGTGCATCATTATAATGAGAGAGGTAAATAATGCCCAATAAGGCCTATAATCTCTACTCAATCCCCTGCATCAGCATCATAACTAAAATAATGAGAATTAACATAAAAATAAGGCCTATAGTGTCAAATAAATCCCCTACTCGAGCATCACATTAAATATAATTTCTCAAGTCAATAATATTATGTATATAGATCCCCACACAGCTAACATAATAGTAAAATAATCTTTAAACACAATTCCCAAGTTTAAGTCCCAAACCCATAGGATGCTTTACATGAATAGTTTACTATCTTGTACAGTATGAAGAAAGTTAAGCCAAAACCGACCTCAAAAAAGCCAAAATTCAAGCGCATACCTTCAATGTAGATCCTTGTTTTCATGGATGGTCTCAAAATAGACTAAATATAACAAAACTATATTCTACATGTCAAAAGGGAACTAACAATACCCATATTAGTTATATTTGATACAGATCAAAAAATAATTTGAAAATTGGTTCAAAATCATAAACGGAAATTTTGGAACTTTTATATTTGAGAATCATGTTCCCTATATTGCGAGGAGTCTAAATCTGAAAAACCCAACTAAAATGAGTTGAAATAAATTCTCATATCAAATAAAACCCAATTTAAAACTTACTGGGTAAAAACCCAAAACTTCAAGTATGAAAACAAGTTTTTAAAGCTATTTTGAAGATAAAATCAATGGAAAAAAGATAGAAATATGAAATTGGAACTTATCCACACAATTTTGATGAAAACACTTTTTTAAATCGCCTCATCCCAAGCTCACAAGGATGAAAATTGTGAAGAATCAAGAAAACTGAGAAATACACTGCCTAGGTGACCTATTCTTCGCGATGGCAACCACTTGTGTTGTGATACAGACTTACCCAAATCGGAACTTTCACGAATGCAAGAGGCAGGTTGCGTTTGCAATAATCTAATTATCTAACCTTTTGTGATCGGAATCCCACCTTGACAATCCCAATGAACAAATAATTCCCTTCTCCGAATGTGATGGAGGCTTGTAAATGTAAAGAGGGGAAAATCTCTTACCAGACCCTCAAAATTTGATTGAGATCCAATATAAGTAAGCTAATAATGCTATTAGTCTAGTTTTGATATACCCAAGTTAATTAAATCATCAAATTTATAAACAAGGGTCATTTATAATAATTAGCCCCCAGAGATCCCTTTTAGGCTAATTTTAACTAGCTTCTATTTAAGAGGTCTGCCAAAAAAGCTTCAAAGCCTAAACTAATACGCTACTAACTCAGAATTGATATTTTGAACTAAATGGAACTAACCAAATCTCCATCCAATGCTCAATTCATTAACCAAAGTTAAACTAACCTTTTTAAAAGCCTCTGTGGGGCTTAGTTCACTCAAATCACTCCTGAATACCTCAAGGATTGTGCCAACCAACCCCACCACTTGCAAATAAATATAGCACTATAGGAATGAAAAACTGATTAAAATACAAATAAACTAAAAATCACAACTATGATTATTGCATTATCCAACACTAAAATACAAATTCATCCACAAACTAAAAAACAAATAAAATACCTGAAATGGTAAAATGTTGGCGTATCTATGCCTCATATTAGACTCAACCTTCTATGTAGCCTCCTCAATTGAGAGATGTCTCCACTGGACCTTCACTAAATTAGTATATTTAGACCTCAACTTCCCAGTATGCCCATCTAAGATGACAGTGGGATCCTTCTCAAAGATAAATTATGGTTTAATACAACAGAATCACACTGGACCACAAAGCTAGCCTATATGCCACATCTGCATACTTCTCAAGGATCTCGAAAAAACTAATGAATCTCAGAATAAGCTTTCCTTTCCTTCCAAAACTCATCAATTCCTTCATGTGTAAAACCTTTAATAAAACCCACTCTCTAACCACGAATGCAACATCACAAACGTAACTATTACCATAACTCTTTTACCTATTCTGGACATCCACAAGCCTCTACTAAATTATTCTTATTTGATTCATCGAGTCTCTCAAAAAATTTGTGCCCTAAGGTCTCACCTCAAATGGATTAAACTATCCATGGGATTTCACCTCCGTCCATATAAAGCCTCATAAAATGGTCTCTGAATATTGGAATGGTAGTTGTTACTGTAGGTGAACTCTGCTAAGGGCAAGAACTGGTCCCAATGACAACCAAAATTCATAATACAAGCTTGAAGCATATCCTCTAGTCCCTAAATAGTCCTCTCAGACTGACCATCATTTGGAGATGAAAAGTTGTGCTTAAATCAAGTTGAGACACAACTCACTCTACATAATACTCCAAAAATTCAAGGTAAACTAAGTATCTCTATTCAAAACAATGGAGAGAGGTACTCTATGCAATCGAACAACCACTCTAATATACATGGTTGCTTATTAGATTGATCAGACAAATAGTTATGCTAAATGATTTGGCTTATTGGTTATAAATTATAAAGTATATTAATCCACTATCCAACTAATAAGACATCAATTGATTTGATAATGGATAAGAAATTATTTGGCAATTAACAATGGTGTATCGATTAATCTCTACGCTAAGTTTTTTGAGGAAGACACCATACAAAATAAAGGACTTCTTTTGATGAGAGGTAATATAAGATTGAGGGGTTCTCCTCAATGAATTTATCAACACCTAAATTCAAGGACTTCTTTAGGTTTCATGATAGTATAATGTATGTAATTCATATACGTAGGGATAAAAATTTAAGTATGATAAATTTTAATAGGTTGATGATTTATCCGATAAGGAATTAATAAATCAACCCCCACACCAATAAGATGTTAATTATAAAATTTTAATACGTTCTCCAACCATTTATCCGATGACCTAATACCGATAATCCAATAATACAATTTTGTGTTTGGCTTATTGGTTATGGTTCAGTTTTGAACCCCCTACTAATATAGATCTTGGCTAACTTCACTGTATTATAATTCGCCCTCATAGGTATAAATGCATTGATTTGATCAATCTAATCAAGATTACTCAAAAGAAATCAAACTTCCATAAGGTTGGGGGTAGGACAACAATAAAATCAATAGTGATTCGCTCCTACTTCTACTCGAGACTTGGAATCTTAAAATCAATGGTGATTATCTCCTACTTCTACTCAGGACTAGGAATCTTTTGCATCGTACCACCCGTTTACTGATCCATGCTCATACTTTACTTGATTGCAATTCAAACACTTAGCGATAAACATCAAGATGTTTTTCTTCATATCACTCCACAAGTAGTTCTGCTTTATATCATGATACATCTTATCCCCTCCCAGATAAATAGAATACCTAGAACAATGAGCCTCCTCTAAGATTAACCTAACACATCCACTAACTCTCGGCATACAAACTCGACCATTAATCCTCAAAACATCCTTGGGGTCAAGAGATACTATTTTTTTCTCACTGCATAATACTTTTTACTAATTACCCTCAATCTCTCATGATCAAACTGATAAGTAAATCTACTCCATAAAAAAAAGACCTATCCTCAATGAAGGCTAATATATACCTTAGTGCCTATCAAGCGTAACCAACTGGTTAGCTAAGGAATGAACCTCCAAGTCCAAAGGTCTCTCCTCTGCCAAAAGATGAGCAACACTCCCCATACTTGTCTTCTTCTGGCTCAAGGTATCTGCTACCATATTAGCCTTTCCTGAATGATATAGAATTGTAAGATCATAGTACTTAAGCAACTGAAACCATCAACACTATCTCATATTAAGGTCTTGTTGGGTGAAGAAGTACTGAAGGCTATGATAATTAGAGAAAATCTCACAATGGACTCCATATAAATAGTGCACCTCAAATTCAACACAAATACAACCCTGGCTAAATTTAAATCATGTCTAGGTAATTCTTCTCATGATGTGAACTACATCAACACACTACCCAAGATGATAAGAAACCCAGCATAAAGCATAAAAAATAGCTAGCTAATCTAACAAAACTCTAAATCTCGGTAAGAGAAGTAGGTCTAGCTGAATCAAAAACTGTCACTATGTTGATTAAATCAACCATAACACCATCCTTGGTCACTAAGTGACCCAAAAAAGGAACAAAATTTAACCAATACTCGCACTTGGATAACTTGAAATATAAATTTCTAATCTCACAACCTTGAAAGTATAGTTCTCAAGTTCTTCACAAGGTCAACCTCATCCTTGGAATGTACAAGGATATCATTGATGAATACAATCACAAAGAAATTAAGACAAGGTAAAAATACTTAATTCATCAACTCTACAAATACTGCTAGGAATTGGTCAGCCTAAAAGATATGTCTAAGGACTCATAATGACCATATCGTATTAGAAAATCTATCTTTGGAACACCTAAAGCTCTAATGATCAAAATTGATGGTAATCAAATTTCAAGTCAATCTTAGAAAACATAAATGCACCCTAAACTTGAATAAATAAATTATCAATGCAAGGAAGATGATACTTGTTTTTTACGATCACCTTGTTCAATTAGCAATAGTCAATACATATGCACATAGATCCATCCTTCCTCCTTACAAATTAGACAAGAGCACCCTAGGGAGACACTCTAGGTCTAATAAAACCCTTACCCAACTTTTCTTGCAATTTCTCCTTTAATTCATTCAACTCAGTTTGGGCTATTCTATAAGGAGAAATAAAAATGGGCTTAGTGCCCGGCTCAACATCAATAGAAAAATGAATGTCCCAATCAAGTTACATACCAGGTAAGTTTGTAGGAAAAATCCTTGAACTCTTTACAAACTCAAAAAACATCTAAGGGAGACGGTAAAACAATAGTAGTATTACAAATATAGGCTAAAAAAGAAAAACACTCTTTCTGTACCATAGGATGAGCACGTAGAAAAAATATAACCCCATTAAAACTCAAACCAGGAGTACCTTTCCATGCTAACCTTGGCACACCTGGAGTAGCTAAAGCCATAGTTTGTCAAAGCAATAAAACACCGCATGGTAGGAATTTAATCAATCCAAACCTAAGATAATGTCAAAATCAAGCACGTCTTAGATAATTAATTCTAACCAGGTTTCATGCCCTGCAAAGGTCACTACACATGATTAGTACACCTGATCCACCACTTAACAATCTTCTATGAGGGTGAAAACAAAAATAGAATATCAAAGGCCTCACATACAACATCAAATCTGGTAAAAAAATAAGTCGACATATCAGGGTCAAATTAACATTAATGTGGGATGATGGAAAACCATGACAATACCTGTAATAACTACATCACAGGCCTCTACCTCAGGTCTCCCAGCTGTAGCATAACACTAACCTAACCTACTATTAGACTGTGAAACCTCACATCACTACTACGATCTCCCTAAGCTCCATCTCGAGAACCTCTAAATCCACCCTTACTAATCTATGAACCACCTTTAACTATAGATATAAGAGTAGGGAAAAGCCAAAGATGGGAACTCTATTAGGTAGGACCTAATTTATGTCACAGACACTTTCTCATGTAATGATCAGAATCATTACATATATAACACCCTATACTCCCTGAATCACACAAAGAAGTCCTAGAAGAGCTAGAACACCCTAGTTATCTTGAAGAACCAAAATTGGAGCCTCTACCCATATGAACTAAACTTTGGCTACCCAAAGCCTCAAAAGACATAGAACTACTACCCAAACTCTATTGTTATTATTATTATTATAGTTCTCCTTGGTAACTTTAAGAACCTCTACTAAAAATATTCCTACTTGGGGATGTATGCTCACTGAACTTACTTTTTTGGAAAATCTTCATGGCACCCCCACCCTAGGTACCCTGACCTAAGCATCTTCTACTACCCTCTGGAAAGAGCCCCTTAAAACCACAAGTTGAGCTATCACTAATTGATAATAATTTGTCAAATCCTTAATAAAATTTTGGATCCTCCCAAACTCGATGAAGATACTAGCAGTGGGATATTTGGATAATGCATGAAAACATACCTCAAACTCTACAATAGTCATGGAGCCCTACTTTCGGTGAACAAACTCATCAATTATCTGATCCTTCAAACTGTAAGACATTGAACTCTCTAGTAAAGCCTTAAAAAATTGGGTCCATATCATAACAGGAGAACCCAATGGTCTACAACTAGAAACAGACCTCCACTACTGCCTAGCCCTTATATGTCATCAATTTGCTGACTTACTAGCATATTTAAAGCCTAAATTATCATTCTTTTTTATTGATTTGATGTTAATCTCTTACTTAATGCTCATTTGTGTAGGTAAATATTGAAAAGGGAAGATAAAAAAGTAATTTAAGTCAACAATAGGTCAAATGTAAAAAAAGAGCCATCCACTTTGCATCTGTATTGGATCTGCTCTTTATCTGTTTAACCAGATCAACTACACTTTTTCTAAGGTATCAAATACCAAGTCATGCCCCACCACTGTGACTTCACCTATTTCAAACCAACTAATGGGAGATCTACATCTCCTACCATAACGTGTCTCAAACGGAGCCATCTAAATGCTGAAATTATAAGTGTTATTATACGCGAACTCAATCAAGGGCAAGTGATAATCCCAACTACCCTTAAAGTCAATGTCACACGCTCGTAACATATCTTTTAAAGTCTGAATGGTCCTTTTTGCTTGACCATCTTTCTAGGGATAAAAGGCTATACTGAGGTGAACTTGGGTACCAATACCTTTTTGGAAAGCTTTCCAAAAGTGAGAGTTGAACTACATACCTCTATCTAAAATGATGGTTAATGAAACTCTGTACAATCTAACCAACTCTCTAACATAGAGCTTAGTATAATCCCCAGCTGAATAAAAGGTATGAACTAGTAAAAAATGAGCTAACTTGGTCATCCTATCCATAATGACCCAAATCGAGTCATGTTGACAACGAGTGCGAGGCAAACTCGTCAAAAAATCCATATTCACCTCTTCCCACTTACAAGTGGGAATACTGAACTCCTGCATAGCTCCACAAGACTTCTGATGCTCAATCTTAACCTGCTGACATATTGAGCACTTAGCTATGAATTTTGCAATGTCTCTCTTCATCCCATTCTACCAATAGACTTCCCCCAAATTATGGTACATCTTAGTGACCCCTAGGTGAATCGAGTAATATGCTCTATGCGCCTCTGCAAGAACCCTCTGCCTAACGCCATCCACACATGGCACACAAAGTCTACCCTGACAACGCAACACACTATCTTCCCCTTAGGAGAAAACCTCTACCCTTTATCTATGATTGACTCTATTAGTTTAACTAAATTGGGATCCCTGTACTGCTTTTCATTAACTTAAAAAACTAGAGATGATTCTAAACTATTCTGCACCCAGACACTACCCTCTGGTGAATTGACTAAGGGGACACCTAGTTGGGCAAGCTAGTGAACTTCCTAAACTAACTTATTTTTAGCTTCCTCCACGTGAGCAACACTACCCATAGACAATCTACTAAGAGAATCAACCACTATATTAGCCTTGCTTAGATGATATAGAACACTTATGTCATAGTCTTTTAACAACCTAACAACCTCCTCTGAGGTAGGTTTAAATCTTTTAGAGAAAACACATACTGCAGTATTTTATGGTCGGTGAACACATCAACATACACCCCATATAAATAGTGCCTCCAAAATCTTTAATGCAAACACTATAACTGTTAATTCAAGATCATGAGTAGGGTAATTATTCTCATGGGGCTTAAATTGTCTAGAGGAATAGGCTATGACCTTACCTTTCTGCATCAAAACAGACCCCAAACCAATTCTGCAAGCATCATAATATATCACAAATCCATCCGAACCATCTGGTAAAGTCAAAACTGGGGCTGTAGTGAGTCGAGTCTTCAACTCCTGAAAACTCTTCTCACAAGAATCTGAACACTAGAATTTGACTTTCATCTAAGTCAATCTGGACATAGAGGACACAATAGAAGAAAATCCTTTAACAAACCATCAGTAATATCCAGCCAAACCCAAGAAACTCCTAATATCTGATGGAGAAATGGGCTTGAGCCAGTTTCTTACTGCTTTGGTCTTTTGGGGATTAACTGTAATGCCATCACCGAAAACTATATGACTAAGAAAAGCTACCGACCTTAGCCAAAATTCATACTTACTAAATTTGGCAAACAACTGATGGTCTCTGAGAGTTTGTAATACTATTTAAGATGGTCTGCATGATCACTTTCACTGCAGGAGTAGACAAGAATATCATCAATGAAGACTATGATGAACATGTCCAAGTATTGCTTGAACACGCGGTTTATCAAGTCCATGAATGCTGCTGGGGCATTTGTAAGACCAAATGACATGACTAGGAATTCGAAGTGACCATACTAAATTCTAAAAGCTATTTTCAGCATATCACATTCTCTGACTCTGAGTTGATGATAGCCTGATCTGAGGTCTATCTTGGAAAAGTAATTGGCACCCTAAAGTTGATCAAATAAGTTATCGATTCTGGGAAGTAGATACCGGTTCTTGACTGTGAATTTATTTAGCAGATGGTAGTATATACATATTCTGAGAGAACTATCTTTTTTATACACGAATAGAACTGGTGCACCCCACGGGGATACACTGGGCCTGATGAATCCCTTATCTAGGAGATCCTTAAACTATTCTTTTAACTCTTTGAGTTCTGCTGGTGCCATTCTGTATAGCAAGATAAAGATAGGCTGAGTATCGAGAGGAGGTCTATTCCAAAATTAATTTCCCTCTTAGGAGGAACTCCAGGAAGATCTTTGAGAAACACATCAAGAAATTTGCATGCTACTGGAATTGGCTCAAGACTAGGGGCCTCTGAACTAGAGTTTTTAACTCGAACGAGATGATAAAAAACACACCCCTTAGATATCATATTCCTCGCCCTAAGGTAGGAAACAAGCAAACCCCTAAGTGTTGAAGTACTACCCCTTTACTTAAGGATAGGTTCATTTGGAAATTAAAAATGGGCAATTTTGTTTCTATAGTCAATTGAAGCATAGCATGAATAAAGCCAGTCTATGCTGAGAATGACATCAAAATATGTCATTTTTAATTCTACTAAGTCTGCTAAAGTGACTTTCTGAGATACCACAACCAGGTAGTTCTGGTATACCCGTTAGGTTATGACAGATTTATCCACTGGGGTAGAGACTGAGAAAGGCTCTTTTAGAATTTTAGGACTGACTTCGAAGTCAACAGCTAAATAAGGAGTTACAAAGGACAAAAAAGCTCCTGGATCTAGAAAAGAATAAGCATGTAAATTATAAACTTGTAACATACCAGTGGCCACATTAGGAGAACTGTCCTGATCAAGTTGGGACTGAAGTGCATAAAGCTTGTTTGGGTGTTTCCTACTAGTGGCATTGGAAGTGGCACCCTGCTGATTTGGGTAGCTGGACTGAGCTAAAATACAATTATACTGACCCTGAGAACCTAACTGAGGACAATCTTTAATTTTATAGCCTGGCTTGCCATATCCGAAACATACATCACTGCCAACTCTATAGATACCCTAATGGTTTCTTTTATATTTTTGGCAAAAGGGATTTGTTCGAGCATTGCTAATACTACACTAAGGTTTAGGGCCTGGCTTCTTATCTTTATTACCGTCTCTAAATTTTGGCACTGCAGCACAGGTTGAGGATGGAGCTAGAGCTAAATATTTTGGGTGGAACTGAGAATGATTTCCACCCTTTGACTTAGGCTGAGCAAAGTTGAAGCTATCTGTTCTAGCCTTCTTGTTCTCCCTCTCCTTCTCCTTATTCTTAGCCTCCTCTATTTGTTGAGTATGGACCATGGGCCTAGATATGTCCATCTCTTTAATCGATATTATGGTCCTACACTCCTTGACCAGACTATTAGACACCCCAGACACAAACTTACTCATCTTAGATCCGCTATCTGCTACCACTGAGGGGCATATCTGGATAATTAAGTAAACTTGAGAGAATACTCTTTCACTGTCATGTTACCCTATTTCAGATTACTAAAATACAAAACCTTAGCTTACCTTAATTCCAGTAAGAAAAACCTATCCAGAAAAATAGTAGCAAACACCTCCCATTCTATGGGCCCTATGTTTGTGGCCCTCTTTGTCTTCCACTGCTTGAACGATGACTGATCCATATCCTGCAACTGATATGCGACCAACTCAGCACTCTCACTAGCAGTTACCCCCATTATATTTGTGACTTTCTACACCTGATCAAGGAATTCCTGTGGGTACTTATCTAACTTAGACCCGATAAATAATGGGGGATTCATTTGGGTGAAATCTCAAATTTTAGCTGCACCAGTATTGGCCACTAGGTTGGCCTGGATGGTAGCTGGGGATGCTACAAAATGAGCTAGAGTGGTGAAAGCTACTTTGAATTCTGCATGCGAAACATGCTCATCCAGGGGATCTAGATGGACGGGTAGAGGTGCTGGTTGGTTTCCCATTCTTTTTCTGTTGGTCTTTTTAGGAGGCATATTTTGTAGATGAAATGAAGAAAAGAATTAGACTAAGATTTTAACTTGAGCTCATGCTCAGTCATATGATATGATTACTGAAAGAAAGGAACTTGTTCCTAAAATGCCTCATAGCCTCTCATCCATAAGTGTGGCTTGCTATACACCCATGCATAAGACTCTACTAGACGCGGCTTTCAGAATCTCTAGGACTCTGTTGCAAGAATACACGAGTGAGATTTTGTATTTTATTAAAAGATTGACACTAGACCTCTAAATCTGGCCTACCCATGAATCTAGCTAAATTTGGATAAATTCTCAATTACCCATGAATGAGTTCACACCTAGAGTAGCATAATCCCAAGATCTACTCCTAATTGATTACACTCCAATTATTCTTAGCCTCGAGATAGTATTCATAAAGTTCAGAAATTGTTATATTTTGTAAAATATTCAAACAAACCCCTAAATATTTGTATCATATATTTGAATTTAGCAAGTAACTTTCATTTTGAACTTACTTTATCACTATTCACATTATTCCTCGTGGATTCAACCCCGACTCATAGTTGGGTAATTATATTAACAACGTTTGCCTTACACCTAATTTGGATAGTAAGTTTTAGCAATATTAAAAATGGCGCCGTTGTCGGGGAATAATTTGGCGTATTGAGTTAGTTCAAAATTTTAGCCTACTTGCTTTGATTCAAACTAGTGAACATGTGTTTGTGATTTTCTTTTGCTTCTTATGCTAAATTGATTTTTATTTTTATCTACTTGTCACTATGGCATCATGGAATAGAAATGAGTTTGGTGGTTGTAAATCTTTTCTTGATGATCCATGTCCTTATTATGATCGACCCCACTTATGGAGAAATTGTAAATATGCTCTCCAAAAAGAGGTGTGTGCACCATCTCATTCCTATTGGGAGTATAATTGTTCTTTATATGGTTATTAAGATGGATATTAAAGTGATTTTCCAAATGCCCCTCCCCTAGTTATGCTAATAAAAATGGTTGTTCTTCTTATGAGTTTGATAGATATTGAAACGCCCCGAGTATGTACCCCAGACATCACACAGTGCTCATAATATCGAAGGACCACAAGCTAACCCATGACTCATACCTATTGCAATAACTGAATAATAATACTATAATAATGCAGAAATTAGGCTAGAACTACCATAAAGTTCATAACCGAAATCAAATACTAGTAAATAAATATTGAAAGCTGAGCATCTTTCTGAAATAATCTAGTCTGAAAGCCTTTATCTGCCTAAAGATGGAGTTGATGGGACAAGCCCCCAACTAACTCTAACTACTTAAAATATACTATAATAACAACTCTGTCCTTAAACTAGGAGGACTCACCATTAAGTCTACTGCTGACAAGCTAGGCTGCTAAGGACGATCAGGATACTGTGCATCTGAGCCTATGATATAAGACATCATAGCACAAAAGAAAGGTATGCGTCAGTACTTTGAATGTACTGGTATGCTAAGGGTTTATTGGGTAGAGTGTATAAGAATAATACAAAAAATGGTGTGTTAGTAATGCTTGTGTTAGCTATGCTTGCATTAGTTATGCTTGTATTTTTCTTATACAATGTTTGGTTTGATGTACTAAAAATAACATGAATTAAATAATTTCCAAAATTTTTTTTTTTTACAAAAATATCCTTCATATATATGTTGGAAAGGATGTGAAATTTTTTTTGAGGGATAGTGGTGTCTTTAATCATGTTAATGCATGTATTGGATCCATTGAATTGCTAATACCATGAATTTTAAGGTATTAGTAATACACACCTCAATACACAATAGAGTGTATAACTAATGCAAGCATTAGTTATACATTGAGTGCAAAAGTATACCAAACAAGGTATTAGTAATACACATTAAACTAATGCATGCATTAGTTTTCCAATACACTCTACCAAACGACCCCTAAGTGAGGTAAGGTTGAATACATGGGTTCATATGCATTAAAAATACTGGTTGAGTAACATGAATATAACTGAATAAGAGTACATGTATATACAAAACTACTGTACATACTGATTATGCATTACTATGTACATAATTATGTATACTGTAACTAAGATCATATTAACACTACGTACTAAGTTATGATAATTGAATGACTGATATCTGAGTTCAATGATAACTATGTTACTATTAGCTGGACTGTTAATGATAGTCCTGATTCTATAAAACTAAACTGAGTTCTATACCAAGCTGGGTAATTGTTTTTGAAGTCCTGGTGCTGTAGAACTAAACTGAGTTCTTTACTGAGATTGAAATGGATACTAAAACTATAGGAGATAATCATTTAACCGACATGCCCCTCTCTGAACTAATTGGGGTCCAACCTGTAACCCCGATTGGAAGGGTATCTGTATTGTACCACTGGTAAAGACAAGTTGCTGAGTCACCCTTATTTGGCAGATGCTCTGAATGAGAACGGTGGTACCCTCAACTGGCAGGTAAGACACCGTATCAACCTTTAACTGGCAAGTTGGTGTCTCAAATTACACTAGCTATGTAGTTCTGGAATGCAAGGACTGCTTCAAAGGATTACACCCTCTACTGGTAGGTGATTTTCTATCCTTGGGTTCACTAGATGCTAAATCCTACTCCCAACTGAATAGAAACTAAACTGATTTCTAAATGGTACTAGGCTGAACTAAGCTATTACTGATCGTGCTAACTATCTGAACTGGACTGAGTTCACTGAGTTCTGATATCTGACTGAATACATTGAGTTCTATACTGACTGAATACTACTGATTGTAATATTTCTAAGACTATTCTGTAACTACTGTAGCTCTAGGTCAATAGCTATATTTTATGAAAAGGATGAGCAATTACGCAATTTGGGGCTTTAATCTCGTGTTATAGAGCTATTGGGTGAAGGGAAAATGACCTATTTACCCTTAAAAATACAAAACAAAACTGCAAAAATTACTTGGACCAGACTGGCCAGGGTGTTGCGGGCTCTGGAGAGCCGCTCAGGGTAGGGCACTGCGATCTGTATCGCAGGCTCCCCTAACACCGGACTAGGCAAGGCGCCACAGGCTAATTGCCCTGAGCTACTATTTTAGAGTTTACAAGACGCCCTTATGCTTGTCCAAAAACTTTAAAACTCACCTAAGATGTACTATTGACTTTATCGATCTTGCATCAAATTAAAAACTAACTTTCTAAGGTCGTGAAGGTCGTAAATAAATTCTTCAAACTTTGAGGGCTTTAGAAATGACTAAGTCCTAACACGTAGCTGAAATTTTCTAAGTTTGGGACCTCTTTAGGCATGCTTTAAAGGTCTCAAATGATTAGGATTCTATGGGGTCTTATAGGTATCATGATATGACAGAGAAAGAACAACGTGCTGGACACAAATGAGTTGAAGCAATACTTCTAACTACATTGGATTGGGTGACTTCAATGGGGGAGGACATGCATCTCTTGAATCAATCCATGGAGGCATTTGGAAAGAAAAGTAAAAATAAAGAAGAAGTGGGTGAGAATGTCAATATTTGAAGTGTCTTTAATATTCCATATCCTCAAAATGAAGTTGATGAAGAAGAGATTTTAAGCCATAAAGTTGAGCCAACAATGTGTGATAACTTAAAGAAGCGTTACCAAAATGAAGGAATGGCTCAACTAAAAGAAGAAGAAATCTCTGATTCTACAAGAAAACAAATAGAAAAGATGTTGAAAGATACAATGAGGAAGAATGAAAATATGGAAAAGCCTTGGATAAATGGTGGGACTTAGTAAAATATGGTGATGATGATGTTTTTGAAGATATTGACTTCTCTATGGAAGGACTTTTGCAAGAGATTATTGAGTCCCAAAATGAAGAAAACTTGACAAGGGAGAAATCGTGGGCCAAGAATGGCTAATAAATCAAAATCAATAACTTGAAGTCCATAATGTTCGACTTGATAGTGTGTTTCTAATGGTGGACGAATCTCTCAAATTGTATGTTGATATATGTCAAGTTTGGATTAAATTTTAAATGGACACTCGAAAGTTAAAAATCAAGTTGGATTCAAGAATTGAAGCATGTGGTACTCAAAATCAAATAATTATGCACGATTGTGTTAGACCGCTTTCTAATGAAGATAAGAGTGAGCTTGATGTTAAAGAATTCTTGGTGATTTTCCATCCTACTGAACCAAAAATAATGAAGTATGCAGAAATTCAGGAAATAGTACTAGAGTTGCATGAAAAAGCCAAGCAAATCCTTCGTGGATGCTCTAATTCATTTTGGGGTGAGAATTTCAAGAAGAATGTGACTCCAGAATTAGAAGACAACCTTATTCCATCCACTTTTTGACATTATGCTTGGTGGATGTGATGGAAGTCAAACCACTCGAGAAAATGATAAACTTTGGAGACGAGGAACAAAATCCTTGCATTTTGGAGTTCATCATTCCAAAATAGTGAAATGACATCCTTTACTTAAAGGACAAGAAGTGCAAACTCCAATGTTTTACAAGTGGTTTATTAATGTTCTTACCAATACCCAATGAACCTACTCAAAAATTTGATGTGAAGTTGGGTAAAAGGTTCAAGTCTTCAAAGTGATGAGATAGAATATGTATCGTTGTGACCTTACCTTTACCAAAAGTCCTCAAAGATAATTGATCAAAATTTGGGCTGATGATTAAAATTCTCTAAGTGAAGACATAAATAATGAGTATACTACGTCGTGCTATGACTTTAACTAAGGTGCTTCATGCGAGGCAATCCAAAGATTTTCTAAATGTTTTCCAATGTTTTTGATTAAATTTAAAATTGTTTTTGGCATTTGTAAGTGGCATCATAAGTCAGGATGTACGAAAGATGGTATGAGGGCTCAAAACTATGCCTCAAACTAATTTTAAGCTGGAATTTCATGCTAAAATGGGTAGTACCAGCTTGGACCTATGTTGGCCAAGGGCATCTTGGAAATAGCTGAAAATAGTCTTCACTAGATGGACATACGTTGGACATGTTGTAGCAATCCAGGCATATACCAAGCATAGCTTGGATGCAGATTCTTGTAGCAACACTGCCTAGACCTACGTTGGACATGTTGCAGTAGTCCAGGCACACGTGGAATGTAGGAGAGTTAGGCAAACACTGGTTTGACCTGCATTAGAACAACTTGAGTAGTCCAAGCACAGGTCTAGCAATGGTACTCACATATGGGCTATTTTTAAGCCAATTTGTTGAAGAAATTTCACATGTTTTCATCCTTAATTTGAACTCTAAAATTCTTATTTCAAGAATGCATCACCAGATAATTACATTGGAATTTTCTTCCATCATTTCCTCCCTTAAGTAAGCTTACAAGGTATGATCTTTTGTAAATTCTCTTATGAATGATCTTTAAAATATAAATGATGATCACATTCCATGGAGTCTTTTATTAAATTTAATTCATTTGAGCTTAATTTTGAAGAATATGGTTAGTGGTAATAAATTTTACAGTGTGTGCCTTATTTTACATGCTTAATTACAAATTCTTGCTTCCGTATAGTAGTGCACACTATGAGTTCGATGAAAGACCCACCTATAGTATGTTTGTTTAATTGGGTAGCACGTGATCTAATTGGGTTAGTATAATTAAAAATGGTGTGTTTGGTGATGAATTGGTGCATTGAGCTTGCTCATGTGTGTTTTTATTCTATTTTTTAGGCTCTTACCTTTCATATGCACCACATGTTTGTTAAAATGTCGATAAGAGAGAAATGCCTTATATGTTTGTAATGGTTGATATGAACTTTCTTGATGCATTATGTGATCATTTTAGAGCATAGTTTTGAGTGTAGTTGGTCTTAAATATTGGATAATTGGTGGTTTTTGGGTGATCTTATGGATAAATGATGCTTGGTTTGGTTGATAAATGTTCTTATCATAGCATTCACGAATGAAGTTTGAGTAATCCGAGAGACATGAATACTAGTCTTTCCCTATGATAGATGGGGTGATGCCCGTAAGGGTATAGGGTTGCTTGAATTTCTATTGGTGCCATGAGTGTTTAATGAGATAAAGAGGCGATATGTGATGAATGCGTGATAATGTCTAGCTCAAAGGGATGAGTGTTGTGAGGAAAGAATCCCATGAAGTGTAATGATAAATTTTCCTTGCATCCACCTAAGTTTTTCTTTAGCTGTTTAGGAAGAGGTAAGAGTTTGAAAATACTTTCAAAATGTCATTGGCAAGAAATGAAATGATTTTGAGAAACATCAAATATATAGTTTTCTTTTTAAAAAAGATCAAGGACATTTTTGAGCTCTCTTTTGAGTGAGACCATTAAATTAAATTTTTGGCTCTCTTTACCAGGATGATTCATGACTCGAAATAACATAATAAGATCAAGTTGCTCAAATTGGTTGGGAGTAACTTTTTTCTCTATGAGTACGACGCCATGTGTGATGAGATTTTTTAATAATTCTTGTATATTCGTGTAGTCTAGAACTTGCCCCGAGTGAATTCACAGTGAAACTCTAGGAAATCTTGGTTTAGAGGATGACCCAAGGCCATTTTACATAGCCAAATTCCCACTTAAATATTTCTCCCAAGTTAACCCCATTGATCCCTTTTGCCCATTTTATTTCTTCTTGTAATGATAACCATGCTAAAATACCTAAACCTTTTTGAAAATATTTCTTTTGGCACTTACCCTTCTTTGATGCATCACATGTTTCTAAATTATGGAATATAGGTGAAAGCTTAAGTTCGAGGGAGGTTTATGTAATTACAAGATTGATATACAGGTGGTTGAAACCCCTAGTTGTTGGGGGGAGGAATGTGATATTATAAGATAAACTAAGAAAGGTGTATGTAAGGTTTTCAACTCGTGTGCTTAAGAAGTAAGAGATGTGCTTAATGATAAAGTTGAATAGCCTAGCCCATAAAATTGTCAAATAAGGAGCTAAGAAGGGCTTAAATTTAGAAAATATCTTGAAAACATTGAAGAAGTGAAGAAAGAAAATGGTGGCTTTGAGGTGTTTGTTAATTGCTAAGAAAAAAGTTAAGGGAGACACGGGGAATATTTTGAAGGAAGATAAGGTGGATAGTTTGAGATATTTTGGGGTATAAGGGGATAAGTGATAGCATTTCAGGAGGTCCTTTAGTCACTTGACCAATATATACTCCTTCCTGCACCTTAAACCTTCATGTAGACTAACAAGACCTTGGTGATTCCAAACTAAGTAATTCTACATTAGTGGTGAAAGATACAAAGGGAAAGAATATGGTTCGACACGTTGTATTTGAACATATTTACAAGAGTGAGTGTTAATTCTCTCATTATTTGAGCTTCTTTAAGAATGGAAATGTCTTATGTGCGTGGATCTAACTCTTGCATGTGAGAGGCATTGATACTTTGGGGTAGAGGGTGAAGTCTTACTCTCAATTTGGGTATATGGGTAAAGTAAGTTGCATTATGAATATTGACATAATCTTTGAAGATTTTGTGTCCCCTCTTAAGATGCCTTGTTGATTTGGAAGGTTAATTTGATACAAACTTGCATCCTTGCTTCATAAATATGTGCTTATTAAAATTTTTTGGCTTACTTGTTGCCATGACATGTTTGGAAAGTCTTTGTAGAGCTTTGTTAGCTTATTCCATTAGTATAGATTTGTTTTGGATAGATTTCAGCTAAATACTCTATCTCGTTGAATTATTCTTGGATGCTTGAGGATAAATAATAGTGTAAGTTAGGGGGGTTGATAAGCCATCAATTTGACTACTTGTTGCACCTGTTAAGCCTAAATTATCATGCATTTTATTGATTTGATGATAATATCTTACTTAATGCTCATTTGTGTAGGTAAAAGTTGAAAAGAAAAGATGAGCAAGTCATTTAAGTCAACAAGAGGTCAAATGTAAAAGAAAAGAGTCATCTGCTTTGGATCTTCTTTCCATCTGCTCTCTATCTACTTAAGTAGATCATGAGCAAGGTGACATTTGTGTAATATTTGAAAAATGTAGAATTGGGGCCTAAATTGGGTTTTTTAGCTCATTTCATCCATCTATCCTCCCATCATCTATCTTCCATTTAGGGAACACTATTGTACTACTCTTGAGAGAAGAATACATTAGAGTATTTCCTAAGTAAAGGATTAGCAATTTCCATAGAAGATATATAGAAATTTAAAGTTTGGATTTGCAGTCTCTTTAACTTTCATGGATAAATTTGGTGAAAATTTTGGTGTATCCTTACTTTCTATCTTTATGAGTAGCTAATTCTTCCTCTTGGGGTTATGCTTGAATAGGTTGTGATTAGTTCATGTGTGTTGTTTATTTATCTATCTAATTAGCTAATTGTTGTGGGATTTTCTTTTACTTCATTCTTGAAGTAAAAATTCAGAGTGAAAACCCAAATTATTTGGATCCCAACCATCCTTGAAATAGCGGTATTGGGTGAGGAGTATTTCTGAACAATAACTTAAGTTCGCTTATAGAGTAGCATCATCTTAAAAATAAGGGTGTTACTTGAGATAGCTTATTTGTTAGCGCTATCTTAGAAATAAGGGTGTTAATTGAGGTTAGTAGATTGATATATTTGACACGCTCATGAGGTGTTCAAAATAATCCACGAGAGAGATTTAGTGTTTTATTGAAAGATTGACACTAGTACGAGCCTACCCAATGACTCTAGTTAAATTTGGATAAATTATCAATTACCTATGCATGAGTTCTCACCTAGAATGGTATAATCCCAAGATCTTCTCCTAATTGATTACACTCTAATTATTCTTAGCCTCGAGTTTGTATTCATAAATTTTAGAAATTATTATATCTTTTAAAACATTCAAACAAACCCCTAAATAATTGTATCACATATTTGAATTTTGCAAGTAACATTCTTTTTGACTTACCCAATCACTATTCAAATTGTTCCTCATTGACTCGACCCTGACTCATAGTAGGATAATTATATTGACAATGTTGTTGCTTCCAAGCACACACGCAAGTGTACGTGGTCCCACCAAGTAGTAAAGTAGACTTTTACAAGTCAAGTATCGATCCTACAGAGACTTTTGTTAGAAACTATTCAATTTAAGTTTAACTATTGTGATTTCATTGGTTCAAAGGTAACCAAGAGAGTTAGAAGTTGAAAATAAAGTAAACTTAACAATAAGGTAAATTAAAGGTCTTGGACAATTAATGGGGATAAATCCAGAGTTAGGGCTCTATGAACAATCATACTATGTTATTGAAATTCATTAGTTATGTTAATTATCTTGATTGTTTATTCACAGGGTTGATATTTTGATTATGATCTTTCGAGCCTATAATCACCTATCTAACTTAAACCCACAACTACATCATTGAGCAGGAATCTGAGAACTATGTTAAATTCCTTCATATTTTATTCCGTTAGTGAACCAAATAGGGCACGTAGGTATATTTCTATCCTAAATTCAAATTATAACTTCATTCTGTGGAAGATTACAATCCTATTCTATTTACCCCCACGTTCTATCCTCTTGTTCCTCCTTTCGAGTTCAATGGATGATAATAGAGGTATTATAAGGGTCACGGATCCTTAAAATAGTAATAACAAGGATAAATAAAAAACCAAATATGATAAATAATCAAAACCAAACCAATTCATAAATGAGTAATTATGTTCATTGCCTTAACCCCGAAAAAGGGTGTTTAGCCGCTCATGGAAATACCCGTAATCACAATGATAGAATACATGTATAAATCCATAATCGAATAAAATTAATGCAAGAAAAACCCTAATTGAAGTGTTCTACAGCCTCCCTCAAAGTTTCAAGGTCATCCAAGGTGAGTAATATAATGATTAAGGGTCCTATTTATAGAAGGATACAAGTTGACGATTTGAACGTAGGTGCATGCCACACCCATATCATGATGACTAGGGTCTATGGAATGCCTTTATCATGGTGAGACACTATAATTGGTCATTTAAGATGCCACCAATGGTGTGTCATGGACCCTAACTGAAACACCTTGGATTCTGGACCTTAGAAAATTTCCTGGAATTCTAATCACTAGACCCAATACGACTCATGTGTACGAGCGATATATTTGGGTATGGATGGTATCATCCATTCGTATGCTGACCAGTGTTAGTTTTTGGGATAGATTTTGTTTACTGTAATGGATATGATGTATGAGTACGAGTTGTATTGGTGGTTACAGATCATTTGGTTCCTTGACTTAATCTTAGTCTTGGTTATTTAGGTTGGTTCTAAGTATGAGGGGATCACCATGAGCCGTAATCTAGGGTACGAGTCATACCCATGACTCATATGAGGGACAATTTCTATATCTTCCTTGGGTTTAAATCTTCTAGGGATACTGATGAAGGGTATAAATTGTGTGCTTTAGATACAACTTGGTTGGATGAGTCGTATGCTAGACAGTGTTTGATCCAAAGGTTAAGGCTAAGGTACGAGTAGAAGGTACCACTCATATTGGAAGGGTATGACTCATAAGAGTCAGTCATATCCTTGTGATGACATTTTGGTGCAACTTAAGTGGGGGCATTCTGGATATTTTTCCACTTACCTTAATAAGGTACCATGACTTCTAACCTACTTGGAATGTTATTTACCCTATTATTCAATTATTAAAACATAGAAACTCTTCTAAACACTTTATAATTCTCTCAAAAGCTTTTGGGCAAGGGAAGCTAGGGTTTCAACTAGAGGATTATTTGGGGCTTGTCTTGGTGATTTATTT
The DNA here is from genome assembly GCF_002878395.1 of Capsicum annuum. Classification (NCBI taxonomy): domain Eukaryota; kingdom Viridiplantae; phylum Streptophyta; class Magnoliopsida; order Solanales; family Solanaceae; genus Capsicum; species Capsicum annuum. Next base: position 179,163,992 of record NC_061117.1, on the reverse strand, counting down.
CCATCATCATCTTGGTTTAAGGCATGTTCTCTTCTCTCATTGTTAATTCTATCTAAAGGTATGCTTTTTATGAATGCTTTCATGATTTTATTGATTGTATGATTTTGGTTTACAAATATGAAATGGGTTTTTTGATGTTAAATTGTTGGTTATGGTTTCCCATGGTTTTAATTATGCTTTTATATGCATTAATGGTGGTTTTGGATAATTGAATTGTATAAGAATGGTTTAATGGTAATTGAAATTGGCTTTGGTCATATTATGCCCCCAATGGGTTTGAGAAAATGCTTATAAAGATATGTTCATTGCATTGACTATTTTTGATGGAACTCTTGATTATTTTAAAACTTGGTAAAGGAATTTTTAATCGTTTAAATGGTTTGGAAAGGTAAATGGCTAAATGGTTATGCTTGAGGGGTACATGGAATCCCCCAAGTGGTTTAATAAGGTAAATGGAAGGGCATTTGAAAGTCCCCTTAAACCTATAAATGGTTGGCTATGGATGATACTTGCAAGTAAGGATTGGTATAACGATACCAATATTGATAGCCTTGGTTAATAAATGGATAATGGTTAGGTTATTTGGAAATTGGTTTTAATTGATAAATAATTATCGGATATGTTGCAAAGTCATGAAAGGTGGAGGTACTGTGGGGACCAATACTGGAAACTCATATTTTTGTATATAAGGTTGGTCTTGGTGACCATGTGCATTAGGTCACATGATATTTTTGGGAATGTACTAGTCATCCCAGGGTTTCTTTCTTTATCGTGTGACTACACGTTTTGGGGCCCTTTCAGCAGGTGGAGCTAAACCTATATAGCCTATGGAGGTTTAAGATGGCAAAGCTACATAGCCCAGTGAAGGTATTAATGGCACGCTAAACCCGATCCCTTTTCCCGGCATAGTTATATATATATATATGGGGTTAGGTGCATACAAATGGTTTTACTTGGTTTTATAAATGGCATTATTTTATTCTTATCCTAAGATCATGCTCTCATTTACCCGCTAACTTGTCTACTGGCGGTTGTATACCTACGCTATACAAGATTGACCATTCTACTCCTCCTACATAATGATTAACCCAGGGACAATATTTGGACTGAAGTGGTGAGCTTCCATCCTTTTAAAAGGCTCTATTTCAAGTTATGAACAATTTTAGACCTTTTTATTTATTTTTGGATATTGGTTTTGGCTATAGTTGGGGGCATATGCCAACCTGATTTTATTACTCCTTTGGTTAGAGGCTTTGTGGTACTAATATGGGTTGGAATGGGCAGGATCGGCATTATTATTAGCCTTGGTACTGGAATAAGTTGAAAGCCTAACATCATTAGACGATATTGTTGGTTGTTCAATCATATTTTATTTTAGGATTAATTATATTATGTTTCAGAACATTTTTGGTTATGGCCTAGTTTATGGCCCTTGTTTTGATACGGTTTAGTATGGTTAGATTCTTGGTATGGGATGGTTAGACTCGGTTGGGTTAGTCACAGTTGTAATCTTATTGAAGAGTGTTTGCATAAGATGTTGCACTATCTTGGTACATGCTTGAAATTCAACCAACTCAAGGCAGGCGGCTGGAGGTTGGGTTGGGTAACGGGTGTGGTCTCTGATCCCGGTTGGACTTGGGACACCTATTATGACAAGGCCCTCGGTCAGGTCACATTAAGTTGGTATCAGAGCCTAGGTTCATGGTCAATTGGGAGTTTACAAAGCCATTTTAAGTGGAGTTTATTTTAAGAGTGTGTAGAGCGCCCACACTTTTAAGGGAGAGGCTACAAGGCATTCAAGAATATTTCACCTTCTTGGTATTCTATTTTCAAGATATGAGTATCAGTCCTAGAATCATCACTAATCCTTGTTTGTTCGTCTTTCAGATCATGCCTCGTAGATCTGGAAATAAGAAATTTCTTCTATCCCATCTGGGGGTAATACTTAAGGGGTACATCTTACTTTTGGGATTCATCTTTGATCTCATAGTCCTAACCCTGATAGCTCTGAAGTTCTACTGATTGCTACTATTCCTCCTTATGGTAAGGTGACTAATGCAAAATTCCATCAGTCTATTTATGATATTGCTAAATTGGTTGCTGCTTAAGCTAAGTGGGATGTATCTGGTTCTTTGTCTATTGAGGCCACAAGGGTTGGCTAATTTATGAAGATGGGTCCTCCTACGTTTTTTAGAGTGAAGGTGGAGGAGGATCCATAAGGCTTCTTGGATGAAATAAAAAAGATATTTTGGGTGATGGAGGATACTAATTTGGAAAGGGTAAACTATATAGCGTATCGACTCAAAGATGTTGCTTATCAGTGGTACCAAGAGTGGGATAGGGATAGAGGGTATGTGGAGGAGTCATCCTTATGGGATGCCTTCTCTGGTGCTTTTCTAGATCATTTCTTTCCTAAAGAGATGAGGGAAGCAAAGATGAAGAAGTTTGTGAATCATAAGCAAGGGAGAATATCTATCAAGGAATATGACTTGAAGTTTCATTAGTTGTCAAGGTATGCTCCTAATTTGGTGGCCTACATTGGGCAAGAATGAGGAAATTTGCCTTTGGGTTGAATCAAGATTTGATTTTAGAGAGCAAGACTACCTTGTTGATTAAAAATATAGACATCTTTAGGTTAAATTTTCATATGTAACAAGTGGAGGATGAGAAGAGAAAGAAGGAAGAGTTTGGGGATAGACAAGGTAAGAAGAGCAGGTTTTGTAACCAGAGAGGTGCTTAGTATCAGGGTGGTCGGGATTGTGGCGAATGGTAGAAAAAGAAATAGGGGAGTGCTAGTTCCTACTCTTCGTCTAGTGCTTCTTACCAGTTAGGCGACAGGCGTCATCATGGGGGTGATTATTTCAAGGCCCAGGGTGCCCAATCTCAGGTAAGTGGAGGTCAGTCAATTTTTTCATGCCCTTCTTGTCGATTTTGTGGTCGTCCTTATCGGGGTTATTGTGATGAAGGAAGGGACAAATGCTTCAAGTGAGGCCAGGAAGTTCATCGGCTCAGGGATTATTTGGTTAATAAGGTTTCTACTGGGGAGAATAGGTTTCATTTGGCTTCATCTTTTGCTCCTATTCCTGGTGGTGTTGCATCTATTTCTATTACTGCACCTGGTTCTAGTGTTGGTCAGAACAGATTGTATGGTTTGGCATTCTGAAAAGAATCCGAGGCATCACCTAATATTGTTACTGGTACGTTATAGCTTTTCTCTTGTGAGGTTTATTGTTTGCTTTATCTAGGGTCCACTATCTCTTATGTGACTCCTTATGTGGCTGTATCTTTTAGTTTCGATCCAGAAGTTATTTTGGATCCTCTTTATATTTCTACCCCAGTAGGTGACTCGGTTAATGCTAACAGAGTCTATAGGGGTTTGTGGTATCTATAGGTGGCAAGAAGACCTTGGTAGATCTGTTTGAGTTGGTTATGGTAGATTTTGATATTATTCTGAGGATGGATTGGTTATATTCTTTCTATGCATCCTTGGATTTTCAAACCCGTAGGGTTATCTTTAGGTTCCTTAGTGAGTCAATTATGGAATGAGAGGATGTTTCTTTAGATCCTAGGGGGAATTTATTTCTTATCTTTTAGCTCAGAGGCTAATACCTAAAGGTTGTCTTTGTCACTTGGTTCGGGTTAAAGATTCTAACTCAGAAAGTCCTTCTTTCTGGTCAGGTCTAGGGTTAATGAGTTTCTAGAGGTCTTTTTGGATGATCTTCCTAGTGTTCCTTCGAATAGAAAATTGAGTTTGGTGTTGATCTAGTTCCAGAAACTCATCCAATTTCCATTTCTTTGTATAGAATGGCTCCGGCTGAGTTAAGGGAACTTAAGGAGCAACTTAAAGATCTTGAGGATAAGGGGTTTATTCGTCCTAGTGAATCTCCTTAGGTTACATTGGTGTTGTTTGTGCACAAGAAGAATGGTTCACTTCGGATGTGTAATGACTATAGGCTGCTGAACAAGGTGACGATCAAGAACAAATATCCTCTTCCAAGGATAGAAGATTCGTTCGACCAATTGCAAGGTGCCAAATTTTTTTCTAAGATAGATCTTCGGTTTGGGTACCATCAGCTAAAGATTAGTGAGGTGGATATCCCTAAGACGACTTTTCATACTAGGTATGGGAACTTTGAGTTTTTGGTGATGTCATTTAGATTGACTAATACTCCAGCCGTATTTATAGATCTGATGAACAAGGTTTTTTATCAGTATTTGGATCTCTTCATTATTGTGTTTATTGATGATATTTTGGTTTATTTGAAGTGTGAGAGGGATCATGCTAATCACCTCTATATGGTGTTGTAGACCTTAAAAGAACAACAGTTGTATTCAAAGTTCTCTAAGTGTGAGTTTTGGTTGAACGCTATAACTTTCTTGGGTTATAGTATTTCTAGAGAGGGGATCATGGTGGATCAGCAAAAAGTTGTTGTGGTGAAGAGATGGCCTAGACCCATGACTCCATCCGACATTCGGAGCTTCTTGGGTTTAGATGGGTATTATAGGTGGTTTGTGGAAAGCTTTTCATCGATAGATACTCTTTTGACTAAGTTATCTTAGAAGGTCACGTTTTCTTGGTCAGATACTTGTGGAGGGAGTTTTGAGAAGTTGAAGGATAAGTTGACTTCAACTCAATTCTAGCTCAATTATTGCTTTACTGGAAGGCAATGATGGGTTCATGGTTTATTGCGATGCATCTCAAGTAGGTCTTGGTTGTGTTTTCATACAGCATGGGAAGATGATTGCCTATGCTTCCAGGCAGTTAAAAGTGTATGAGAGAATTTATCCTACTCACAATTTAGAGCTATTGGCGGTTGTGTTTGCTTTGAAAATATAGCGGCATTATTTGTTTGGTGTTTACGTGGATATCTTTTCTGATATAAGATCCTACAGTATGTGTTCACTCAGAAGGAGCTTAATCTCAGGCAGAGGTGATGGCTCGATCTTCTCAAGGACTATGATATTAGTTTTCACAATCACCCAAGTAAAACTAATATGGTTGTTGATGTTCTTAGAAGGTTATCCATGGGGAGTTTGGCTCATGTGGAGGAAGGAAAGTGGGAATCGGTAAATGATATTCACCGCTTGGCTAATCTTGAAGTTAACCTTTGGGACTCCAAGTATGGTGGTATGGAGGTGCAACGCCTCTTGGTGCGAAGATTAAGGAGAAACAAGTTCTAGATCCTATCTTGATGAAAAGCAAGAGTGACGTAGATGGGCAAAAGGTAGTGGTGTTTGAGATCAGTCTTGATGGTACTTTTTGGTACCAAGGAAGGCTGTGAGTTCTTGATGTCGATGGTTTACGACAAAGGATTTTGCCAAGGCACATGAGTCATGCTATGTTGTTCATCCCGACTAACTAAGATGTATCATAATCTTAAGGAGGTTTATTAGTGGAATGGCATGAAGAGAGATGTTGTTTATTTTGTGGCCAAGTGCATAGTATGTCAACAGTTTAAGGTTGAGCACATGAGGACTAGAGGGTTATATCAAGAAATTGATTTGGCTAAATAAAAATGGGAGGGAATCAATATGGACTTCGTTACTGGTCTTCCTCGGTCTTGGAATTAATACGATTTGATTTGGATTATCATGGATAGGATGACTAAGTATGAGAACTTTTTGCCAGTGCGGACTACCTTTTTAGTGAAGGATTATGTGAAGATGTATCTTCGGGAGATTGTGAAACTGCATGAGGTGCCTGCTTTAATTATTTCTTATCATTGCACACAGTTTATATCTCATTTTAGGTGATCTATTCAGAAAGGGTTGGGGACTAAGGTGAGTTTGAGTACTGTTTTTCATCTGCAGATGGATAGGCAAGCAAAGCGAACTATTCAGACGTAAGAGGATATGCATCGATCTTGTGTGATTGATTATGGTGGCAATTAAGTTGAGTATCTAGCTTTGGTGGAGTTTTCTTAGAACAATAGCTATCATTCTAGTATTAGTATAGCCCATTTTGAGGCATTGTTTGGTAGAAAGTGTAGATCTCCTATTGGTTGGTTTGAACTTGGTGAGGCAGACATGTTTGGTCTAGATTTAGTTTATCAGGACGTGGAAAGAGTAAAAGTGATTCAGGAGAGCCTTAAGGCTGCCCAAAGTCAGCAAAAGTCCTATGTGGATGTTAGGCATAGAGACTTGGAGTTTTAGGTTGGGGATAAGGTTTTCCTCAATGTATCTCCCACGAAGGGAGTAGTGTGGTTCGGTAAGAAGGGGAAGCTCAATCCCTAGTATTTTGGTCCTTAAGAGGTTTTGTGGAGAATTGGTAATGTTGCTTATAAGTTGGAGTTACCTTCTAGCTTGAGCTTGGTTCATTTGGTCTTTCATGTTTCCATGTTGAGGAAGTGCGTTGGTGATCTTTCTTCGGTTATTCCTTTAGAAGGATTGGGTATATCATATTCTTTATCTTATGAAGATATCACGGTTGAGATCTTGGATAGGCAGGTTAGTTAGTTGTGAACCAAGTATATGGCTTCAATTAAGGCTCTTTGACAGAACCATAATGTGGAAGAAGCTACATGGGAAGCGGGGGAGGACATGAAGTCTAAATATCCGCATCTATTTTCTATTCTTGGGATTTTTGTGGAAGGTATGTGTCTTCAACACATCTTTATTTTTAGAATTTGTTAAAGGAAAGATTAATATCTTTGTCTGTTTATTTTCAAAATTGTTGAAGATTGGGAATATATTTGATAATGCAAATGACTCATGCATGTGGTTACCCCTACCTTTCCATTATTCGGGGACGAATTTTCCTAGTGGGGGAGACTAAAACACCTTGGTTTCTGGATCTTAGAAAATTTCATGGAATTATGATATCTGGACCTAATATGACTAGTGGGTACGAGTCGTATGTTAGGGTATGGATGGTATGGTCCAGTAGTATGGTGACCAGTGTTGGTTGGTGGGATGGATTTTGGTTATTAGAATGGATACAACTTAGGGGTACATGTTGTATTTATGGTTACGGATCATTTGATTCCTTGACTTAATCTTAGACTTGGTTACTTAGGTTGAATATAAGTATGAGTGGCTTTCTATGAGCCGTAAGCAAGGGTACGAGTCATACCCAGGACTCTTATGGGGGACAGTGTCTAAATCTTCCCTTGGGTTTAAATCTGCCAGGAATACGAATGAAGGGTATGGATCGTATGCTTTGGATATGACTTGGTTGGATGAGTCATATGATGGATAGTGTTTGATTCGAATATTGAGGCTAGGATACCGCTCGTATTGGAAGGGTACTATTCTCGAGGGTCAGTCGTATCCCTATGACGGGATTTTGGTGCAACTTAAGTAAGGGTATTTTGGATATTTTTCCACTTACCCTAATAAGGTCCCCACGACTTATAACCTACTTTGAAGGTTATTTACCCTATTATTCCATTCATTAACACTTAGAAACTCTTCTAAACACTTTATAATTCTCTCAAAAGCTTTTAGACAAGGAAAGTTAGGGTTTCAACTAGAGGATTGATTGGAGGCTTGTCTTGGTGATTTCTTTCCATCATTATCTTAATTTAACGCATGTTCTCTTCCCTCGTTGTTAATTCTATCTAAAGGCATGCTTTTTATGAATGTTTTCATGATTTTATTTATTGTATGATTTTTGTTTTTAAATATGAATTGGGGGTTTTGATGTTAAATGGTTGGTTATGGTTTCCCATGGTTTTAATTATGTTGTTATATGCATTAATGGTGGTTTTGGATAATTGGACTAGATAGAATTGGTTTAATGGTAATTGGAATTGGTTTTGGTCATATTATGCCCCAAATATGTTTGACAAAATGCTTATAAAGATATGTTCATTGCATTGACTTCTTTTAATGGATCTTTTGTTTTTTTTAATCATGGTAAAGGAATTATGCATGGTTTATGGTAAATGGAAGGGCACTTGATAGTCCCTTTAAACCTATAAATGGTTGGCTATGGATGATACTTGCAAGTAAGGATTGGTATGACGATACTAATATCGATGGCCTTGGTTAATAAATGGATAATGGTTTGGTTATTTCAAAATTGGTTTTAATTGGACAATAATGGTAGGATGTGTAGTAAAGTCATGGAAGGTGGAGGTCCTAGGGGGACAACAACTGGAAACTCATATTTGCCGATATGAGGTTGGTCTTGGTAACCGTGTGCATAATGTCACATTATATTTTGGGGGATATACTAGTCATCCTAGGGTTTATTCGCTGATCATGCGTCTACACGTACTGGGGCCCTTTCAGTAGGGAGAGCTGAACCTATATAGCTTGTGGGTGGTTTAGAATGGCAGAGCTACATAACCCTGGTAAATGTTTTAATGGCATGCTACACCCTTGTACCGATATCGTTATATATATATGTATGGTTGGGTTCATATGGATGGTTTTACTTGGATTTATATATGACATTATTTTATCCTTATCCCGAGATCATGCTAGCGTTCACCCGCTAACCCATCTACTGGCAGTTGTATACCCACTCTATGTAGGAACCAACTGTTCTACTCGTCCTACATAGTAATTGTCTCGGGGAAAACATTTAGACTCAAGTGGTGAGATTTCATCCTTTCGGAAGGCTCCATTTCATGTTATGGATACTTTTAGACATTTTGGTTTATTTTTAGATATTGGTTTTAGTGATGGTTGGGGGCATGTCCCAACCGAATTTTATTACTCATTTTTTAGAGACTTTATGGTACTATTATGGGTTGAAATGGGTTGGATCGGTATTAGTCTTGGCCTTAGCATTGGAATAAGCTGAAGGGCTAACATCATTGGATGATATTGTTGGTTGTTCCAACATATTTCATTTTGGGATTAATTATAATATGATTTGGAACACCTTTGGTTCTGGCCTGGTTTATGGACCTTGTTTTGATATGGTTAGTATGGTTAGATTTTTGGTATAGCATAGTTGGACTCGGTTGGGTCAATCATGATTGTGATCTTATCCCAGAGTCTTCTCGCGAGTCGTAGCACTATCTTGCTAAATGCTCAAAATCCAGCCAGCTCAGGGAAGGAAACTAGAGGTTGGGTTCGATAACGGGGGTGGTCTCCAGTATCGGTCTAACTTGGGATGCATATTATGGTAAGGCCCCTGGTTGAGTCGAGTGACTAACGTGGTGGCTAACGTCTATGGCACGCCAATGACTCCAAAACATCCATTTTTGGTCAAATCTTGTCTCGTTCTTTTGTCCATCCATTCCAAGCCCTGTGGTAATGTTTTCACTTGATTTCCATCTTGTATATCATCTATATATCATCATAATAAACTCAACAAGCATCCTATAGCATCAAACACCACGAATTGGATCTCAAAACCACATACAATACAAGACGATGAACTAGAAATTTAGGCTAAGAATACTAGTTTTGTCCTTTTGATCTTTAGCTTTGTATTTTGTCTCTTGGCTTGTTTACTGTGAACCATAAAAACTATAAAAAAGTCATTTCACATATAATTACACAATAATACCCTTAGGAACGCATTGCTCATACTTGACTCCATCGAGATCAACCAGAATAACATATAGCTCAAGCTAGTAACACTAGTTTTCTCGTCTAAACTCTAAGTGAGCAAATTTATTCCATACTTGTTTGAAACATACCTTAAACATTGTAACCAAGTATTTTAACGCTTATATTCTTAGTTATATCATTAACCACTCATCCATTATACAAGAAGTCCTCAAATCAAGGCTAAACAAGCAAAAATAATAACACTGAGGTGCATAAATCCACCTCAGATCAAATGTCCGCCTTACACCAAATTTGGCTAGTAAGTTTGAGTGTTATCCAGCCACACTAGTTAAATTGTAGGTAGTGTAGGCAACACTATGAGACTCAAGGGATTCAATGTTATGCAACCTCTTCTAGTATTCAAGCAAAAACTCATAGGCGGTTTCTCTGATGGCACAACTAAACTAGGGAGGAGTCAAACGAATGAATCTCACAAACCCCTTTTGATCGTCAAAATAAACTATAGGACCCAAATAAGTAGGAGGAACAACAGGTCTAACAATACGTGTGGATACCACAACAACTACAAAAAGGGATAAAATGGTCAAAACACCTATAAAGTAAAAAATCAATATATGAGTTGTTATTAAAATATATATGAAGAATACCCTCAACCAATCAATCCATTATATTTATTGTAAATGACCTCTTTTCGTAAATTCAATGGATTTGTTGAGTTTAGAACATCAAAATTAACCTAGTAGCATTATTAGCTTACTTTAGTACGGTCCCAAACAAATTTTGATGGTACGATTAGAGATTGAGATTTTTATCCCATTTAGTTTGTTATCTATTGCAACTGTGATATTTTTCATGTTTGAAGTTCTCCAGTCCATTTGAAAAGAATAAAAATATTCTATCATCGTAATCACAGAGGTTGGCTCGCGATCGTGAAGGGTTAGATAATTAGGATTATTTTGATCATTACTATCTCCTATATTTGCAAAAGTTCCAATTTGAGTTATTCATGATCGTGAAGAAGATGTCACCTAGACAGTCTATATTCCTATTTTCTCAATTTTACTTCATCCTTGAGAGCCGGTAGAGGGGATTTCAATTTATTTCTCAAACTTTTGTGGGTAAGTTCCAAATTTATATTTCTATATTTTCCTATTGATTTCATTTTCAAAATTTCTTTAAAACTTATTTTTAAATTTAGATTTTAGGGTTTTTATCCAATAAACTTTAAATTGATTTTTCTTTGCTTTTAGGACTGACTTTAACCTGTTTTTAGTTGGGTTTCTGGATTAGATTTCATTTTATAGGAGGAACATAATTCTCAAATAAAGTATTAAAATTACTCTTTTCGATTTTGAATTAATTTTCAAACTTTATTTGGACCGAATTAAATATAGTCAATCTGTGTATCGTTATTTCCCTTTTGACATGTAGATTACATTTTTGATAGATTTAGTTCATTCTAATACCACTTGTGAAGGAAAGGTTCCCTATTGAAGGATCTAGATTTGGATTTTGACTTTTTCGAGGTTTGTTATGGCTTAACTTTCTTCTGACTAAGCTGGGTATTTAACCATTTTTGTAAAGCATGCCATGGGTTTGTGAATTAATCTTGGGGATTAGGTTTCGAGATAATTTTACCATCATGTTGCCCGTGTGGGGGATTATATGTATATTGTTGTTGACTTGAGAGATTAAACTTAATGTAATGCCCATTTAGGATCTTTATTTGAGCATTATTTGACTTTATGATTATAGTGATGATGCTCGAGTAAGGGGCTAAAAATGATATTATTGATGTCTTACATGACTAATTAACATAATGGAGCCTTGATATGGCTTATATCATGAAATATTGACATATTGAGTTAATTTTAAGCATATTTATACCTGTATTGAATTTATTATTATCTCCATGCTGCTTGATTGTGAGCATTACATCCTCATCTCATCCATGTATATTCATGAGATTGGTATCATTCAGAAATAATATTTTTTAAAAGAAAATAAAATACTTAACAAAATCCTCGACTGGGGGATATACCAGTAAGGTAATTGAGATTGTGAAAACATAAGAGTTACAAACCCTACATGGGTCCTATGTTGAAGCGTTGAGGCCCAAAAGGTGTATACGAAAAGCATGTAATTGCTTATATAATCATTATCCCACCAACATCGCATTGCATAATTTGCACTTTAATTATGTGTTTGTTGCCATGTATACTTCCCTTCTACTTTCGTATGTAGTTGTTTTGATGTTGATATTATATTTGTAGAATTATTAGGAGATACAATATGAGCTACCGTTGGGAAATTTCTATATACAGATGGAAGCCTGCTCATAATAATCTTTATTTATTTATTTTTTCCATTTTTCTTAGTCAGCCAATGATACCTACAAAGTACAAGTAGACCATAATTACTCCTACTTATGTGCCCTTTTGATATGGATCCCAGTACGAGAACAACCTGCAGTGGTTGATTTGTGCAGAGAGAGATATATCCGAGACATGGTGAATTCCCTATTTGGAGCCTCATTCTAGCTCCCTCAATCTATTAAGTCTTTACTTGTTGTTTCGAAGACATTGATGTATTATTTAGATTTCAATATTATACTATATGCTCTTTACACTTATGACACCAGGTTTTGTGGATTAACTATTTTTCTATCAGATATTTCAATTTGTGAGTATTATGGTCTGACTTCCTTCTACAAATCATGCATTTATGTCATGTTTTGACTATTTTTTATTTTCTTCCTTATTGTAAATTTTTGACTTACCTGTGAAGGCTGGGTCAAGTAGGTGTCATCGTAGCCTCAGCTTTTGAATCGTGACACTTTCAACTAATTAGTTTTGTGCTAAGAAGTGTTATTTGTACTCTAAAAATTATGATACTATATATATTCAGAGAATTTCAATAACTTTTATGTGTTCAATGAAATCCATATTTTTGAATAAGACTCTTCTATATCCTATCTGCCTATATTTTTCTATTCAAAAGGCCCAAATTCTTTTGGACCATTTCTTTTTCATACACAAAAGATACAAGGTCATATAAATGATTTTCCTTCCATCTCAATTTAGACGATGGTGTTTGCTTGGACCTGAAATTTAATAATTGTAGGTATTATAATTATTATGTAAATATATATTTCTTGAAGTATAGAGATCAAGTATTTCTCCTAATTATGTTCTAACTCAATTTGCTTTATTATGAGATGAATAAAAAAGCATACAAAAAGGTATTCTTCATACCTCAAAGTTTCATGATATCAGAGAAATCTGATATGTAAAACCTGAGGCCCGAACCTTAATTTTTTACAAGATGGCAGATACTATGCCTTTATCGGGTACAATCATGAACCCTATGAACTAAAATGAAATAAACGCTATCTCAATTGTAGTTCAACAAGACTTCCTCTTTCCAACGGGAGTTATCATTGACAACACAAATTTCTCATTATGATCTCAATTGATGGAGATGTTTATTTTAGTGTTCAAAACAAGGTTGGCTACTTTACTGGCGAGCAAAGAAATTTAAATAAACTGACTCATGTTATGTAATATGAATTACGGAGAGTCATAAGGTGAAAAGTTATTTTATTGGCTTGATGAGTCCCACCCTGGTACAACAATTATCAAAGCTTTCCAGGACAAAGGAAATTTTGAAAGTTATTATCAAAATATTCTATGATGGTTCAGATGATATTCGATTGTTTGAACTAAATTAGAAATCCTTCACCACTATGCAGAATAGAAGTCCTTTATACATGTATTGTCATTGAAACTTTTTAGCAAATTCATCACTGAACAAATACTCAGGATTGATTGGTTGAGGGTATTCTTTATATACATTTTAATAACAACTCATATAATAATTTTTAATTTATAAGTGCATTGACCATTTTATTCTTTTCTATTGTTGTTGTGGTTCTATAAAAACCCAAAAATACACCTTGGTCGCTACATAGTGCTTACGGTCTCGAGAGACCACAAGAAAACCCATGAGCAGGTACCTCCTGCGAGTACTAAATAAAACTGGTAATAAATGAACATGTGTGGAATTTAACTGAAAATGTCATAAGGTTTTAGACAATGAAAACAATACTGTATCATAAAACTGAAAGCAATTGTCTAAAAATTGATAATCTAACTAACTGTCTGAAAGTGTCTAAAAAGCCTTTAACTGACTAACTGTGGAGCTGCTGGGAGAAATCCCAAACTAACTCCAACTGAATAGAAATACTGAACTACTAAGATAAACTAAAATAAAGAAATCATGTCTTCGAAGTATGAGGACTCACCACTGCTTCTGCTAATAATCTGATCTGTCTAAGCACAGTTAAAAAATTGAGCATCCGAACCTATGATATTAAACATCATAGCACAAGAAACGAGTATGCGATCAGTACTTTGGATGTACTGGTATGCGAGAAGAGCTTAGGCTGATATGCATGGCTAAACTGTGCATGAAAATAGTAATAATAGATATGCACGTAAATACTAAAATCTGACAGAACAAGACTAATAACTAATTGGATGAATAACATGAGATAACTGATGCATAGATACATAAAACTGTAAAATTTGAGTCTGCATGACCAAGCACATAACATGATTCTGGAATAGTCTATAAACTGAGATACTGGAATTTGGTAACTGAATACTGATAAACTATATGCTATAATCAAGAAAAACTTAACGAAATTCTGTACTAAATACTAAAACTAAAACTGTGGGAGGTATTATCTAATCAGCATGCCCTAAATCTGAGTTTATAACGGTCCAACCTATGGCCCCAGTTGGAAGGGTTCTAGTACCATGCCACGAGTACAAATAATGGTTGTGTCAATCTTAAACTAGTAGGAAGACATCTTGTGAACCCTAAACTAACGGGTAGACTTTTGAGATATGTGTCAACCCTAAACTAGAAAGAAGATATCCCAAGCCTACGTTGGCTACGTAGTTCTGTAACTAAGGGATTGCTACTAAGGGTCAAACCTTATACTAACAGGAATGCCTCCATATTTGTGTTTGATTGGTTATAAATCCTACTCCCAACTAAAAAAACACTGATTATGGGACTGAACTAAGTTTAACAGAAGAAGGATTGACTTGGATTACTGAAGTGATCTAAGTTTGACAGACATGATAACTAACTGAACTGATAATGCTCATACATGTCTGAAACCATTCTGAAAATACTAAAACTAAGTAAACAACTAAATTTTGGGTATTCATATCCCCCAAGACATGATAGCAACAACATTTGGACTACATGAAAACTTTGAAACCATAGAGGGGAATCCTTGTTCAATATTCAACACTTAGGCTTTTCATCAAACACATGAGGGTCATAAGTTAAAGTATGGGAATAGTTAAATCATGTTATAATAACATAATCGAAATACTAAAATCATGGGTTGAGGATGTAACATATCCTCCAAACCTCTATTATTAACAACTTCCACGCACTACCCCAAGAGAACACATACTAAAAATTCAACTAACCATGACATATATCAAAACTTGGCCTCAAGCTTATTTCACACTTACAACAATAGCTAAAACAAGTATACAATAATCTTTCATCAATATGAAACTCCCACTCTCACCCATCTAAGCAACTACTATTATTTCATAAGGAGAGGTCATTCAAAGGTTAAAACATGAAGACCTGAAGCATGAAAGAATAACTTTGATATGTAACTAAGGCATGAGGAATAGAGTATAAACATTATGGATTTATCGAAGAGATTTAAACTGAGGATATACATGACATGCTTTGGATTTCACTAATCATTAGGAGTGTAGCATGAGTACATGGAATTGAACATACTGTAAAACATGATTATATGAGTCATGAGATGCATGACCTGAGTTTGGATATCATAAATTCGTGGAATATGATTCAGACTAATGGGTGAATTGGAACTCCTTATACTAGGAAATGGAAGCAAACATAAATTTTCTATAAAGTGCATGAATATTAATCATAGGGCTGAAATATCAGACATGAGTTGATATTGCGATAAATGAAGTACAAACTTTGCACTGAGATGAGAATGGATTAGTCATCATCCTCCCTTATTGCTATTCTACAACATACTAGCATCACTACTAAAATATGAGAACCTGACTTGGTTACTAGTTCTATCGTCTCCCTCTTAGCTTAGAGAAAACATTCTAAATCTAGGAACTACTTAATCAACGACTCTAAACTGAATTACCACCACTATACTCTAGAATCTAGGATAAAATAATACGCATAATTGATAAACCCACCCTGAATGACTATGCCTAATAATGTAAAATCCGTTGCTAGTATTTTATTTTGAGATACAACTCTTAGATTTTCTATGGCCATAACAATCATCATATAATAACCGAAACATTGATTAACTTAGAATTCTCAAGAGTATCACCATACCATGAGTTTACACCTACTAGTTCTTCAACTCTACTTTCTATTAGCTCAACCTTCAAAGATTCAAACTTATATTCTAACACTTAACATGGATACCCCCAAATTTTTAATAACCATACTAACTTCCTTTATAGCCTACTAATATCACATCCCTATACTTATTTTTATCTCTAAACCATGAGAATTACCATTATACCTAGACATCAAACGTCAATGTGCTATAGCCCATAACTTAGCTGGTAAGAACATCAATTACTACATTGCAAGACCTATTCAAACTTAGCGCTCAAGGATGCTACATAAGATCACCCACACCATCATACATAACTTAGATCCTTGCATATACTATTTCAATCCTACTAGTTCACATTTCATACAATTATCCCCATGAAATATAATCTACTCAAATTTAGATAACACTATCCCAACTCTATTGCTGCTAAACTTCTGGGTTCATTCTTCTAACTTCTAGGTTCATTCTTCTAACTCTAGGTCATATGCTATTGTAGGATTTTAAGAAGGGATTTGAAAACTCATCTAACCCCTAAGCACTGAGGTACTACCCCTTAATTCAATGACTGGTTCATTAGAAAACTAAAATTTAATGACTTTATTTCTGAAATCAACTGAAATGATTTTCTAGGATACTGAATCTGGGGAGTTTCTGTATACTCGTCAGACTAGGATAGATTTACCCACTAAGGTAGACATTGAAGAGGTCTTTACTAAGGTTTTGGGACTGACACTGAACTCGACAGCTATATAGGGGGTTACTAAAAGAAAGTGAAGTTATAGGGTCTACTAAAATATATGCATAAGGATGAAGAACCTATAACATAACCGTAACCACATCAGGAGAACATTCCTGGTCATATCGATATTGGAGTGCATACAGTCTATTTTGACGCTGACCACTAGTGGCACCCTTGCTGAGTCAGGCGACCTACTAGAGATGATGACTGATTGGACTGGCCCTGTTGGAGCAAATCCTTTCCCCTCCGAGAAATACTAGATAGTCTTTAAACCTGTGTTCTGGCTTACCACACCCAAAACATACATCACTGCCAAGTCTATACATACCCTTATGATTCCTACCATATTTCTGGCAAAGCGGATTGGTACGACTACTTTCATACTACCCTGGGTCTTGGAGCCCTATCATGACTGTCATTCCTGAACTTTAGCACTGGCATACTAACTGAAGAAGGAGATGGGGCTGAGAAGTTTTGGCAGAACTAGAAATAGTTACCACTCTTTAACCTTGACTTAAAACTATCTATTTTGGCCTTCTTGTTATATCTCCCTTTCTCTCTACGCTTATCCTCCTTACTCTGTTGATCCAGAACCATCATCCTAGATAGAACAATAACCTACTAAACATTCTAAAAAAGTACTGAATGATCTAAGGTAGTGAAAGTAGCTCTGAATTCAGCCTAAGAGACATGCCCAGTCAGGGGATCTTCCTAAATATGAGGATGTGCGGGCCGCTTCCTGTTTCTTCTTCTATTGTTTTTTTTAGGAGGCTTTTTCTATAAATGAAAAGATGGACAAATCAGAATGAGAGTTTTTCAATAGAGCTTATGCTCATTCGCATGATATGAATACTGAAAGAAGGGAAACTTTTCCTAAAATATCGTGTAGTCTTTTGCTCATAAGTGTGGCACGCTTTACACCCATGTAAAAGACTCTACTCAACGCGACTTTGAAACTCCCGAGGACATTTTAAACCCTTAGTGTCTGATACCAAGTTTGTAACGGCCCAATAATACACCATGGTCTCCAAATGATGCTTACAATCTCGAGAGACCACAGGCAAACCCATGAGTGGGTACCTGCTATGAGCAATAAATAAAACTAGAAATAAATGATCATGTGCAGAATTTATCTAAAATATGTTGTAAGGTTTTAGACAATGAAAACAATACTGAATCATAGGACTAAAAACATCTGTCTAAAATTGATAATATAACTGACTGCCTGAAAGTGTCTGAAAAGCCTCTAACTGACTGACTGTGGAGCTAATGGTACAAACCCCCAACTAACTCTGAGTAAATAGAAATATGGAACTACTAAGATAAACTGAAATAAAGAAAACATGTCCTCAAAATATAAGGACTTACCACTACTGTTGCTGATAATTTGATCTGTCTAAGCGCAGACAAGAAAATGAGCATCCAAACCTATGATATTAAATATCATAGCACAAGAAATGAGTGTGTGATTAGTACATTGAATATACTGGTATGAGAGATGAGCTTAGGCTGATATGTATGCGCTAATTGGGCCTAAAAAGAATAATAACAGACATGCATGGAAAAACTAAAATCTGATTGAACAACACTATTAACTAATTGGCTGAATAGCATGAGATAACTGACGCATAGATATAAAAACTGTAAAATCTGAGTATGCATGACCAATCATATAACATGATTCTGAAATAGTCTATAAATTGAGATACTGAAATTTGGTAACTGAATAATGATAAATTATATTCTATGGTCAAGCAAAACTGAATTGAATTCTATATTGAATACTGAAATAAAAACTGTGGGAGGTAGCATCTAATTGACATGTCCCAAATCTTAACTGATAGGGGTCCAACCTGTGTCCTCAGTTGGAGGGGTGCTAGTAGCGTGCCACGGGTACTAACAATGGTTGTGTCAACCCTAAACTGGCAGAAAGATAGCTTGTCAACCCTAAACTAACAGAAAGACTTATGAGATATGTGTCAACCCTAAACTAGCAGGAAGATATCCCAAACCTACGTTGGATACATTGTTTCGTAACTCATGGATTACTACTAAGGGCCAACCCCTGTACTTAGTGGAATGCCTCCATCCCTGGGTTCGCTCGGTGCTGAATCCTACTCCCAACTGAACTAACACTGATTATGGGACTGAACTAAGTTTAACTCAGGAAGTAACTGACTCGAATTACTGAACTATTCTAAGTTTAACTGACATAATAACTGACTGAACTTATAATGCTAACATATGTCTGAAACCATTCTGAAAATACTAAAACTAAGTAAATAGATAAATTTTGAGTATTCATAACCCCCAAGACTTGATCAATAACAATAGTACCACATGAAAACTTTGAAACCATAGAGGGGATTCCTTGTTCAACATTCAACAATTAGGCATTTCATCAAACACATGACGGTCAATAGTTAAAGCATGGTAATACTTAAATCATGTGATAATAACATAATCACAATACTAAAATCTTGGGTTGAGGATGTAAGATGTGAAAATCACCATTCAAATGTGTTAGGGAAAATTTCGACAAAAAAATGTAGTAAACATAATTGAAATCAAAGTTCATATTAGCTTCTTAAAGATAAATCATACAAACATGTAAAAATCATAACTTGAAACTTGAAAATGTATTCTTGTGCTCCATGGGTGAAAATGACCCATGAATGAACATCACACATACCTTAATTGATGAGTTTGTGAAAGTTCTTGGTGATTTTCTTAAAGCTTGAGCTTGAATCTTGAAGAGGATAGGGTTTGTTCTTAAGAGAGGAGGCTTTCTTTTGAGAGCATTTTGTGAATAAGATAGAAAATTATGCTTTAGGGACCCTAAATCCCGTATTAAGTACCAAATGGGTGAAGGTAAAAGACCCAATTGCCCATGCAAAATGGAAACAAAAAGCTGGAAAATAAGGGGGCACATTATAGAACGGGCTCCGGAGCGCCAGACAAAAGCTTGCGCTGCAGGCACTATCGTGGGCACCCTTAGGGTGAAATAGAGCATGCACCACGGGCTAGTCGCAGGTAGCTACTATTTTAGGAAGTCTAAACACACCTTTATGCTGATCCAAAAATTCCGACGCTCACCTGAGATGTGCTATCAACAATCCCGATCATGAATCAACTTAAAAATTAATGTTTCAATGCCGAGAAGGTTGAGAATAAAATCATCAAAGTTTAGGAGCTTTAGAAATGACTAAGTCTTAACACTTTGTGAAATATTCTAAGTCTTTGAAACCTTTAACATGAACTAGTAAGATGAAATGAGCTAGGATCTTATGAGGTCTTACAATATCTCCCCCTTAGGAACATTCGTCCTCAAATGAGATAGATTAAGCTGATAATACTCAGGAACTAAGATTACATACTAAATATGCATAACTAAAAACACGATTACATGATCGAGATTTTAAAGTGATACATGACTAAACTAATTTTATGTATATATGCAAGGACATAAGAATGGTTATAAGGCTGAGATAAAAACGAGAGAGTCAACTTATGTATAACCACTGCCTAAGGCTGGTTCTGGTTTTATGAAGAAAAGTTTTAAGGTTTAGTACATGAAAACTTGGGGTATTACAATATCTCTCCTGGAGGACATTTTATCGCCCGAACGATATTGACTTGGCTAAAATACAATGGAAAGAATAAGATGATGCACGGGACACTTTCGAACTGAACAATGATGGAATACCTAAATATGAAATTGATGCATGATGCATAAACTGGGCTAAACTCACAATTTAGTAGACGTGAAATTATTATCTCTTGGAATGACCATACTCATAAAATTTCAGATAGTAATACTAGGTCGAAAGACGGAAAACCATAGGAACTTGTCTGTCTGACTAATAACTGAACTTCTGGCTAAACGAACTAAATTATACTGGAAGCTTATACTCAACTATAAATTCCACTTCAAAACTGCATTTCACTTGAGGCTACTGAAAATATTCACATGGGCACTAATAACACTACCTACTGAAGTCTGAGTTGAACTGAATTCTCTCATTATGTTTAAGCCTATTTGAATCTACAAAGTGCACCCATAACACCGTAATACTAGTGTGAGTCATGAATTCAATACAACCTGCATTTTCACAATTTCTCATCTCGTCAATAATTATTATCACTACTTTAGCAACTATATTCAACCTCTTACTAGACATTCCTTAACACACAATCCATTCATCCACATATATACAAACATGACATTCAAGCCGATCTTTATAGCCACATATGCCCTTCTAAATAGACACCCATACAAAAATCTTCCTCATATCCTCCAAACCTCTATCATTAACAACTTCCACGTACTACCCTAAGAGAACACACACTAAAAATTCAATTAACCATGACATATATCAAAACTTTTCCTCAATCTTACTTCACACTTCCAACCTTAGATAAAACAAGTATACAATAATCTTTTATCAACAATATATACCTTCTTTCTCCCATCTAAGTAATTGCTCATCACTACTATCATCTCATAAGGAGAGGTCACTGAAATGTTAAAACATAAGGACCGGAAGCATGAAAGAATAACTTTGACATGTAATTGAGGCCTGAGGAATAGAGTATCAATATCATGGATTCATCAAAGAGATCTAACCTGAGGATATACATGATATGCTTTGAATTCCGCTGATCATTAAGAATGTAGCATGAGTATCTGGAACTGAACATACTGTAAAACATGAATACATAAGTCATGATCTACATGACCTGAGTTTGGAGTTCATAAATTCATGGAATATGATTTGGACTACTGGTCAACTGGAACTCCTTACACTCAGAACTGGAAGCGTACATGAATTTTCTATAAAGTGCATGAATAAGAGTTATGATCATAAGGCTGATATGTAAGACATGAGTAGATATCATGATAACCAAAGTAAGAACTTTGCATTGACATGAGAATGGGTTGGGCATCATCCTTCCTTACTACTATTCTACAACATACTAGCATCACTACTAGAATATGAGAACCTGACTTGGTTATTGGTTCTATCATCTCCCCCTTAGCTTAGATCCAATATTCTAAGTATGGAAACCACTTAATCAACGACTCTAAACTGAAACACCACCACTTTACTCTAGAATTTGGGTTATAATAATATGAATAATTGATAAACCTACCCTGAATAACTATGCCTGATAATGTAAATCTGTTGCTTATATTTTATTCTGAGATACAGCTCTGAGCTTTTCTATGGCCCCAACAATCATTATATAACAACCTAAATAGTGATTAACTTAAAATTCTCAAGAGTATCACCATACCATGAGTTTGCACTATCTAGTTCTTGAACTTTACTTTCTATTAGCTCAACCTCCAAAGATTAAAGCTTAGATTCTGACACATAACATGGATATCCCCAAATATTTAATAACCATACTAACTTTCTTTATAGCCTACTAATATCATATCTCTATATTTATTTTTCTCCCTAAACCATGAGTATTACCATTACACATGGACATCCGACATCAATATGGTATAAACTATAACTTAGCTAGTAAGAACATCAATTACTACATTGCTAGCCCCATTCAAACTTAGCGCTCAAGGATGGTAAATAAGCAAACCCACACCATTATATATAACTTAGATCTTTGAATACACTATTTTAAGCATACTGGTTGACCTTTTATACAACTAGCCCCATAAAATATAATCTGCTCAAATTCAGATAACGCTATCCTAACTATATTGCCGCGAAACTTTTGAGTTCATGTTATTAACTCTAGTTCATATGTTATTGAAGGATTCTGAGAAGGGATCTAAAAACTCATTTGACCCATAAGCACTGAGGTACTACCCCCTTCATTCAATGACTGGTTCTTTTAGAAACTGAAACTGAACAACTTTATTTTTGAAGTAGTTTTTTCGAATACTAAAACTGGGTAGCTTCTGCATAACCGTATGACTAGGATAGATTTACCTACTAAGGTAGTCACTAAGAAAGGCTCTACTAAGGTTTTGTGATTGACATTGAACTCGATAGCTATATAGTAGGGGTTACAAAAAGGAAGTGAAGTTATGAGGTCTACTAAAACATATACATAAGAATGAAGAACCTGTAACGTACCCATAATAACATCAGGAGAACATTCCTAATCCTGTTGGGACTGGATTGCATATAGTCTATTCTGATGCTGACCACTAGTGGCATTGAAAGTGGTGCCTTGTTGAGTCAGGCGACTTACTAAAGATGATGACTGATTGGACTGGCCCTGTTAGCGTCAGTCCTTTCTCCTCTGAGCAAGTACTGGACACTCTTAAAACCTATGGCCTGTCTTGCCATATCCAAAACATACATCACTACTAGCTCTACACATACCCTTATGATTCTTACCACATTCTTGGCAAATTTGATTGGTACAACTATTGTTCACACTACCCTAAGTTTTGGCACTTGGCGCCCCATCATGACTGTCACTAAACTTTGGCACTAGTACACTTGCTGAAAATGGAGCTAGGGTTGAGGATTTTTCGCAGAACTGGGAATGGTTACCACTCTTTGATCTTGACTTAAAACTACTTGTTCTGGCCCTCTTATTCTCTCTCTCTTTCTTCCTATGCTGCTCAGTCTCACTCTTCTAAGCCTAAACTATAAACCTATTTAGGACAACAACCCATTGATCATTCTGAACAACTACAAAATAATCTAAGGTAGTGAAAGTAGCTCTGAATTCAACATAAAAGACATGCTCATTTAAGGGATCTTCCTGAACTGGTGGATGTGCGGGCTGCTTCTCATTCCTTCTTACATTGTTTCTTTTGGGAGGAATTTTCTATAAACAAAATAAATGATGAATTAGAAAGAGATTTTATAAATAGAGCTTATGCTCATTCACACGACATGAATACTGAAAGAAGGAAAAATTTTCCTAAAATATATTGTAGCCTCTTCCTCATAAGTGTGGCGCGCTTCACACTTATGCATATAACTCTACTCAATGCAAATTTCAGACTCCCTAAGAGACTTTAAAACCTTAAGCTCTGATACCAAGTTTGTAACGATCTAGAAATACACCCTGGTCACCACACGGTGCTTATAGTCTCGAAAGACCACAAGCAAACCCATGAGAGGGTACCTTCTATGAGCACTGAACAAAGCTGGTAATAAATGAACATATACAAAATTTAACTAAGAAATGTCGTAAGGTTTTAGATAATAAAAACAAAACTGACTCACAAGACTAAAAGCAACTTTCTGAAAACTAATAAAAATTGATAATCTAACTTACTGACTGTGGAGCTGATAGGACAAACCCCCAACAAACACCGACTAAATAGAAATACTGAACTACTTAGATAATCTAAAAATAAAGAAATCATGTCCTCGAAGTATAAGGACTCACCACTGCTACTGCTTATAATCTGATTTGTCTAATTGTGGTGACAAAACTAAGCCTTCAAACCAATAATATTAAACATCATAGCACAAGAAATGAGTATGCGATCAGTTCTTTGAATGTACTGGTATGCAAGATGAGCTTAGGCCTATATGCATGGGCTAAATATGCATAAAAACAGTAATAACAGAACTGTATGGAAATACTAAAATTTGAATGAACAAGACTAATAACTAACTGGCTGAATAACATGAGATACCTGAAACATAAATGCATAAAAACTATAAAATCTGAGTATGCATGACCAAGCATATAACATGATTTTGTAATAGTCTGTAAACTAAGATACTGAATTCTAGTAACTAAATACTGATAAACTATATGCTATGGTCAAGCAAAATTGATTTGAATTCTGTACTTAATACTGAAACTAAAACTGTGGGAGGTATCATCTAACTGATATGCCCTAAAGCTGAGTTGCTAGGGGTCCAACCTGTGACCCCAGTTGGAAGGGTGCTAGTACGGTCCACGGGTACTAACAATGGTTGTGTCAACTCTAAACTAGCAAGAAGACATCTTGTCAACCCCAAACTAACAAGAAGACTCATAAGATAAGTGTCAACCCTAAACAAGTAGGAAGACATCCCAAACCTAAGTTGGCTATGTATTTATGTAACTCAGAGATTGATACTAAGGTTCAAACCCTATACTAGCAGGAATGCCCCCATACCTATGTTTTCTTGGTGATTAATCCTACTCCCAACTGAACTGACACTAATTACGAGACTGAACTAAGTTTAAATAAAGAAGGAATTGACTCGAATTACTAAACTGATCTAAAGTTTGACTTACATGATAACTAACTGAACTGAAAATACCAATACGTGTCTAAAACCATTCTAAAAATACTGAAACTACGTAAACATCTAAATTTTGGGTATTCATAAAACCCAAGACTCGATATCAATAACAATAGGACCACATGAAAATGTTAAAACCATAGAGGGGAATCCTTGTTCAACATTCAACACTTAAGCATTTCATCAAACACATGAGGGTCAAAAGTTAAAGCATAGGAATAGTCAAATCATGTGATAATAACGTAATCATAATATTAAAATTATGGGTTGAGGATGTAAGATGTGAAAAATCACCATTCAAATGTGTCAAGGACAAATTCCAATGAAAACACATGGTAAACATAATTGAAATCGAAGTTCATTATAGCTTCTTGAAGATAACTCATAATAACATGTAAAAATCATAAATTTAATGTTGAAAATGTATTATTTGTCTCCATGGGTTAAAAGGAACCATGAATGAACATCAAACATACCTTAATTGATGAATTTGTGAAAGTTCTTGGTGGTTTACTTAAAGCTTGAATCTTAAAGAGGATAGGGTTTGTTCTTGAGAGAAGAGGCTTTCTTTTGAGAGGATTTTGTGAATAAGATAGAAAATTATGCTTTTGGAACATTAAATCCTGTGTTATGGACCAAATGGATGAAGGTAAAAAACCTGATTGCCCATACAAAAATGGAAATAAAAAACTAGAAAAGAAGGGGGTACGCTATGGAGCGGGCGCCGCGGGCTCCGGAGAACTGGACTAAAGTGTGTGCCACGGGTGCTATCTAGGGCACGCCTATGGTGAAATGGAGCATGCATCGTGGGTTAGTCGTGGGCAGCTACTATTTTTGGAAAGTCCAAACACACCCTTATGCTGATCCAAAAAATTTTGAAGCTCACTCAAGATGTACTACGACAACCCTGATCATGAATAAACTTAAAAATTAACGTTCAAAGCCCGGGAAGGTTGAGAATAAAATTATCAAAGTTGAGGAGCCTTAGAAATGACTAAGTCTTAACACTTAGTGGAATATTCTAAGTCTTGGACCCCTTTAACATGGACTAGTAAAATGAGATGAGCTAGGATCTTACGGGGTCTTACATATACCCCCTTGTATTGGGGATTTTCCTACTATACTTGTTCCTTCTATTTTTTCAGGTCCTATAATGTCTTTTGATGATCAGAAGATATTTATATATATATATATATATACACACACACATACTAGCGGCAGCTAATTAGCAATTGTGAGGTTTTGCTTTGGGTCTCAGGAATGAACGGGTATACCATAGTATACAAGGCTCATTAGAATCATTCAGTTCTTGTAAGATATTTATAATATTAGCTAGCCAGGAAATTAAAATTTAGCCAATAGTTATGTGTCATGTACTTAATAATTTTCACATCGTACTTAGTTGTTCCATTTTTATTTGTTCATTTTGGACCTTGCATGCCCTTTAAGAATTAATACTTCTTCTGTTTTATTTTACTTGGCCTCTTTTTGCTTGACACACCTACTAAAAAATATCAATTAGAGGTTTACTTTAAAAAATTAACCCTATTAATGTTGTTTGGAAACTTTAAACTTAACTATTACTACTTTCTTGAAACTATTTGGTAAAATGCCCACTTTGAAAACTTAATTTGAAGAATACCCAGCAAATGTCTTTTTCATTTATTTTTTAGGATTAGGGTTTGGAAAAACCAAGAAGTGGGGTAGGGTTGTGGGGTCATGGGCCTCTTTAATATTTTTAAAAGTTGGGGATAAAATACAACTTTGTAAAAAATACAATATGGTCCCTTTTTATATTTATTAAATTTTCAAATATTTTTTAAATTCATTTTATAAATTCAACAATCTTTCTCTCTCCTCAAATATTCTTCTTCTCTTGAATTGTCTTCTTAGTTGTAGAAAAACATTTTTCTTAATTCTTGCTCCTTGAGTTCAAAATTTTCAGCTTCTCTTAGTCAGAAAAGTTTAATATTCTTCTCCGATCAGTTTTAGATCCATTTTAGTATATTTTTTTGGTTCCATTTTGTGTTGGAATTTTTCAATTTTGATGAAAATTGCACTGTTCTTTATTGAATTAGTCGAAATCTGAGTGTATTTAGTTAATATTGTTAATTCTGCGTGTTTAATCATGTTTTGCTTTAGATAATGGCTAGAGACTTTTTGAATTTATATTGCGTATTGATTTTGAATTTTTTTACTGAATTAGACCCATTATAATGGTGTTCTTGTTGTTGTGAATTGCACTGTCAATATCTGGAGAAGTTGGAACTTGATTTGCATATTTGATCTGAGGAATTTTCCCATTTTCTTAATAGACCAATGGTCGATAGATCAACCACTACAGATTTGTTTTTACTGTATTTTTTATTTATTTTAATAGACCAGTGGTTGATAAATCGATGACTATAGATTTGTTTTTGGTTATAGATCATAAATGGTGAAAGTTCATAGAGTAGTTAAAAGTCCTGCTTCCACTGCTTCTAGCAGTAGGAAGCGAAAAGCCAAAGAAGTTTCCAAAACTTCGAAGAGGAAAAAAGTTGTAATCGATAAATTCGAGTCGGAAAGTGAATCAAAAATCCTTATCGAGATTGACGAATTTAACGAAAGTAGTGCACGTGAGAGTGATGATGTTGAATATAGTGAAGGAAAAAGTGAAGGAGAAAGCAAAGAAGAAAGTGAAAGTAATAGCGGTGAGGATAAGGATAGGAGAGATAGTGGAGATGGGGAGAAGAATGATCCCCTAGCCTTGCCAATTTGTGAAATAGACATCTCCATTGAGTTGTAAGACCTAACAACTTGGATGGATGAGTTAGGTTCTTTTCCTGGAAAGATTTCCGTAAGAGCAATAATGGTGGTTTATC
Organism: Capsicum annuum; assembly: GCF_002878395.1. Lineage (NCBI taxonomy): Eukaryota > Viridiplantae > Streptophyta > Magnoliopsida > Solanales > Solanaceae > Capsicum > Capsicum annuum. The sequence goes on along the minus strand of NC_061117.1, from coordinate 179,136,245 downwards.
GAGAGTTTAGAAGGATTCTAGTTGAAAAAAACTTGTATGCTGATTTTAAGAAGACCTATTTTGGGCACTTGAGACATATTCTGAAACATTTTAAGTTTTTTGGACAGATGGTCCATTATGTGTTGCTGCGATATATCAAAAATAATAAAAAAAAACTTCATGAAATTTAGTTTTGTGTGAATGTTAAGCCAGCTTGTTTTGGCTTAAATGAATTTGCTCTGATTATGGGGATGGATTTCAGTATATTCCCGTGAATCAAAAATGAACAAAGTCCTCCAAAATAGCAAAATCTTTTATTTTAAGGTGATGAAAAATAAGAGCATTATTGTTGTAAGGTTGATTAGCCTGATCAAAGGTAATAGGTTGACAACCAACAAAAGTTAAAGTGCGCTTTGGTTTGGTTCGTATACTCGATGCTACTGGAAAAGGACCCATCAAAGAAGGTGGATTCAGACCACATCAAGATGGTGGCTGACTTAGATTTCCTCAGGAGGTATCCATGGGGAAAAGAGTTGTTTGGGATGACATTTAGCTATTTGAAAAAGAATATTGATTTGATCAAGCATAAAGAAGCATTTATGAAGACGAATAATGCATTGTATGCTTTATACTGCTTTACCTGGGCATTTCTGGTACTTTTAATCTACCATATTATCAATTTATTATAGTCTCTTACCTATTTATGTACCAATACATAGAACTTGTAGATTTACTTATGTTTCTATTGATTGCAGGTTTGGATATCATCTTAGAACATACGCCAATAAGTCGTTGGATGCTCCTTTGCCCTTTCCCCATCTTCTAAGATGGAACACATCGAAAAGTAACAACATAATAGAAAGACACCCATTTAAGTACAAAGGAAACAAAATAGAGGTAAAAGTGTACTTATTATAATATGATAATAAGAATATTATTAAATTAGTGAATGTCGTATAATTTAAATTTTTTTGATAGATTGTGCACCTGTACCTTACCCCTATTGTCCGTGAGATGGATCAAGCCTACATGCAAATATTTAATCGATGAAAGAATGAAGTTAAGTACACATTTATCAATGCCATGAAGTCACATTTGAAAGGCGTGATTGTCCTTACTTCATCAGTGGAGGTCGTGGACGAAGACGAAGATTTGGGTGGTCATAATTATATCCCAAGTCTAGAACATGCTTGTGATCATACTGGTTCAAATGGACTCAAAAATACACCAGACACTTCTAATAATGAAGACCTGCATGAGCATGTTGCTTTGCTCAAGAAAATTGTTCTTGATATTGCTCATTTTGTTAGCGATGAGAGGAAGAGGAGAATTGAGAAGAACATGAAGAAGAAACAACATCAAGGTAAAGTAATTTATTTTTTTTTCTTCCTATTTAATTTACTTGTATAATTTTGGTAATCCTTTCAAAACAGTACAGCGCGCCTAGTCATAGTGACTGACCTTGAAGCAACGGATGAAAAAGTAGAAGAAGAGAAGAAATAAGAAGAAACATAAGAGGGGGAGGCAGCAGATGAATAAGATAAGAAAGAAGAAGAACAAGATGAGGAGATGATAGCTAAAGAAGAAGCAGAAAATGAAGAGAAAATAGAAAAAGATGACAAAAATTATAGAAGTCGTTCTCTATAATTTATTGATTGCACACCCAATTGATTGAATAAATCATATATTGACAATGATGACAAACAAGTTTACTATTATATTTTCATTGTGTTACCAATTCAATAACTATCATGGTTTATACAGGTCGATGATAAACGACATAAAAATGATTCTCTATTAATTATAGATTACACCCACTGTTAATTTAAGAAATCATACTTCTATTTATTCAGTTACCTACATCCCTATTACATCGTTCCAGAAAGTTAACACCAACAACAAATCATAAAATAATTTTTTTAGGTCATTCTCTTTTTCTTCGGCCAAAATCAACCTTTTCTTTAGTTGATCCATTTCTATTTCGATTTCTTTTAGTGATCCTTTCAAGTAATCTCTTTGTTCTTTGGCTTATTTTAACAATGTCATGAGTAGATCTCTATTTTCTTCAGATTTTCAAAGCCTTTATAGTGTATGAAACTTTGAAACGCCTTGAAAATTTGATGTCAATGGGCTGCTTGTCGACGAGTCTTCCACAAGCCACTTAAAAAAAGAGCATCCACCATTATCCTTGACCAAAAAAATATGTTATTACATGAATTTACTTACTTAAACAAAATAATTTCATGTACGCACTCACCTTTTCAACCGCATAGTTAAAGAATTTGTGACCTGGATTCGAATTGGTGTGTGATGTCCTCAAAACGGCTAGATTACTATAAAGACATATGTAGGACACTTTTCCATTTGATGTTTGGGATGTTTGAGAGATTGTAGTTGTTTAAAAATGAACAAAAAATAAAGTCAAAAAAATGAGATTGTTAAAACAAAAATAACCTTCCTTTCATACTAAAAATAAAGTGAGATATTACCGTCGGGTGTGATTTGACATGTACTTTATTACCACTATATACGGGTAGGTGCAATAGTAAAAAAATATTAGTACATAGTCAAAAATATAAATAATTAAATAAATAAAATTGATTTGAGGGTCATCGATTGTGTCCAGTGTTAATCATAGATTGCAAGCCTTGTCAATAATATACCATACTAGTTTATTGCCCTTAGTAGCATATTTGAAAAAAATAATAATTAATTAATAAAAAATAAATAACTGAATTTTATGCAATTAAATGAGATTAAACAAGTCATGTGATCGTATGAGAGTCCAAGTAAATTATAGAAGGTGATTAAAGATGTGTGAGGATGGGTAGTGGTTGTATAACCAACATCCTCATGGTAATGTTCACCCAATGCACAAGAATATTGTGGTGAATTCATTTGTTCAATCACAACTCATCACCTCACATCTTTGATCACCACTTTCAATTGACGTGGACTCTCATACGATCACATGACTTAGCTAAGCTTATTTAATTGCATAAAATCTAATTATTTATTATTATATTAATTAAATAATTCTTTTCAAAATATGTGCTAGTCATGGTCTATAAATAAATATCATGATCTAGTTATTTAATTGTGGAAGTAGTTCACAGTTTATGCTAGACTATATCACGTCTAGTAAATAACTAAGCATAGTCTAGCATAAACGATGGACTACTTCATTAATAAATGAACTAGACTAGGATACATATTTATAGACCATAACTAGCACATATTTTGAAAAGAATTATTTAATTAATAAAATAAGAAATAATTAAATTTTATGCAATTAAATGAGCTTAAACAAGTCATGTGATCATATTAGAGTTCACGTAAATTGAAAGTGGTGATCAAAGATGTCTGGGGATGGGTAGTGGTTGTACAACCAACATCCTTACGAAAATATTTATTCAAATCACAAAGATGTTGTGAGGAATTTATTTGTTCATTCACTACCCATCCTCTCACATCTTTTATCACCTTCTCCAATTTACGTAGATTCTTATACGATCGCATGACTTGTTTAAGCTCCCTTAATTGCATAAAATCTAATTATTTATTATTTTATTAATTAAATATTCTCTTTTTCACAATGACTACAAGCTATATAACTCAAAGATTTCAGGTAGAGAAAAAAAGGGGAGTGCCCAAATAACCATTTGACGATTCTTATTTAAAAAATAGTCAAAATTTATTAAAATCTTAAAATCTAGCTTCCTTAAAATAATTATCGGGTCTCAAAGTTAAATTAGTAGGTCTAAAGTTTCAAATTCTGGACGGTATTTATACAATTAGTTTGTGCGTGAATGTTATTATTACTTCAGATTCCATAGTTTGAAGTTGACTTGAAGTTTGAAGAAGAAGAAAAAATAGTAATGGTTACAACATAAATTATTTAATTTTTTAAAAAAAAAACTAGTTAAACTTCAAATAATTTTTTAAATTGAATGTTTGAAATGAGATGACACACCCACATGTATTCATCGATTTTCAAATCATATATCAATACCTTCCAAAAATTTGAGAGTCACAAAAACAAGCTAATTTTATATAATAGGAGTTTTCTCGAGGGACTTCTTTAATATGACTCTCTTAATTTAGAAGTTGTGCCTTTTCTTTTAAAATATCTACTTTGATCTTTAGAAAAGAATAACCGCACGTTCTACGAATGAACCAAGGGCAAAGCTGTAACATCCCATATTTTTTACGCTAGAATTCTAACCGTTGTTCTTATGTGTATAAGCCCTAATACAAATGATTCTCATGAGAAAATAAGTTTCATGATAATTATCCTAGTGTGTGAAGTGTCTATTAGGCAAAGAACATTCATAGAAATCACTTAGAGCCAAGTTGAACTAAGAACCTTAAATTCGTCCAAAGTTTAGTGTTCGATTATACAAGGGTAAAATTTCAAAGTGTATAACTTTTGGTGTATATAGAATTTTTTGGATCAAGAGCCACAAAATTTTAGATGATTGAACTAACTTTCTAACAATACCAATTAAGCCTTAATCTGATACCCGAGCAAAAAGTTATGCCTATTTTCATGAAAGGCAGTAAGGGTGGGCGATGGGAAATGTGCCACCTAACCAAACTTGGGCGATGGGAAATGCGACTCAAAGCCTAGCTTGAGCAATTGACTAGGGGACGCCTAAGTCATTGCCAAGTCATTGTAAAAAATACTCTGTTTTGACTTATATCAAGGGTGTTGAAGTTATTTCACATCCCTAAACCCTCCCTAATCACTCCAAATCATTATAAGGGGTTTTAAAATGCATTACTTACAATCCCTAAACCCCAAATCTGCCATGTTACAATCCAAAGCCCTCTTCCATTCCTAAGAAAAAGATTCAAGGGCTTTTGACAAGAAATCAAGGAATTCAATCTTAAAGATCCAATCTTTTCACAATTTCATCATCATTAAGGTATGTGGGGTTTATGAACAAGGATACCCTTTCATCCTTCTGCCCAAAACTTGATCTTTATTTAAGATTTCACATTTTTCATATTAGTGTTCATACCCAATTATCATTGTTTGAAGATTTTGATGTTACAAGTGACTTAAATGTTGAATTGCGTGCCTATTTCCACATCTTTATGTGTGTGATATGCTTTTATAGATTTTTAATTAAGTTTTTAAGCATGATATTGTAGGTTTGATTTCATTACCTTGGGTATTGTTGAAGTATATTGAGTATGACATTTTACTATGAACTTGCATGAGTTTAAAGCATAGTTTTTTTCACCCTAAGTCTAAGTATTGCTATTTCAAGAAGATTATGATTTTAAGCCTCTTCTATGAGTTGTTTACAAAGATTTAAGAAAGAAATTGGTCTTTTGACCCTAAGCTAACATAAGGAATCCTCAATGTTCATACAATTTGAGATTTAAAGAAAGAGAAGTATAAATGGTTTTTGTTATAAACCCTTATGCTATTTTAAGGTGGATTTCCTAAAGATTCTAAGCGAAAGAATGGGAGTAGTATTTAGCATCGAGTTGGGTATGTTTCCAATATCTCATTCCCCATAACTACGTTCCACCGTAGGATTAATATTAAGTACCCATAGTGGGCAAAGACAGTGATCGCTAAGAGAAGGTTATACTCCTTGGCAAGAGTATGACACCTCTCCTCAACATGAGGTTTTCCCCTTAGGGAAATAAGACTTTGGACTCCATAATGGCTCACATGGATTATATCGGTTAGAAGAATATCTCAAAGTCCCTAACTCTTAAATCAAAATGTATGAATAGTTTTCAAAAAACTAAGTGTAAAGGCTCAAAAATTTACTCAAACATTGTTTTACTTAAGACTAAAGTTATCAGATTTCAGCTTTAAATTTTAAGATTGAGAATAAGTGATCCCTTTTCACTTATCCTGTATGATTTGAAGGACAAAATAAGAGTATAGTTTATTAAAACTAAATGTGGTGGCTCACAAGAATTTCTTTATGCCTTATTACTCATGTTATATGATTTATCAGTTTTTATTAGTCAAGTCAAGATGAGCCACTCATATTTAGCATTAAGTTTTGAAAGTTCATTTGAATTATTGCATTATTGTTTTACTTATGCACTTATGCATTTACCCTCAAATGCTCAGTACATTCCAAAAGTACTGATCCACATATATGTCTATGTGCTACATTATTTAATAATGTAGGTACAAGTTGTAGGGTGCATATTAGAATCAGAAAACTGTAGTTTCTAGTCAGCAGGTGATGAGTCCTTTTGATTCAAAGGCTCTAGTTAGTCAGAATTTGTGTAGTATTTTATTTTTTTATTCATTTAGTTGTATTGATGCAGATAGTTGGGGGTCATGTCCCGACTACCTATAGTTAATACTAGTAGAGGCTTCACAGACAATCAATAGAGTTATTATAGTTGATTCATGTTTTACTTTGTATAATTAGATATGTATCATTTTAATATAGCTTTGTATTGATCATATTCAAAAAAAGATTTATCTTTCGCATTATTCTTTTAGACTTATGTATTTATTTTAGTTGCTCATGAGTTATGCCAGTAGAAAGGGTTAGCTTAGGATCACTTATAGTCCTAAGCACCGTGTGACGACTAGAAGGTAGTCTCAAGTCATTACAAACTTTGTATCAGAGCACATAGTTCAAGTGTCCTAGGGTGTCTCTGAAGTCGTGTCTAGTAGAGTCTTGCAGAACGGTATAGAGATATCTATACTTTTCTTTGAGAGAATACAAGGCATTTAAGAAAAGTTTTCTCTCTTTCATATTTTAGATCATACTTTAAAGTTGTTCCTGTAGAAACTTCTATTGATTCGTGTGTTAATCCATTCTTCTCTATCTACGCTATATTCTTGAGAAAACATGATTAACAAGTTCCAATTCCTCCTAAGATGATGGTCTTATATTTACTTTTAGTAACTTTAGAAGTCAAACAAAGGTCTTGAGAGGAGCCCGCTAGTGTGTTATAAGTTCCTCAAGTTGAAAGTTATTTCCTCATCCCCATGAGTCCTTCAATTAAGATAGAGTAAGATATGTATTCGGATTCCTCATTAACCCTTTAATACAGATAGGACTCATAAAAGGAGATAGTATAAACCTAGATTGTTAAATGGAGTTTGTGTTTAAGAGATTTTGAAAACCTAGAGTGTTATGATTTATAAGTAGTAGAACCTTCTTATAGTTGGAAGTATGGGTTTATAAATGTAGGGACAAGAAAGGTGGTGAGGGTGATTAATTGAATGTATATAGCTGAACTTTTGCATACAATTGAGTTAGCAGTAAAGTGATATGTCCTTGTGTGTAGGTTTAGTAAAAGGTAGAGAAGGAGTTATTAATGGTATTTATTGTGTTAGAAAAGTATAGGATATTCATGAAGTATTTGGTAGTTGAGTATTGTTAATATAGGCTTTCCCAAGTGGCTATAAAAATGATTTCGTGATGGTTTAAGAGATATGGATGTAATTTAGGTGTATATTTAAGTAAATAGCCGTAATGTATAGAAGAAGGATGTACTAGTAGATTTTAATAAGTTACATCATATGATTATGACCGATTATTGTTGTCATGAAGTTCTAGTGGACTAGTGTTTCTTGATATTTAATTTTATAGTTTCCAAGTGAGAATCGTATGTGCGGTTGGGTTGTTAATCATACCTAGCACTAGACACTAACTTGGACTAGTAAATGACTATTAAGGTGGAAATAATGATTGCTTAGTTAGTGATGCTAGTTATATGAAGGTGATCTAGTAGGCTTGAATAGTGCATGTAAGAATTTAAGTTTGTTGGTTTGAAATTTAGCATGGAATTATAGGTATGATGTAGAGGTATGCCCAAGGTGTTATGGGGTTGCATTATTTTCGAAGTTTATTAAGTGTTGTGTGTGGTTAATAGTACCCTTGAGTTTGTTAAGTGGAAGAAGGTTAGTATATAGTACACAATGTTCTTAATATCTAAGTTGAGGAGTTTTGGATAGATGGTGTTGAGTCTTTTAAGTATTATTTTAATTCTTACCATTTAGAGAAAAATATAAGTATAGAAGTATGATCTTAGTAGTCTGTGATTTGTGTTTAGTGAGGTAGATATGTTTGCTAATGAGAGTGTAAGTCTTTGATGATGATTATTTAAGCTAGAAAGTAAAGAATAGTATATATCAATGGGGTGTTCATGAATAAAGTTAGCATAGTCTGTTAAAAGGTTGGGAATATCCATGTTAAGTGTTAGAATCTAAGTTTGAAGACTGAGCTAATAGAAAGTAGAGTTGAAGAACTAGATGGTGTGAATTCATGGTATGGTGATACTCCCAAAGATTCTAAGATAGTAAGTGTTCAAGTTATTAGATAATGACTATTGGGGACATAAAAAGATAGAGTTGTATCTTAGAATGAAGTATTAGCAATGGGTTTTACACTTTCAGGTGTAGTCTTTCAGGGTAAGTTTATTATTTCTGTGTATTATTATGCCCCAAACTCTAAAGTAAAGTGATTACAGTTTAGATTAGAGTTTAGTAAAGGTTTCCACTAACTTAGAATGATGGCTTTAATCTGAGGGAGAGATGATAGTAATGATAAATAGTTATTGAGATGGGTTTCTTTTTCTTGTTAAGGAAAGATTGTTGCCTGCATACTGAACATTTGTTTTATATGAGGATATAAGTGTGAAGTGAGATCGAGATTAATCTTTTGGTATATTTCATGGTTAGTTGAGATTTTGTATGTGTCTTCTTAAGAATAATGAAAACAAGTTGCTAATGATAGAACTTTAGAGATTATGAGGAAGAGGTTTTAATGGATATTTTCCTAGAAGTTCTTATGTGGTTAAAATGATAGGCTTGAATGTTATGTGAGTATATAAGTGGATGGGCATGTTGTACGCTAAAGATATCTTAGTAAGAGGTTGAATTTTGTTATCGAAGTGATAAGAAGAATTATCTTAGAGAGAAGAAGTTGTGAAAATGCTTGGGGTATTGAATTCATGGTTCAGACTAGTGTTATAATGTTATGTGTTGTACTTTGTAATTCAAGTAAGGCTTGACCATGGTGAGAGAATTTAGTTTAGATCAGACATTAGTGTATGAACCCGTGTGAACATAGTATTCAAGGGGACAAAGTATTGACGAAGAGAGTATTTGAGAAGTGCTTTTAAGCTTGAAAATCTAGCAATTGCATTCTCTAAGGCCTATTAATTCAAACTAGTTTATGTTTATAAGTCTATGCTCCATGTTACAAAGTTATAGCTATACTGAGAATCCCTTCTTCAGATATCTCACTTATATCATACCCAAGATTCTTTTTCCATAATATTATTATAACTTCTTGCAAAGAGTGCTGAAGAAATATTCCACCTGAGTATAAGCTTTCAGTATAATTCAGTCTGTATAGCCAGCAATTTACTTTAGTAATCAGACAAACAAGTTCCCATGGTTTTCCATCTTTTCTATACCAACATAATTCATTCATGTCTATGCAAGTTGTAAATTCAATTCAGTCCAAGCATCATGTTTCATATTCAACTATTTAGACATGACTCTGTTCATAAGTGTTCAGAGCATAACCTTAGGTTTCCAAGTATTCCATCCCAGATAGTGTAATACCCTTTGTACAATCTTGTTCTCGTTGTCTCACTGTATGTGCTTGCATGGGTCATCACTTCGCAACTCTATATGTATGATTGTATCATGAACACCTTAAGTGAGTTCCAAACTCCAAGAATGAATCAGTTCCTGATGGTCAGTAAAGTCAAGTAAACTCAGAATTCATCTTCATGATAGAATTTTTAAAGTTTCAGCTCAACTATATCCTTTATTAGCAGACACATTATTCCATACTGCTAATGTTTCAATAAGTTCCTACCCACCATTCAAGGATGAATGATTCCAAGGGGGAGATAATGTAATACCCCGTATTTTTTGCGCTAGAATTCTAACTGTTGTTCTTATGCATATAAGTGCTAATACAAATGATTCGTATGTGAAAATAAGTTTCATGATAATTATCCTAGTGTGTGAAGTGTCTAGTAGGTGAAGAACGTTCATAGAAATCCCTTAGAGCCAAGTTGAGCTAAGAACCTTAAATTTGTCCAAAGTTTGGTGTTAGATTCTACAAGGGTAAATATTCAAAGTGTATAACTTTTGACCTATGTAGAATTTTTTGGCTCAATAGCCACTAAATTATAGATAATTGAACTATCTTTCTAACGATATAAATTTTGACTTAATCCGATACCAGAGCGAAAAGTTATGCTCATTCTCATAAGAGGCGGTAAGGGTGTGCGATGGTCAATGTGCCGCCCAATAAAACTTGGATGATGGGTAATGCGATGCAAAGCGTAGCTTGGGTGATTACTGGGCGACGCCTAAGTCATTACCAAGTGCCAAAAACACTCCGTTTTGACTTATATCAAGGGTGTTAAAGTTATTTCTATAATACCTCATATTTTTCTAGCTCAATTTAACTCTTAGTAGATGAGTATTCCTACATAAAATTGTTAAAAATATTCAGAATTTTTCAGTTTAGAACTCATCATTGTGTAGGAAATTCAGTTATCTTTCCAACGATATAAAATTTTTCCAAAACCAATAATCGGATGAGAAGTTATAACATATTTTGTAAGATAGTGTGCCACCTGGTGCAGCATTGCGTCGTGAAGACTAGGCAAATGAAAATTGTCAGTTTCTAGGGAGCCAACATGATAAGTTCGTGTCGTGTAGCAGTACCAGTACCCAATTGGTATTTTCCAGTGAAGCTCCGCGATAGCGCCGTGTCACGCCAAGGACCAGATTCGCGTCCAGTAAGGCACTGCAATGGCACCGCATCGCGCCATTAGCCCAGTTCCCAGTTGTCCCTGTTCCAGTGGCTCACTGCGATGCCACCATATCATGGTGTAGTCAAAAATTAAGATTTCCAGTTTTTAAGTTTCAAGTTGTTTTAAATCATGTCTGGGGTATTTGAGTCTTTCTCCACGTCCCTAATCAGTCCTAAACAGGAGGTTAATGCCCTAAATAGCCTATTATACATTGTTTACTCAATTTCTCACAAGAATAAATCACTCTCTCTCAAGTTAATCAAACCCTAGCTTCAAAAAATCAAAAACAATTCTCAAGAAATCCTCCAAGAACCATCAAGAATTAATCTTCTCAAGTATGTTAGGTGTTCATCTATGGGTTTCTTTCACCCATAGAGTCCAAGAACCCTTTATTTTTTTAAACTACAAGCTTATTGATTCATTATATACATGCTTAAATTGGATTGTATTCATGTTCATGCTAGTAATTGGGTTTCAAACCATGATTTAATTGCAAGTTTCATGAAATTAAATAGCATGTATGATGGATATGTGATTTTCATGATAAACTCTTGAACTTACAATTGATTATTATATCCATGATGCTCGTGTGTTGACTATTATTATGTGAAATAACCATGCTCCCCAAGTATTTGCTAAAATACCTATGAGAATTGAATAGTGAAATCATGATATATCATTATGTGATCCCATTCATGTACAAGCTCATGCATATCAGGTGTTTGACTAAATGTCTAAATGAATGCATTGTTAACAAACAAGTATTATTATACTTTTATGATCCTGCTATGCTTTACTTTCAATGGTATCGAGTCCTTGGGTATTAAATACCCAAAAATCTAGTTGTTTACCTAGAGCTATAGTAGTTACAAAATATTCTCCAAAATTTCACGAACAGTAGTACTCAGTCAGTTACAGAACTCAGTGAAACTCAGTCCAGTTCAGCTCAATCTAGTATTCAGCGCCATTCAGTTAGGAGTAGGATTTAGCACCGAGTGAACCCAAGGGTGGGGGCTCACCTTCCAATAGAGGGTGTGACCCTTAGAAGCATTCCTTGCGTTCCAGAACTACATAAACAGTATTGGTTAAGATATCAACCTACCAGTTGAGGGTTGATAAGGTATTTTACTTGCCAGTTGAGGGTACCACCATTCTCATTCAGGGCACCAGCCAGATGAGGGTGACTCTTTAGCTTGTCCTTACCCATGGCACGGTACTGACATCCTTTCAGCTGGGGTTATAGGTTAGACCCCAAATCTATTCAAAAAGGGGCATGTCGGTTAGATGATTACCTCCCATAGTTCCAGTTCCAGTCTTAGTATAGAACTCAATTTAGTTCTACAAAATCAGGACTGTCAGACACAGTCAATTAGTATCAGAAACTCTGTTATTAGTAAATCTTAGATATTAGTTACTCAGTTAAAAGAAATTAGTACTCAACTTCAGTAAAATCTCAGATACAATATACATGTATATGCACAGTATTGCATACTCAGTGATTTTACAGTAGTTTTAGTTATCCATGTATTCTTATTCAGCTACTTTATATTATTCAGTCAGTTACTATTCATGTGTATGAACCCCTGTAGTCAGCCTTACCTCATCTAGCATACCATTATATCCCATGTACTGGCGCACACTTTTTCTTTGTGCTATGATATCTCATATCATAGGTTCGGATGCTCAAGTTCCTGACCACGCTTAGACAGATTTAGTTAGCAGAAGCAGATTTAGTAGTGAGTCCTCATCTATCGAGGATATGCTTATATTTTAGTATTTTCATTAGCTTCAGTATTTCAGTAGTCAGAGTTAGTTAGGGGATTGGCCATTAACTCTACTTTAAGACATTTCAGTTAGAGGTTTTTCAGACTAGACTAGTTCAGACAGTATTTAGTTTTCAGATGTTATTTCAGCACTATATTTATCAAAATTCAGATTATGAACCTTATGGCCTTTCAGTCTATTTTCTGTATTATTTTAGGATTATTATTCAATGATCAAAGTAGGTACCATTCATGGATTAGCTTATGGTCCTTGGGGTCGTAAGCATCGTATGGCGTCCAGGGTGCAGAGTTAGGGTGTTATAATTTCACACCCCTAAACCATCCCTAATCACTCCAAATCATTATAAGGGGTTTTTATACTCATTATTTACAATCCTTAAGCCCCAAATCAGTTAAGTTACGATCCAAATCACTCTTCTATTCCTAAGAACAAAATTCAAGTGTTTTTCATTAGAAATCAAGGAATTCAAGCTTAAAGGTTCAATCTTTTCACAAGTTCTTCGTCGTTAAGGTATGTAGGGTTTATTAATAAGGATACCCTTTCATCCTTATGCCCAAAACTTGATCTTTACTTAAGATTTCAAATTTTTCAAATTAGGGTTCATACCCAATTATCATTGTTTGAAGATTTTGATGTTACAAGTGACTTAAATGTTAAATTGTATGCCTATTTCCACATCTTTATGTGTGTGATATGATTTTATAGATTTTCAATTAAGTTTTTAAGCATGATATTGTGGGTTTGATTTCATTACCTTGGACATTATTGAAGTATATTTAGTATGACATTTCTATGAACTTGTATAAGTTTAATGCATGGGTTTTTATGCCCTAAATCTAACTATTGATATTTCAAGAAGATTATGATTTTAAGCCTTTTCTATGAGTTGTTTACAAAGATTTAAGAAAGAAATTGGTCTTTTGATCCTAAGATAAGATAAGAAATTCACATCGTTCATACAATTTGAGATTTAAAGAAAGAGAAGCATAATTGGTTTTAATTATAAATCCTTGTGCTATTTTAAGGTAGATTTCCTAAAGATTCTGAGAAAAAGAATGGGAGTAGTATTTAGCACTGAGTTGGGTATATTTCCAACGTCATATGCCCCAGAACTATGAACTACCGTAGGATTAAGATTAAGTACCCATAGTGGACTAAGACAGTGATCACTAAGAGAAGATTATACTCCTTGGGAAGAGTATGACACCTCTCCCTAACGTGAGGTTTTGCCCTTAGTGGAAAAAGATATTGGACTCTATGACGGCTCACATGGTTTATGTCAGTCAGAAGATCCTCCCAAAGTCCCTAACTCTTGAATCAAAATGTCAGAATAGTTTTGAGAAAACTAAGTGTGAAGGCTCACAAATTTACTCAGACATTGTTTTACTTAAGACTACAGTTATTAGATTTTATCTTTAAGTTTTAAGATTGAGAAAAAGTGATCCATTTTCACTTACCCTGCATGATTTGAAGGAAAGAACAAGAGTACAGTTAATTATAACTAAATGTGGTAGCTCACAAGAATTTCTTTATGCCTTATTACATATGTCATATGATTTGTTAGTTTTTATTATTCAAGCCAAGGTGAGTCACTCACATTTAGAATGCAATTTTGAAAGTTTATTTGAATTATTACATTATTGTTTTACTTATGCATTCACCCCCATATGCTCAGTACATTCCAAAAGTACTGATCTACATATACGTCTATTTCTACATTGCTTAATAATGTAGGTACAAGTTGTAGGGTGAATAGCAGAATCAAACAATTGCAGTTTCCAGTCAGTAGTTGATGAGTCCTTTTTTTCAAGGGCTTGAGTCAGTCAGAATTTGTGTAGTGTTTTATTTTCTTTATTGATTCAGCTGTATTGATTCAAATAGTTGGGGGTCGTGTCCCAACTACCTATAATCAATACTAGTAGAGGCTTCGTAGACAGTCAGTAGAGTTAATGTAGTTGATTCATAATTTTCTTTGTATAATCAGAGATGTATCATTTTAATATAGCTTTGTATTGATCATATTCGGAAAAGATTTATCTTCCGTATTATTCTTTTAGAATTATGTATATATTTCAGTTTCTCATAAGTTATGCCAGTAGAAAGAGTTAGCTTGGGATCAATTGTGGTCCTAAGAATCATGTGACAACTAGGGGGTATTCTCGTGTCATTACAAATGGAAAAACTGAAGTATAAACCACATAAATTCCTTCAATAATGAAAGTAATTACACAAAATACAATTTTTCTTTCTCTCTCCCGATTTTGGTAAAAATACTTTTACATGTCGTGGACCCTCATACATTACTGAAATGCATGAGAAAACTATTAGCCTATATTTATGGAAAGAGAATTTAGATACTATCTTTCTGTTGCTTAATAACACATTAAGTACCTATCATTATATGGTGTATGATTAAATATAGTAACTGAAAAACATCACCATTAATTTTTATTTTTATTGTATTATGATCTAAAATTCAAAAAAAAAAAGTTGACATCTGGTTTCTTCTCTTCTTCAAAAATCAATATGAACATCCCCATATTATTGCGTTATTCGGGTATTTGGGAGTCCAAAGTTCTTTATCAATAATAAAAAAGTGAATTAATTATTATTTCAGAAAGTATAACGTTCTTCAAATTGATCTCGGAGATTGCCACGGAGTTAAATATCGGTGAAAGTTAAAAAAAATTGAATTAAAGTACATCGTTGAAGGTAATTCTTCTCTAAAGTGTAGGTCACAACCAACATACCTGCGATTTCTTTCCAAAGAAAAAGAGAACAAGATAATTTCATTATCAAAATTATAACCCTTTTTTTCTATTAACGAGTTTACATTATAACTGCAAACAATCTGGAAAACTGTTACGACTTTATTTGAAATTGTTATTTATGATTCATTTCAAATCTATAGTTTGTAATTGATAGTTGGTGTTTTTATTTTGATTGAATAATTATGATTTGCAGTATTACGATACATACCTTTGGTAGAGTTACTAGTTTTAACATATGTTACGTAATCCATTTCTCATACCTTTCGTTTTGAGAATTGGTTTTAATTGTATTTTATTATATACTCAGTATGAATGATGAAAAATACCTATGTTATAATCATATATGGAATGTATTATGTTAACTATATTATACTTATAAAATTGTTCAAAATATCCAAGGTATGGAATATGATAATTGTTTGGTTAAGTGTTAAGATTAAGCTATCGTGCATACTTATGTAAGCTGACTCATACATAGCTACTTGCATATATAATAAAATTTGTTTAAGAGTAGCGGTATTAATTCTAATATATGAGGATGCTTTATATTATTACTTGTAAAAGGTTTACAAATACATGTTTAACTGTTGTATGAGGTTTTCTTTCATTTGTTTTGGCAATATGCTTCTATGTATAAGATTTCAAATTAGTAAATAATCTGAATAAATGTATTATAAAATCTTATACATAGAAGCTGAAAGCCAAAACAAAAAAAATGCAAATTGATACAACAGTTTTACACATATGTGTAAACCTTATAGAATTGTATTGCAATGTTAGTACATTTATAATAAACCTTATACATAGTAGCATATAGTCAAAACAAATAAAAGATAAACTCATACAACATTTTTACATGTATATGCAAACCTTATACTAGTAATAATATAATCTTAACAAATGGGTAATAAAATCAGTACATAGTCTGAACAAATGTATAATATATTTTTAAGGTATTAGAAATACCATATCAATATATTAGAAATAGATTATACCATAGCAATATAATAGAAATAGGCTTAAGTCATCGACAGACCCTCAAACTTGTTTCAAAAATTCACTTAGACCCCTCAACTAATGCTTGTACCTATTAGGCCCCTAACCCACCCAAACTTTGATCCAATTAGGCCTTTTTTCCTAATCAACAACAGGCATGGAGTGTGTGTAATACACTAGCCTGACATGGAAAAAATGATCAATACGAAAAAAACACGAGGCAAATAAATTTTTTTTAAAATATAAGTTAAAATTTCAATTAAATAATGACACTTGTCGTGTGGGTTCAAAAATTATCTTATACTCCTCAACAATAGAAAAATAAAATTATTTTAAAATTAAAAAAATAGTAACCCTCCCCACCCACCCACCCTCACTCCCCTAATCCTCAGACTACTATTGTCTTCTTCATTCCCCCTGCCCAAGTAAAAAACTAGTCCCCCCACCCCACCCCTACCCCTCTTCCATTCTCTTTTCTATTTTTAATAGCAAATCTATTAAATACTCAAGTTATTTTATTTTGAATTGAAGGAATTCATCCATGGATTCATATGTTTTCCAAGGAAATTTTGTTGAATTTCCTTAGAATTTTTAAAAATTAAATTTACAATTTTGTAGTCTTCCATATAATAGACTGTTTTTTCCTGTTGTTTCAAGGAGATCAACTATTAGTGATTCTAACTCTTTCCATAACTTCCTGATTATCAAAATATCAAGATTAAATCTGAGTATATTCCCCAAATGTATATTTGGATTGAAAAATCTTCATTGATGATAATTACATTCTAATTAGTTTGCAAGTATGTGGTCATTGGTTATTTGCCAAGGTTTTCTTTGATGTTGATGAGATGGAGATGACGATGAAAATGGGGGGTGGGGGTGTTTGCGATGACGATGATAAGAAGGGTTGGGGGGATGGGAGGGGGGTTGGGGGTTGACGAGATGAAGACGATGATGAAAATGGAAGGTTGGGTGCCTTTTTTTATAAATTAAAAATTATATTAATAAAATAATTAAAGTATAATTTTTTAAATTAAAAAAAGTAAAATATTATTTTTTTCGATTAACACACCCGTGGAGAGCATAGCACACTCTCCTTGCCAGATCAGCATTTTGTGCCTGATAGGTACCAATTTTAGAACTTGAGGTGCCTGATAGGTATAGGCCTTAGTGAGGGGTCTAAGTGAATTTTTGAACCAAGTTTGAGGGTCTGTTGATGACTTAAGCCTTAGAAATACCATAGAAATATATTAGAAATACATTAGAAATATATTTTTATAAGGAAAGGTATTAGAAATACCATAGCAATATATTTTTAAGTTCATGAACTTGAATTAAACTATATAAGTTCATGAGAAATACCATAGCAATATATTGAAAGGTATGAGAAATACCATAGAAAATATTCTTGCAAAAAACTAAATTAAACAGAAACATGAACCTATTAAACGACGCTGCTAATAATACATAACATATGTATGTATAAGTAGTTCCAATAGAGCAACAAAAAGTATAATCATCACCAACATCAAAGACCCACAATTGTTGTAATTGTTTAACCTCCAATACATAAAAGAATAATATAAAAATTTCACGCTGAACGTTTAAGAATTGTGCTACTCTAAAGTGACTATGGCAGTTTCATTAATTATCGGAACATAACTATTCCTTGGACATGGAGGATCATCATTATCACTTGTGTATCCTTCAATTACCTTTCTGACCCCATAATTCTAGAGTAAAGATGTGTAGCGTATACGTTGGTCTTGTGCGTCAAACCCAACTAAAGGAACTTCTAGTCATTCACTTAATATTTCTGCATATGCAGCGATAAAAAGTCCACAGTCTCTGAATTTGAAATAATAATGTTATTTAACAAGTTGTTAAAAATATAATTATATGTTTATAAATCTTATAAAGTAATCAAAAAAACAAGAGCACTTACAGACTAGAAGATGTTTGCTGAGGTATATTTTGCACATAATCAACATCAAATAGGTGTTGATTGAGAAGTTGAGTACGCTGACCAAGCTTGTCTTAATATAATCTTATATAGTTTCACATGTATGTATAAACCTTATATAAATTAGTACATAATCTGAACAAATGTATAATGAATTCTTATACATAGAAGTATAAAGCCAAAAAAACTCTAACCTGATACAACAATTTCAAATGTATGTGTGAACCTTATACAAATCAGTACATAATATGAACCAATGTATAATGAAATCTTATACATAGAAGCAAAAAGACAGAACAAAAAAAACTACAACCTGATACAACGGTTTCACATATATGTGTAAACTTTATACAATTAGTGAGATAGTGTTAATACATGTATAATGAAATCTTATACATAGAAGCATACTGCCAAAACAAATAAAAGATAACCTCATATAATAGTTTCACATGTATGTGTTAAAACTTATACGACTAATAAAATATAATCTAATACGGTTTCACATGTATACGAACACCTTATACAATTCACTGTATAATCTTAAATATTGTATACTGAAATCTTATACATAGAATAGTACTGCTAATACATATTTTAATGATAACTAAACCTTCGACACACGTGGTCGTCCAGAATCAGTAACCTTTTTCTTACTTGATGATTTTGGGAGCTTTCTTGTTTGAACTTGAACCGACTACTTCCCTCAATTTCTTCATTGTTATTGGGTCGTTTAGGAACTTCGAACGATTCATTACGAAATTGGGTTCTTCATAAAGATGAGAATCAGGAATGAAACCAACAACTCCATTGCAAAATTTATACTTTATGGGTTATACAATTTCAAAAAAATAGCAAATAAAGCAAAGATCTGACTTTGAAACTATGAAAAATATAAAAAAAATCAACTTTCGCAATGGTATTAACTAAGAAAAGCAGATACTTTGATATGTACTTACACGTGACAAAGAATAATTCGAATCCAAATTTGATTTGGTAAAGTTGAAAGAAATCTAAAATTAAATGAAGAGAGTGAACTTTGTCCAGTTAATGGTCGATAACTGAAAAAATTTGAAACTCCCTTGATCACGTAAGCTTGATTCAAGGCTTAAATAAAGGAGCTGAGATAAGGAGCAAAAATTTGAAGACATAATGGAGTAAATACGGTATTCTTGAATGTATGAGGGGGATGAGAGAGAAAGACTAAAAGTAAGGGATTTAAGGTAGTTAATATGTAATTTTGGTAATTTCTTTTATAATATGGGATTTTATGTAATAAGGTAAAGTTACCTTGTGTATATATATGTAATTTTTAGAAAATTGAAAGCAGTGCACTCGATTTTGGAAGTTCACTTTAATCTTGTTAACTTCATTTGTTATTTCCTCCGTTTTATAATAGTTTACCCTTGCTGACTTGATATTCTTCATAAAAAAATTCAACGATTTATTTTACCAAATCAATCATATTAATTATGCTTTGAAATTATAAATTTGAGTATATATAATTTTTTTAGTCATTTAATGATAGATGTAGTATTGTACGAACATAATAATATTATCTTGGTTTTATAAAAGAAACAAATAAATTGAAACAAATATTTTTTAAAAAAATTATTTTAAAATGGAGTAATTATTTGTAAGTAATTCTTTAAACAAAGGAAACTTTACATAAAATTAAAGCTAGCCTCTAAAATTTTACATTTTACAAAGTGGATATTTAAAATTAGTCCGGTATCAGATAAATTCGGCAATTTAAGAGATCAGTCATATCTATTTTATGACAAAATTATATACCGTCAGTAAAACAAATTATAAATTTTATTCGAATCTTAATTAATTTTGAAATATCTTACCTAATTATCTCATGTACCAAATGATTTTAAACTACAAATAAACTTCCATAACTTTGTCTTACTTTCTACACATTTTTCTCAATCCTCTAATTTTCTTCTGTAATAACCTCTCAATAAAATACCAAATAATTTTAGGGATAAGGAGATCAGTGTCCTCCAAAACTATACCTGAAATCTTAGTGACACATTTAAATTTTATAAGGCTCCTATTAACTCGGCACCCCACCCCCGCCCCCCCAAACTCACTTTTTAGTATTTTTGTGCCCTTTTTTTGCTGGCGTGGATACTACGTAGCAGAATTTATTTGTTTGGATCCTTTTGTACTGACTTGGCAGTCATGTCAACACAAAAGGAACACAAAAATACAAAAAAATATGAATTTAGTTGGGGAGGAGGAGAGGAGGTTAATAGGACCTCGGTAAAATTTAGGAGTGTCACTGAAATTTCGTGTATAGTTTGAAGAATATTTGTGCCTTATCTCAGAATTTTATATTATATAATAAAATGCTTTATATATATATATATATATATATATATAACAGTTGGTGGTAATAATGACTAACAGTTGTAATTATAGATGCCGTGTGAGAATATGTTAGGGGACAACAGAGGTTCCGGGTAATAGCTAGTTAGTGATGATGGTGATCATAATAGCAATTAACTATAGTTATTGATTGTGGTGGTTGCAACTAATAATAACAATTGGTGATATATAATGGATGGAACTTGTTGTGGTGATTCATTTATGATTCATGGTTGGAGAAGATGATGATAAACGATAGCTAATATAGTTTTAACGTCCCGAGACTACCCCTGGACGTCACACGGTGCTTTGGACAACAAGTGATCTCAAGCTAACCCTTGTACTGGCATAACTCGTGAGAAACTGAATAAGATACATAAATCTTGAAGAGATGAGCGGAAGAAAAGACTTTAGCTAAACATCTTCAAAACAAATCTATTAAAACGATTACATCTCTGGTTATACAAAACAAAACTGAAATCAAATACACCAACTTTACTAGCAGTCTATGAAGCCTCTTCAAGTAATGACTATAAATAGCCGGTACATGACCCCCAGTTATCCTGAATCAATACGACTAAATAAAAAAAACAAGATGCTACTCGAACTGTGGTTTATTCGAGCCCTGGAATCAAAAGGACTCATCACCTGTTGACTAGAAGCTGCAACTGACTGATTATGATATGTGCGCTACAACTTGTACCTACATTATCAGACAATGTAGCACATTGACATATATATGGATCAGTACTTCTATAATGTACTGAGTATATGGGAGTGGATGCATAAGTAAAACAATAGCTGAATGTTCATATAAATTTTCAAATAATGCATGCTAATTATAAATGACTCACCTTGGGCTAGAGTAAAACAAAAGTTGTAAAATCATATATCAAGCTCATACATAGTATATTATTATTCTTTGATAGTTTTATGAGTTAGTTTGTGATCAATTAAGTCCCCAAATAACTCCCCTCTATTAGACGAATCAAAATATTCCTTACTAATTAAATTTTTCATAAGAATGTTGCTTTAATCAACTTCAAAAGATAATATCTTTTGATCAACTAAGACTTTTCCATATCAATACCCACCAAGTTGTGAAAAATTGAATTAGCTTTCCAACGATACCAATTTCACCCAAATCTGATACTCGGGTGAGAAGTTATGACACTTTTAGTAGCACACTGATTATCCCATGTTGTGCCAGGGTGCAATTTTACGGTCATCCATTTTTCAGTGATCCAACGCGATAGCTCCGCGTCGTGCCAAGGTGCAATTTTGCACTCATCCTTGGACTACACTTACAGTGAAATTGCAGTGACTCACCGCATTAGTACTGCATCGTGCTAATGATCAAAATCAGGATTTTAAGCGACAAAAATTTAATTTCTCCTAGGGGTAGTTTAGTCTTTTTCCCATGACACCAATTCATAAAAATACGGGATTAAATCCCTAATAGCCTACTACGTCAATATTTTATTCAATTTCTCCCAAATCAAAAGTAGTCTCTTTCTAGAACAAACCCTAGCCCTCAAGATTCAAGGTCAAATCTCAAGAATTCATCATCAATCCTCATAAATTTATCAACCCAGATATGTTAAGTGTACATTCATGGGTCCCTTTCACCCATGGAACCCCAGTATCAAAACTTAAATTTAAAGTTGTGATCTTTAAAAGTTACCATGATTTTAAAGTGTGATTTTAACCATGGAATTGTAGTTGTTTATCAAACCCCAGATGTTTTAATGTTGTTATTCACTGATTTAAATCATGATTAAGTGTTATTGATGTCGAAATCAAGCTATTACTCCAAGTTTTATACTATTCCCATGATTAGCTTAAACTATGAATACCAAGTGTTTAATGAAATGCCAACAAGAGTGAATTTTGAATAAATACTTTCATATTATGTCCCCAAAGTTTAGTACTATTTTACTATTACTGCTATTGAGTCCTGGGGGTTATGAATACCCAAAATCGTAGCTGTTTACTTAGTCTCATTATCTTCAAAATAGTTTCAGAATATGTTTGAGCATTACCAGTTCAGTCAATTACCAAATTCAGCTAATCTTATCACAGTTTAGTATTCCAAGTCAGTTCAATTGGGAGTAGGATTTAGCACCGAGCAAACTCAGGGATGGGGTCTTGCCTGCCAGTTGAAGGTGTGACCTTTAGTAGCAGTCCTCATATTCCAGAACTCGTAGTCAGTGTAGGTTGAGATATTAACCTGCCAATTGAGGGTTTATCTCATACGGGTACCTACCTATTGAAGGTAACCCTTAGTCCTTTAGGACAATACATTAGTGGATCCACACAGCTAGTGTTAGTACCCGTGGCACAGTACTGACACCCTTCCAACTGGGGTCACAGGTTGGACCATAAATTTGCTAATTGGGGCATGTTGGTTAGATGATAGCTTCCACAGTCTCTGTCCAGTCATCAGTTTAGTGATTCAGTTTTAGATTGTTTTGACCATAGCATACAGATATCATTTATTCAGTTATCAGTATTCAGTATTTCAGATTTCAGATTATATTCAGATTATGTTTTATGCTTGGTCATGCATCTTCAGCACTTACAGTTTCTATATATTCTATTCAGTATGTCATGCTATATATATTCAGTCAGTTATTATTCATGCACATGAAATCATGCAATAAGCCTACCTCATTTAGCATACCAATACATTCAAAGTACTAGTTGCATACTCTTTTATTGTGCTATGATGTATCATATCATAGGTTCGGACGCTCATTTCTCGGATCATGCATAGACCCTACAGATTATCAGCCGTAGCAGTGGTGAGTCCTCATATTTTGAGGATAGACTATATTTATTTTCATGCTTTCAGTTTAGTAGTTAGGTGGAGTTAGTTGGGGTCTGTCCTATCAACTCTTATTCGGTCAGTTTAGAGGTTTTCGGACATATCGGACAGTTAATAAGTTCTTAAATTTCAGTTGTCATTATCAGATGTTTTTATCGGTATTATCAGTTTTTTTATAGATTTTATCAGACTTATTACTTAAAACCTTATGGCATTCCTTAATTAAATTCCACACATGACCTTTTGTTATCAAGTTTACATAGTGCTCACAGTAGGTACAAGCTTATGGGTTAGCTTGTAGTCCCTTGGGAATGTAAGCACCGTGTGACTCCCAGGGTTTACTCTCGAGGCGTTACATCTACATGAAGTCCTACGTCTTACCCACATAGGGAAAAAGGTCATATTGGGGAAAGTCATCCTACCCTTGCCATCAGAATAGGACCTAAT